>NC_136414.1:9177500-9692500 GCF_051521515.1 Lactuca serriola | reverse complement strand
GAGAGGGGTTTGAAGTTCAGTGAAGACCCAGTGATTGATTGAATACTCCATGAAATAAAGTCTGATCTCATAAGTGAAAGTTGCAAGGTAAACCCTCTATACACACTTTAGATCAGTTTGAAAAATCTGGAATATAGGGTTCATGTTGAAATATCTTGTTACTGTTGGAATCGGAATTACAGAAGTTGCTCTTGCTGGGGAGGACGTAAATATTCTTTTGAATTGCAAATGCTAAAGCTTTTTTCACGGTGGCGCCACGACTTCCATAGCCACAACCGACCACAAATCCTCCGTCACCTAACACAATCCCATTTTGAAGACGACCCACCTTTTTCCCCAATCCTAAAACCCCAAAATCAGAAGAACAAGAAACTCAAAGAAGACGCATCAAACAAGAAACCCCAAAACGAATTCCCTATAAAATCAAATCTACCCTTTGATTTCAGGTACTCGTACTCTGAGACCAACCCTAGCCTCGAACCCATTGGGTATCGAGAAACCCCCAAATTCTCTCCTTTTGGGCCGGGTCGACTTGACCGGAAATGGACTGGAACAGTGGCTCCATTGCAGCAGGCAGCCGACATGGCCAAGGTTGAAGAAGAGAGGAATGCGGTTCTTGGGAATCCGTTATCAGAGGAAGAAGTATCTGAACTCGTTGAAAGATATCGACACAGTGATTGCTCTCGCCAAATAAATTTAGGTAAAAATCTTTGCAAAATTGATTCCATAATAGAATCAGGCAAATGTTATTAAAATTGATGTGATAGGAAAGGGTGGGGTTACACACAACATGATTGATGACATCCAAAACCATTGGAAGAAAGCCGAAGCTGTGAGGATCAAATGCTTAGGAGTCCCGAATCTTGATATGGACAATGTTTGCTTCCACCTCGAGGTTTGAAGTTTGAAATCACACTTGTTTTGCTAATTTGGATCCTCTAACAAAGCTATTAGCTTACATACAATAATTGCAGGAAAAATCTGGTGGGAAGATCATATACAGACAGATTAACATCTTGCTGCTGTATCGTGGACGAAATTATGATCCCAAAAATAGACCTGTTGTTCCTTTAATGCTATGGAAGCCATATCCACCGATTTATCCGAAGCTCGTAAAGAATGTTGCTGATGGCTTGACATTTGAAGAAACAAAAGAATTGAGAAACCGAGGACTTAACTCTCCTCCACTAATGAAACTAAGTACATCACCATTACTCATTAGCCAAATGTCTTATATACCCTTCAAAAATGACAAAATTAGGGAAGTTTTCAACTAATAGGGGTTTGACGTTCGTGCAACAAGAAATGGTGTGTATGCTAATGTGGTTGAAAAAGTGAGAGAGGCTTTTGAAGTTGAACAAGTAGTGAAGCTCTGCTGTGCACATGTGGGTATGAGTGACTCCAAAAGGATCGCTGTGAAGCTAAGGATATGTTTTTTGTGTTTTATTATTTGTGATAGAAAGTTTCCATCTTTAATATGTCTTTTTTTTAATGAAATTCTCTTAACACAGGATATGGTCCCTTGTGTGCCTATATTGTATAAAGATGAACAGATCATTCTCTGGAGTGGGAAGAAAGCCACGGAAAATACTTTGAATGATTTATAAGTGGTAGTGATTTCACCCTGGTTGACATCATGATAAACCATTATATCAATTTAAAAAAGAAAGATTATATACATTCTATGAAGGGCAATTAGGTAAAATAGTAGTGTCGTAATACATTGAGCCATGTTTTTTTGGCTTAATCCATTAAGTCATTTTGTTAAGACTAAGTTTTTAACCCATTAATTTCATCAAGTCGTAGAAACAACCTCCTTAGACCTGAACCTAAGATCTTAATTATGGATTTTGACTTCCTTATTTGACAAATAGCTAAACTTTTTTGATAGAATTTGCCTGATTTGACTAAGAATATTGTTTAGGGTTAACTGCAAGAAGGAATGAAACAATTTCATTGACTTCACACCGTCTTCGTCAACAAGTTAACAGTCAAGGATTCGTCGACGCTAACACTGAGATGGTCACGGTGGCGCCAGAAATCCAAACGACATAGAGACAGATCTGGATGCCGCTACCCACTGCCATCCCCGGAAACTGCCACCCACTGCTAGGGTTCCTCCACCTTTTCACCGGAACATCCAAACCACCACTGACGATGAAGATGAAGATCGGAACATCCAACGCCGGATCTGCAACGTCGCCGACATCCAGATCTGTCTCTATGTCGTTTGGATTTCTGGCGCCACCGTGACCATCTCTGTGTTAGCGTCGACAAATCCTTGATTGTCGACTTGTTGACGAAGACGGTGTGTAGTCTATGTCACCGCCTCTCATTCCCCAACGATCCTAGTGCCGTCGGTCATGTACCCCAGAGTTTAAAGCCACCACCACCGTATGGAAACCCAAAACTAGCATCGTCGATCTTGTACCCCATTGTTTTTCTGGCGAAAACATCGGATTTGAAAATAGACCTAGGAAATCTAGGATCTGAAAAGTTTTGCGATGAAAACAAACCCATGGCTCTTTAGATTTTGATTTAACTTCTCCGATAGTGGAAACCGATTAGGGAATCCAAGGGTGTTTCTATAAGCATTTCCTAATCGAAGATGATGGGGGTTGAAGACGAAAACCCTAAACAGAGCCTTTGCAGAAAAATCTATGGTGTCGGTGGTGTTGAACTGTGGTGGTGGTGGTTTTGTCATGTGGTGCCATTCATAGCTCAACAGATTTGAGAAGTTGGCACTGGAAAACGAGGGTTTTCAAATAAGAGGTATTCCAGGAGGTGGTGTTGACCTCCTGGAATACCTCTTACTACCTAATAACCCACCAAATCCCCACCCCACTAAAACCCCTCTTAGACTCTCTCTCTCTCTCTCTCTCTCTCTCTCTCTCTCTCATCTATTGTCGTAATCCAGTTCCCGCGGAAATTGCCATCCCCGGAAACTGCCACCCACTGCTAGGGTTCCTCCACCTTTTCACCGGAACATCCAAACCACCACTGACGATGAATATGAAGATCGGAACATCCAACGCCGGATCTGCAACGTCGCCGACATCCAGATCTGTCTCTATGTCGTTTGGATTTGGCGCCACCATGACCATCTCTGTGTTAGCGTCGACGAATCCTTGAATGTCGACTTGTTGACGAAGACGGTGTGTAGTCTATGTCACCGCCTCTCATTCCCCAATGATCCTAGTGCCGTCGGTCATGTACCCCAGGGTTTAAAGCCACCACCACCGTATGGAAACCCAAAACTAGCATCGTCGATCTTGTACCCCATTGTTTTTCTGGCGAAAACATCGGATTTGAAAATAGACCTAGGAAATCTAGGATCTGAAAAGTTTTGCAATGAAAACAAACCCCTGGCTCTTCAGATTTTGATTTAACTTCTCCGATAGTGGAAACCGATTAGGGAATCCAAGGGTGTTTCTATAAGCATTTCCTAATCGAAGATGATGGGGGTTGAAGACGAAAACCCTAAACAGAGCCTTTGCCGAAAAATCTATGGTGTCGGTGGTGTTGAACTGTGATGGTGGTGGTTTTGTCATGTGGTGCCATTCATCGCTCAACAGATTTGAGAAGTTGGCACTGGAAAACGAGGGTTTTCAAATAAGAGGTATTCCAGGAGATGGTGTTGTTAAAATAAAGAAAAATAGAAAATGAAAAATAGGTGGTGGTGGTTTTGTCATGTGGTGCCATTCATAACAACACAATTTTACATTTTTCTTTTTCTTTTTAGTTATTAAAATAAAGAAAAATAGAAAATGAAAAAAAAAATGAAGGGAAAACTCGTCATTTAAAAAAAATTCAAAACAAATCGGACCAAACTCGCAACAAAATGAAAACTTTGGACCAGTGGTTCTAGTCCAAACTTTTTTGGACCAAAGTGGCAATTTTAAACAAACCACAAGGATCATTTGTGCAGTTTTGTCTTAAAAAAATATAAAACATAAGCGAAATAATTAGGAAGATAGTAATGTTAATGTTATGAAAACAGTTTTGCGTTCTTCTATGGAAACTTTCGACTCAAAATGAAAGCTCTCATTCCCAAATTGGCTTCAACCGCTTCTTCATTTATATGATATATAGAGTTAGGAAGACTCAATTTTAACTAAAGTCGTTTTTTCTTTGCACTTATCTCACATTAACAAAGATATTAACAAATTAAATACATTTGGTACCCCCATGCTACATGTTAAGATACTCTATTAACATTGTACCTTCAATCTTTTTCTTATTAAGGCGTTGTACATTGAGAATGTACCCAATTATAACATTATTCTTTCAATTTTTTTTATTAAGACCTTATATTTCTAAAAAGTCTATCCCATTATAGTAGTGAAAATCAATTTGTGTTTGCATGCCATTGCTATTTGTTATAATTGTCTAGAATTTTCAAAATACAATTATGAGTCGAATAAAATTAAATAGGATGCTATTATAAACAAGTCAATGAAATTGTCTCATTCCTTCTTGCACTTAACCCTAAACAATATATTTAGTCAAATCGGGCAAATTCTATCAAAAAAGTTTAGCTAATTGTCAAATAAGGAAGTCAAAATCCATAATTAAGATCTTAAGTTCAGGTCTAAGGAGGTTGTTTCTTCGACTTGATGAAATTAATGGGTTAAAAACTTAGTCTTAACAAAATGACTTAATGGATTAAGCCAAAAAAACATGGCTCAATGTATTACGACACTACTATTTTACCTATTTGCCCTTCATAGAATGTATATAATCTTTTGTTTTTAAATTGATATAATGGTTTATCATGATGTCAACCAGAGTGAAATCACTACCACTTATAAATCATTCAAACTATTTTCCGTGGCTTTCTTCCCACTCCAGAGAATGATCTGTTCATCTTTATACAATATAGGCACACAAGGGACCATATCCTGTGTTAAGAGAATTTCATTAAAAAAAAAGACATAATAAAGATGGAAACTTTCTATCACAAATAATAAAACACAAAATACATACCCTTAGCTTCACAACGATCCTTTTGGAGTCACTCATACCCACATGTGCACAGCAGAGCTTCACTACTTGTTCAACTTCAAAAGCCTCTCTCACTTTTTCAACCACATTAGCATACACACCATTTCTTGCTGCACAAATGTCAAACCCCTATTAGTTGAAAACTTCCCTAATTTTGTCATTTTTGAAGGGTATATAAGACATTTGGCTAATGAGTAATGGTGATGTACTTAGTTTCATTAGTGGAGGAGAGTTAAGTCCTCGGTTTCTCAATTCTTTTGTTTCTTCAAATGTCAAGCCATCAACAACATTCTTTACGAGCTTCGGATAAATCGGTGGATATGGCTTCCATAGCATTAAAGGAACAACAGGTCTATTTTTGGGATCATAATTTCGTCCACGATACAGCAACAAGATGTTAATCTGTCTGTATATGATCTTCCCACCTGATTTTTCCTGCAATTATTGTATGTAAGCTAATAGCTTTGTTAGAGGATCCAAATTAGCAAAACAAGTGTGATTTCAAACTTCAAACCTCGAGGTGGAAGCAGACATTGTCCATATCAAGAGTCGGGACTCCTAAGCATTTGATCCTCACAGCTTCGGCTTTCTTCCAATGGTTTTGGATGTCATCAATCATGTTGTGTGTAACCCCACCCTTTCCTACCACAACAATTTTAATAAGATTTGTCTGATTCTATTATGGAAACAATTTTGCAAAGATTCAATGTTTACCCAAATTGATTTGGCGAGAACAATCACTGTGTCGATATCTTTCAACAAGTTCAGATACTTCTTCTTCTGATAACGGATTCCCAAGAACCGCATTCCTCTCTTCTTCAACCTTGGCCATGTCTGGTGCCTGCTGCAATGGAGCCACTGTTCCAGTCCATTTCCGGTCAAGTCGACCCGGCCCAAAAGGAGAGAATTTGGGGGTTTCTCGATACCCAATGGGTTCGAGGCTAGGGTTGGTCTCAGAGTACGAGTACCTAAAATCAAAGGGTAGATTTGATTTTATAGGGAATTTGTTTTGGGGTTTCTTGTTTGATGTGTCTTCTTTGGGTTTCTTGTTCTTCTGATTTTGGGGTTTTAGGATTGGGCAAAAAGGTGGGTCGTCTTCAAAATGAGATTGTGTTAGGTGACGGAGGATTTGTGGTCGGTTGTGGCTATGGAAGTCGTGGCGCCACCGTGAAAAAAGCTTTAGCATTTGCAATTTAAAAGAATATATATGTACGCCCGAGCAAGAGCAACGTCGGTGATTCCGATTTCAACAGTAACAAGATATTCCAACATGAACCCTATATTTAAACAAGGAAACACACTATTAAATTGATTTCTCATCAAGGTTCGAGTTACATTGAGGTTTTGGGGGAAAAAAAACATATTGAGTTGTGGAGTCTAATACATTTTTTATGAACCTCGAATGATACATATGAGGAATTTAAAGATATAGGGTTACAACCATAGGTGGAGCTTTATTAGTTTGGCCACATCCCGCCCTGAATTTTTGGTTATGAATAGTCCTTTTATTTTCATTATATTTGAAATTGACATAATCATGATTTTACTAATTTTTCTTATTTACAAAGTTGCTTGGTTTGTATTTGTCCAAAATAAAAAGAAATGGTATTAGGGATGAGTTTTTATGATTATGCCATTCATTTGAAGGTTTTGCTTGTGTGTGGTTCACTTACATGATTATGTCATGCATTAGTGGTACGATTTTTTTGTTGAAATAGGTCTTAGCATGCTCTTTGATTAGACCATATGCAATACTCTCCACCACAACGATTGTGAAGAGCTTCTAGACCGGCCACTACTCTTTCCATGGAGTACTCTCCACGGTGAAGAAGAGAGAGAGAGAGAGAGAGAGAGAGAGAGAGAGAGAGAGAGAGAGAGAGAGAGAGACGACCCCGTTAGCGTTCGTCGTCTAGATAACGTCGTCTAGATAACCTTGGCCACGGATTTTACTAACATCCAATTGATAGTGTAAAAGTTGTCTCCACGTATTTGTTTTCACGTTTCAGTTTTGTTTGAAGCTGAGAAGCTGTTAACCTAAAAATAAAAAATCAAACTGAAAACAGTAGCAGCAGTGCAACACGCCAACGCCAACAATAAGTCAATAACCAAATCTATAAGTTCATAACTTATAGATCAATTGGCAAATCGTAAATGTCAAGTTAAAAAAAATTTAAAAAAAAAAATTAAAAAAAAAAAAAAAAAAAAAAAAAAAAGAAAAACTCAGTAAGACAGTAACGCAGAAATAGGCAACAGATTGACAGAAAACAGCAGCAGCAGTGCAACACGCCAACACCAACAAGGCAACAATCAACAATCTTACAATCAAAAAAGAACAGCTGAACAGGATTCGGGTCTCGGATTTCTGTGAATGGCGGCGACTTGGGCACTTGGCGATGGCGATTGGCGAGACAGCGACACAAGACACAAGCGACTAGCGAGACAGCAACACAGCGAACAACAGGCAAGATAGGCAGCGAATTGGGCAAATGGGGATGAACCAATTTTGATTTCTTAATACCCCTTGGAGAATTTGGACTATTGGACTAGTCTGGTTAGGAATCGGGGGGGGGGGGGGGGGGGGGGCAAAGCCCAAGTTTGAAGATAACAGGCCTATAACTAATTTTTTTTGAACTACAATTCCTACTTCTAGCCCAAAAATCAGGGGCCACTGCCCCTTCTGACCCCAATAATACTACGCCCCTGATTACACGCCCGACCACAAATGGTCAGGGTAGTGTGCACCAGACATGCTGTGAGAGACATATGGATGTTGATGGAATCGTAGGTTGTCAATGTCAGGGTATGAAAGTTGATGATATTTTTGATAGGAGAATAGGAAATGTAAGGAATTGAAGAAGAAAAACGGTAGGATTCCATTCCTAACAGGTTGCAACATGTTACGCATTAACAGTTATAACTTAAAAACAAATTAAACCAAGGAAACAAAAAGTTTCATAGGATAATCCATCGTTCTAAAACTATCAAAATATTATCGAATAATATAATTATATCGAAATTTATAATTAAATTGAGGTTGTATATATATGTGGAGCAGATTTCTATCAAGATATCATATTTTAAAATTTTATTTACCAGAATATGATAAGGGGTCGTTTGTTTTAAAGTATTTAAAAGGATTTCCATGGATTTAAATTTCAAATCCTATAAAATCTAGTGTTTGGTTTAAAAAATTAATAGATTTTAGAAATCCATAATCTTCATATAATCAATCCTATGTTGATCTGATTATAGAAAAACAGCAACTTGTATTCTCTCATTTCTATGCATGTAATTCTGATTTTGCCTCCCAAATCTAATTTCGTACATCGAGAGAAAGAATATATATCATCGAAATTATAGATTTTGGAAAATGTATATGCAATTTAAGTACAGTTTGATATTTCATTAACCATCATCCCATAATGAACTTGTTTAAAGTTACCAACCAATTTAATTAATTTTTTTATTGGTATTTCACCTCTCGAGATTTTAATCTTAATGGATCATTGAGTATCCATATCAATAAAATCGTATTCCTGTAAAAAAATGAATATTCAACCATTGAAATCATGGTACCAAATTACTAAAAAGCAAATACCCAAACTGGAAACATTTTTGTCAATAAACTCGGATTCCAAATTACTAAAATACCAACATGGCTAATTTTATAAAAATCCTAAAACTTTCACATATGCAACTACAGACAGATGAAGGAGGATAGAGGAAGAAAGTACCCTCCACTGTGCATACGACCCATGGCGACGGAGATGGAGAATTGGCCGCTGCTTGCTGACGCTCTGAGGACGGCTGCAAAACCCTAATCCAGAATGGGGAAAAGAAGGATAGACTTGCGGCAATTTA
The DNA here is from genome assembly GCF_051521515.1 of Lactuca serriola. Taxonomy (NCBI): domain Eukaryota; kingdom Viridiplantae; phylum Streptophyta; class Magnoliopsida; order Asterales; family Asteraceae; genus Lactuca; species Lactuca serriola. The sequence goes on along the minus strand of NC_136414.1, from coordinate 9,683,635 downwards.
TATTTTTTGTTAATTTGGTATTCAATCTCTTGGAACTTGATTGGATGGACCTTTGTTAAATTTGGTACCGGACCAAATTCTGTAAGAAGAGCATTGGGCTTTTCTTTCATTACTACTAAAATAATAAAATTTAAAAATAAAAATAAAATAAAAAAATTAAGTCTATAGCAAGGTTGTCAAGATCGGGATATTGCCTATGATCGTTTTTGGGTTTGCAAAATCGGGATTGTAAGATCGGGATCGAGATCTTAAGATCCCACAAAATAGAATATAATTTTAATTTATAATATTTAATCATGAAAAATATTTCATACATTTAATTTTTCGTTCAAAAGTTAAAAAAAAATTTCAAAATATTAGTCATAAGTCACAATAAAAAATGATAAATGGTAGATTGGTAAAGCGTAAACGATATAAAGTGGTAAAAAAAATTCCATTTGCAAAAAAAAAAAAAAAATCAAAGGAGGTAGGATCGGATCGGATCTCGATCCTACGATCTTAGGATCGTACAATCCTACGATCAAGATCACGATTTTGACAACTATGATCTATAGCATACTTGAGGTGCACAAATATTGGTTTTAAAACGGTTTATTAAAAAAATGTTTTTATATACTCATTTTAGTTTTCTTGGAAATGAAATTCATTTAGAAAACTGGTTTTTCCAGTTAAAAAAACCAGTTCAAATTCGTTCTTTTAAGAAAAATCGAAAAAAAAATATATAGTATCATTTTTTTTGTAAAAACATATTCTTAACCGACAATTTAATTTTAATCTGACCGGTTTTCAAAAATTCCGATTATAAAATAACGGTTCTTGATATGAACCTTTAGATTGGACTAAAGAAAAAAAGAAAATGGTCGTAGATATTGTAATCCATTTAATAGATAAATCTTTTTATTTTAAATGAAAAAAGTGTTCTTTTTTAGAAAAAAAAATCCAAAAAAAATGGGAATTTTGAAAATGCATTTAGTTCAACAGCTATTTTAAATTTTTCACGGAAAATAAAAATTTTCTTATTCCGAAATTACAAAGCATTTAGAAAATTTTAAAAATTGATAATTATTGTTTTGCATAATTTTCTAATTCCAAATTGGTATTGTTACTCTAGCCCAACAATGTTTCGTATTTTTGTTTAAATGGTTCCATATGATTTTTTTTGTCTTTGAAGGGTACAAACTTGTGTTATGCTTTATGTGCTAGTATGATATGTTACTATCTGTTATGCTTTATGTGCTAATATGCTATGTTATTGTATGGTAGTGGTAGGGATGAAATAGTCTCCGGTTACCGGTTGAAAGAGACCGAAAGGGGAAGCCAACACCCATATATTTTAGGCTAAATATGATTTATATGTTTATGCTAGGGTATTATGTGGTAGTAGTATGGGTAAAATAGTCCCCGATTACCAGTTAAAAGTGACCGAAGGGGAAGCCAGCACCCAGATATGCTAGGAAGCTACCGGTTGAAAGAGACCGAATGGGAGGCCAACACCCAAATATGCTAGGCAGTTACCGGTTGAAAGAGACCGAAAGGGAGGCTAGCACCCATATATGCTAGGCATTATATGATTATATGGTATGTGGTATGATGGGGAACTCATTAAGCTTTGTGCTTACAGTTTTCAGTTTTGGTTTCGGGTACTACTTCCTCGAAGGGAAAGGAGACGGCATGGTAGTAGTGCATCACACACGATTTCCGCATATGAGATTATTGGGATTTGTACTCTGACATTGTTGTTACTATGTTATGATATGATTTTGAGACTTATGATCTATGGCTTTTTATGAAATGAAATAACTTGATGAAGTTTTCTATAAATTGTTTTATGAATTTCTATATCAAAAAATGAAAATTTTGGTCCGTATTTTTGGGATGTTACAACCACACCCTACCCTACCCCCACCCACCACACCCTACCACCACCACCATCGCCACCACCACCGCCTCCGCCGCTGCCACCACCACCACCCAAACCCCCACCCCCACCATTGCCAACGCTATCGTACCCCCTCACCAATACCCCACCCCGCCACCACCACCCCACCCGCACCACTACATTTACTAAAAATAAAAAACGATAGAAAAATACACATTTAAGCACGTTTTATTATTTTCTAAACTAGAAAATGAACAAATTAATAAGTTTTAGCTAAATGTATTTTCTAAATTTTCTAATGAAAACTGAAAATGAAAACATATTTCATTTTTTTGAATCTGAAAACAGAAAATAGAAATTGTTTTTCAGTAATTAAACGCAACCTAAGATTCTTAAATGTATATTATTATGCATCAAGAACTATAATATAAAAAATATATATTTAGTATTAGATATATAGTAAATACAATATACCATAATACATCTTCATTGTTGTATTGTTATCTTTCTTTAAAAAATGTTTGAATTTGTAAAATATATTGATGTGAAGTTGGACCTATGTGTGGATCTTCGATAGTGGTAGGCTTGATTCCCGGCGGGGATCTGAATAATAACAAGAGATATAGGGCGTCAACCGTGCTCCGGTGGAGATAAGTATATGAGTGAGTTTAGAGTGAAGTGAGTGAGGACTGTATCCCTTTACTGTTATAGTGAATACCTTGGCACAGATCTTACTCATGGACACAATAGTGTCAGACATGGATCCAAACAATGGCTCTGATTGGAGGATCGTACCTTTGTTCCATGTCTAAGTTGTGATTGGCTTAGCCATGGTAGTGGTGCATGCATTGTTACTAAAGTTAGCAGATGTCCGTTTGTAGTTGGGCGACTTTCCTATGCATGTTTCGGATTGGTGACTGGACATTAGGGTTGGTCAAGGTAGTCTGAAACCATGGTGAGACAGACCTATTGGTTAGCGCATTTGAATAGTGTGACTAGTGTTACGCCTGTCAGTTAGGGCGATACGTTTGAGGGATAATAATAATAATAAATATTGTTTTATCGAACAAATAAAATCCTCGACTTCGATATGTAACGTCCCAAATTCCATAATAAAGCTTTCATTTTTAAAATAGAATAAACACACATTTATAATAAGTTACATTAAAGTTAAACATTTTTTTTCGTAAACCATAATTCAAAATAAGAGTTATAAGGAAAAAAATGTGGAATCTCGAATCATAAAACCGTTGATGTGCGTGTGTACAGTCCCGCCTTCGTAATCCGATAAGTACCTAAAAAACATTTGAATCCACAACTGTAAGCTAAAGCTTAGTGATTTCCCCCGAAATACCCCACACAAAATACATATAAATACATGCACGTCTGGCCTATAGCCACAAATAGTGGATTGCCCCCGAACCCAAAGCACGAAGACTAGATTGCCCCAGACCCACTGTCACAAATACTGGATAGCCCCTAAGCCCACAACTTAAGATCGGATTGCCCCTAGGCCCACACCCTAAGACCGGATTGCTCCCGAGACCACAACATAAGACTGGACTACCCCTCCCGGCCCTCAACTTATGACTGGATTGCTCCTGGTTTTGTTGGCTTACAACACAAAGCAATACGACCTCAACCCAACCATATTATGAACAAATCAATAACAATCAAACACAGGTAAACATAGCAAATCTACCATTCTAACATAACACTACAGTATGACGACATCCTACACACAATGATACATACTGCAGTACAAAAGTATAGGGAGAAAAATCACATGAACTAAACAGTAGAAGCTCAACAGCATCCTTATCAGTAGAACAGCTAACCCGAGTTTCCTAAATCCAAACCAATATTATCCCTTAGCTAGATACTCAATTCTACACGAGTTTGACCAAAAGTCAAACTGGTTAAAAAGTTAGTGGTCAAAGTCAACTCAGAAGACCCCCGCGTCGTGGTAATTCCTTCCCCATGTCGTGATCACTTACAGATAAAATAGACGTGTTGCATTACGCCACCACGTCGTGGGCTTTCCTTGGCCACATTGTGGTTCTGTTCAGAAATATTTTTCCCTCAATAAGAGCTTAACACACAAAGACCAAAACTCATATCATCATACCTAGTTCCTAATATTTCCATAGTGGATAAAGCTTCCAAATTTACCCATTGACAAAATTGCAAAAATGGTCCCCGTGGTTTCTTATTTTATGTGGTTATGGTCCAAACGTTTGAAAAGTTGCAGATTTGGTCCTTTTCGACAAGTTTTATTGTGGTTTTGGTCCCTCGTCCGTTAAGTTTAACTGGTTGGCTGTTAACTTTTTTAAAATGACAATTTTACCCTCAGGAACCATTTTCGCAGTTTTGTCTTTTACCATACCATAAGGACCATTTTTGCATACATTCTTTTTTATTTTATTGAAGTGTTATATATTAATAAATATTATTTTTAATATATACTATTATATATTAATAAATATAGTTTTATTGGATTATTAATTTATTATCGTTGATTTTTTTTTTGTTAGAGTAATTCTTTTTATTGAGTTATTATATATCAATACATATAGTTTTTAATATATAATATTTATATCATAATAAATATTATATTATTGGATTATTAATTTCCTTTAGTTAATATTTTTAATTACTTTTTTTAAAACTATTTTTACTGGATTATTTCTTCTATTTCTTTTAGTTTATTATTTTCTTCATATACTAAATATTGTTTTGTTGGATTATTAATTTATTTTAGTTAATTCTTTAAAAAAAATTGTCGAAGTATTTATTTTTTATTGAATTATAATATATCAATACATATAATTTTTAATATATAATATTTATATCATAATAAGTATTATATTATTGGATTATTATTATCTTTTAGTTAATTTTTGTAATTTCTTCTTTTTTTTAACTATTTTTATTGGATTATTACTTATAATTTATTTTTTTCTTCATATACTAAATATTATTTTATCGGATTATAATAATAGTTCTTGTTAATTTTATTGGTTCCACCACAAATCCATGGGATACGCAAAATCGTCGTCTCTCATCATCGAAATCGTTAGGATCGCTGCTAAACACTTTCATTTCATCTAGCTTATAATGAGAAATCATTGGGAAAATACCACCACCATCACTCGGTCACCACCACCACTTATAAATGTTATCGGGGGTTGTTGCGCATTATGCGAGATATAAAGGATTAAAGTGGATTATGAAGAGGTTGTCGCAGGTGGCTACCAAAAACGCTGGGTGGAATAGGGTATGATATCTATTGAACCTCCGATGAAGGTGTTTGGAGGTGATCCTGCTAATTTTTGACGATGATAAGCGACACTTTTACGTATTTCGGCGACATTGTGGTGAAACTAATAAAATTAAAAACAATTAATAGTATAAATTCAAAATAAAATAATAATCCAATAAGATAATATTTATTATATTAAAAAAAGTAATAAGTTAAAATTAATATTTCAATAAATTAATAATTCAAAAAAAAAACAAACTACAAAAATTAATAATCCAATAATGTATTATTTATTATGATGTAAATATTATATACTAAAAATAATATTTGTTAATATATAATAATCTGATAAAAAATAATTGCTCCAACAAAAAGAAATTATAAAAAGAATCAACTAAAAGAAGCGTATCACAACGCTTTGGCGTCGGCGCGACTGGGCCGAGGCCCTCCGCTGCTCCCTCAATTGCAGCTCAATCTCCAACTCACGCTGCTTGGCGACCTCCTGTAACTCTAGAAGCGTATCACAACGTTGAGTCGCCACAAACTGTCGAATATCCGTCTTGAGCATGCTCAGATAACGTGTCATCTGATCTTGCTCTGAAGTAAACTCTGGGCAGAACATCGCCCTCTCACTGAACATATGGATGATCTCCGTCATCGTCTCACCATCCTGTCTCAAATCCTTAAACTCCTGAGCTAGCCGCTCCCGCTCGACTCGTGGAATGTAGCGAGCACGAAACATATCCCAGAACAGCTCCTAAGTGACTGCGACTCTCTGATCATCAGAATACGATCCAATCATCAATCTCCACCAGTCCTTTGCCCCAGTCCTCAGTAGGCTCATGGCACATCTCACCTTCTAGTCAGTAGGACATGAACACGTGAAAAAAAACACCCCTCCACGTCAGATAACACCTCATGGATTTGATGGGGTCCTGAGTCTCATCGAAAGTAGGGGCTTCATGTTATCGAAGTTCCAATACTGGATAGCCCGACTGGCTCCCACCCCTATCGTCGTTACAGCCGATGTGGCTGCTGTGACAGCCCGCCTCAGTGAGGGCTGCATAGCGCTCATCGAAATACTCCACCATAGCGGTCTTGATAGACCCACACATCTCCGATAACTGAGCCCGGAACATCGTAGCCACCTCATCCTGCAGGATCTCATGAATCTTAGCATCCATCTCGTCCGACCTCATCTGGTCGATAGTCTCGGGTACCGTGGGTGCCTCCTGTCCACCATCTCCTGATCCTGACCCGGATCCAGTCACAATTCATCGAGTAACCAACATGCTGAAAAGCATACCGGGAAGTTATCACATAATTCATATAATAATCCAGGAACCAACTCCCAACAAAATCATAAGGGTTGTGACTTCCTTGCTACACATATGGGTCTTGTGCTTTCAGTAGTACGGGCCCATACTACCTTCCACACCTACCCATATTTGTCTCAAGTATCATCACAACGCCCTAAAACTACACGTAAGCATGGCATGCACTCAATCCTCACTCCAAAAGGAAGGCTAAATATCTCACAACTGGCGGACTCATCCCAAACAACCAATCCATGAAACTTCCACCAACCCTGCAACACTCGTGTATGCTAACCATACATAACGGTGGACCCTATAGATATCCGAATACTCGGTCCTACTCTAAGCCCACAACCAAACAAGGAACCAGAAATAAAGAAAAAACCAAATGTTCTCAGGCTATAAGATCTTAATTATGTACGGCCGTGATGCACTAAGCAACTACATTAATGATGTCAATTTCATATACGAAAGAACCCTAGGCTAACAGGCATCATATAATCAGGCAATTCTATCATGCAATTCCTGAAGATCCCTAGTCTGGTACTAGCATGCTGTTCTAACTGTTGGATTAATGTCTAAGTCCATAACTATAGTTGGTAAGACTTGACCCGACCCGGCATGGTCCATTTGGGTTGCATACCATCATGCACTTGGATAGACTATAATGAGAGAAATAAGACACTTATGGTTATTAATATATTATAAGTTCTAGTATATTAATAATAAGAATAATAAGATTATTTAATTAGTATTGATCAAGAATTAATCTAGGATTAATTAAGTGATCAAAAGAAGACTAATTAAATATATGGGTTGATTGTGTAAATCATCCATACTTGTATAGTGGGCTAATGCTCCATGGATAATCAAGTTGGGCCAAAACCCATAGGATGGTCCATGGATGCTCCATGGTGTATTTGTACCCATGGATCATGGAAATGAAAGGCCATGTCAATTAGGGTTTACATGGTGTAACCCTAACTATATAAGCATCTTATTCTTGACCAAAATCGGCCACTAGAGTGTGAAGTAAAAGGGCTAGCCGATTTCATGAGTTGTAGAATTCTCTCAAGTTATTCTAAGTGTTTTGGTGATTGTGATTCCATTTGAGGCTTCCACACTATTGGAGCTAGGCACTCAAGCTTCATGAAGACTTTCTACATCAAGAGGTATGTATTCTATCTTGTTACATTCATTGTTTTTGTATGCTAGATTAGGATAATACCTTGGAAGTTCTTATTTGCATGTATAATAGAGAAAACATAGATCCAAGGTATTTAGGGTTGCATGTACACTTAGGAGTGTTAGAATGCTCAAAACCCAACAGTGGTATCAGAGCCTAGGCTTGTTTTCATGTTATACCTGCAATAGAAGCTGAAAAAACGAATTTGGTGCTGTCTGATCATCTGACTCGGCGAGTCCATCAGAGGACTCGGCGAGTCCATGCCTAAAATGTGATCAATTCGATCCAACTCGCCGAGTTGGTTCATGCACTCGACGAGTTGGACCCCCAGACATCATATTTTCGAGTTTTTGGCTAGAAATGGACTAGGAACATTACCCTAAGTTGTTTTTGAACTTATAAACTTGTTTTTGATGTGGTAATGTTCATGCTAATCCAATTTCAAAGATAATTGTCAATAGATTCATGTTTTGAATTAGTTTAGTGATTAGGCTAATTACATGAAAAAGTTTGATTTGAATTATCTTGTTCTTATGAGTTGCTTAGATTAATAGAAAAGTTAATTGATTATGTGTTTTCAATCCAAATTAATCTAAGAGTTGATTCTAAAATGTGTTTTTGTAACTTGTCCTCAAGTTATATGAAAAGTCACATTTAAGTTTCATAAAACTCATAAAAGTTGGCAATGGTTACAAAAGATGAAGAGTCTTGTCCTTAAGTTATGGAGGTTCAAGAGTCACTTCATTAAGTAATAAAATATGTAACCATAATTAATTTCATAAGTTATAAAATAAAGAAAAGTTAATTCTTTTATTAGTTTAAAGTCTTCAATAACTTGTCCTCAAGTTATGGAACTTGAAGAGTTTTTGGATTAAAACTACTTTAAACACATAAGTTATGGAATTAATTAGTTTTGAATAGTTTCAAAACTTGCCCTCAAGTTTTGGAATTTGAAAAGTTTTCACTTATGAATACTTTAATTCCAAGTTAGCCCTTAGAATTTTAAAAGTTAAAATTCAACCCTTATACTTTATAATATTATAAGTTAATAATATTTATATATAAATATAAGAATAAAGTCAGTCTTACCGCTAGTACGCCTCATTCACGAAGCCGGTCTATAAGGTGGGTATAAGGTTGTTGCCTATAAAATGGCAACTTAATGGGTGTCCACTCTCACCCACCGCTTGCTTGACCGGTGGAGGGTCGTTAGCCGAACGGGTAAGACAAGGACTTATAAATTCTCCCTTCATTAAAAGTATTAATGATAAATACTAAGTAACTAAACTCTTAATAATACCCAATCTTAGTTACTTAGGAAAAATGTGAATAAGGTGCTAATCCATGAAATTACACTTTCCACTTTGTTTAAGTCGGTTAGTGGAGCGTGTGTGGTTAACCGGCACACTAACGCGTATTTAACAAGGTAGGCAAAGGGTAACTTAATCTTTATCATAGTATCGATGGAGCGTGTGTGGTTAACCGGCACATCGATTAAGAGGTAAACACTTAAGGGTACCAAGTAATTTGCATGGTTACTTCACACCTTGTTTTGTGATCCTCGGCATCCCAGTCACAAAACCTGAAGGGCACACTCGAGATTGAAACATGCCTTTGAACAGTTCAATGAATCTCAAAGATCTAGGAGTTTCAAAACCAATTAAAACCTAATAATACATTTCGTTTATCTTGGTGGAAATTGGTGAATCGTCATTCACCTACCTTCAAATATTTTATAGCTTGGATTACGGCATACCTCTTCTAAGTTATAAAATAGTTTGTTGGGTCCTAGCCTTAATATTTCATATTGGGTGTCATATTAAGGACTTAAAATCAACTATCTTGAATATCTCCCAAAAGATGTCTGGTTTAGACACCTATGATCTTCCCAAATCTCTTGAAACAAGGTTTCCTAATGAAGATGATGTCCCATGGATATCATACTTCTTTCTCCTCCTCCAACTAATCTCCCTAACCCACAAGTTCTTGAAAAGTTTAAGGTCACTCAAGCCCTATTGGCAAGGCAAGGTCTAGGTCTAGGTGTGAACACATCTTGGAGATGTAGTCACATATTGACAAGCCGGGAGAGTTGGGTGTCAAAGTCTTGAGAAAGTTGGTGGTTCAATCACTTTCTAAGTCACATAGTGAGTTCCTTTGGGACACCTATGAAACAGGCTATGACAAGACCCTTAATGATCTTATCTATTTGTTAAGATCAACTTCCTTAAAAATTGATGGACATTGACAATAGTGACACAGGAAATCCCAGAAAGCATTCTCTTCCCAATGGAAAGGGATTGGCCATAGTCAACTCGGTTGACCAAATGGTAAAGAGAAAAGCTAAGTCTGTGATAGTCCCGTGTACCATTATCAAAGGGTCCATATGTTTATATTGCCAAAGGAAGGGGCATTGGTTGCGTAGCTGCCAAATTTACCTAAGGAAGTTAAAGTCAATAAGTTTGATTCTACTTCAGGTAAAGTCCACTATCTAACTCTGCTAAGTTTCGATTCTGAGATTCCTGATGTGACTGAGTCACATGGTGATGTTTTAAGAATCAAAGAAAGGTGAAGAAACTTAAAGAAAGAATATGCTGAATCTGATGGCGTAGATGGATTTCTATCGCATAGTTTGAAGATCGGATTCTTGAGCTACTTCTTAGGAGTTATGAGATATTGCTTAGGAATAGATAACAACAAGTTTTCATATGGATTGTAAGGATAATTTTTTCCGCAAAGTTTTAAAATAAAAGAAAATTTTTGATTTTATTTATTTTTAAAAATATCCTTACAATGGTATTTGAGGAAAAATTGTTGCTTATATGATTCCATTAATAGCAAAAGTGGAAATATGAAATTGATTCTTTCATTTGTGGTAATGTCTAAATTTACCAAATAAGGAAAGATTCTCATAACCCAAGTTTCAATTGGACCGAAACTTGGAATCATGCAAGTTGTATAGCATGATGAATGAGAACTTTCAAGTATTGGAAAAATTAAGACTAATTACTCGTTCACATGGATGTGTGAGTCAAGTAATGGACTAAGGGATCGAGTACATAGTCTTGTGCACTGATTAAGTCCACCACAAAAGATTGATAAGACTATTCGTCATGATTTACTTAAGTTCAGTAAATATGATTATACTTATAAGCTTAAGTGTAATTCTGAGACATTGGGAAAAAGGTTCCAATGTATGACAGAGCGAATAAGAAGAATCAAATTAGGCAGAAGGATAAAAGTTTCTCAAATCTGAAAAGATGGGAGAGTACTTTAGTATCAGTTTTTGTAATCATCTTAATGATTAAGAAACCATAGCACAATTAGTTCTCTAAGGAAGTCTTAGTGCATTCTTATGACTAAGAAGAGGGATCTTGAATTGTTGAAATGGTTAAATCAAGAAGATGAGTCATACTGCAAGTCTTAGAGTCATACTCCAAGATTGTAATTTGAGTGACATGTCTTAAAGAAGGCATAAAACACTTGTCAAATGTAAGAGTAAAAGTTTCCTACTCTTGTACATTTGAAATTGGTAAGTTGTGATGTTTTGGATAAAACAAAGACCAACTTAGGCCAATTGTGTGAAGTGTTTGTCTTGATTAGAATCCACACTGTCTCTTGGATGTTTGACAAGGGAGTCTTATAGATCAAGAGGATAGTGGGAGTCTTAAAGGTCTTGAAAGTCTCAAGAACTAATCAAGAATAAAACCTGAAGTTCTTCACTAGCACACAACTTGAGGTTTATAACCTATCGTATTGACATATTCTGTGCCCATTCCAGTTAAAGTTGGCTTTGCATATGAGTTCTTAGAGTTCTCAATTTGTTGCACAACAACTTGGAAGCAATGGTAGGACCTTGAGCTGCCAGGTGGCAAGAAATTAAGATTGAGTTCAGTCCATATGAGTTTGGATTTGTCATTATCCTTGTCTTGTGACTATGATTTTGACAATTCACATGGATAAGAACACATACACCAGTAAATCTAAGTGTCATAAGGTTTCTCTCCGATTCATGAAAATGATGGTGAAGAAACACTTTCACTAAGTAGATTTTATCTAGATAGCAACTGTGACATTTGCATTCTCAAAGTCGTTAGTGGAGCGTGTGTGGTTTACCAGCACACTAACCTGGACTTGTGAGAAATGGCAAAAAGGTCTAACCATTATGATTACGGCATACCTCTTCATAATCGTTTAGACACACAAGTGTGCTATCTAAGGGAAGGTGTATGAGTTTGATAAAGTTTTATCAAAACATTCTTGTATCAGAAATCTGAACTTTGGTGAGAAAGTCAGTTGATTTCTGAGTACATGTCAAAGCTAGTGGGAGCATAAGTATTATGCTAATAATCATCATGTTAGTGGGAGCATGATAATTATGATAAGTATTGCAAGTTAGCAATGTTAATTATAGAAAACAAAAGTTTCAATTGGTGAGGTTGCAGGGGTTGGAAAAGTTGTTTTGCTATAATTAAGAGAGAGGAAATTATACTTCATCTCAAATCTATAAGCTTAGATCGTGAGGTTTTAATCATTTAGTCAAGGATATATATGAATTTCATGTTGGAATGGCTCAACATAAGGAAATTTTGTATATGAGTCCATTATTTGCGTTCTAAAATTCGATTATGATTACGGCATCCCTTTTCATAATCTGAATTATGAGAACTTGGCAAATAGAAATGGAAATATTATAGCAAAAGACTGGTTTAGTCTTTATGTGAGACATCATGAATCGTGTCCCATATGCTTCGGATATAGGATCGATTACATGTGCTATATTCATCCTTTCTAAAATTTTCCAAATGCCTGGGGCATTAAGAAGGGGAAAGGTTTAGAACTGGATATGACTAAAAGGATTAAACAATTGTCGAGAACAATCTAAGGTTTACCAAAGATTGGTTGCTCAAGGACAGTTGGAAGTATAGTGATAATTCTGGAAGGACCATATTGACATAATCTGTAAGGAGGCAACTCTTGTTCAGAAGTGATAGTCAAAATGGAATCTGGAAATGTTTCAAAGTTAGAAATTTCAATCTGTGTAAGATTAAGGAAACTTAAATGCAAGAAGGATGTTTCCAAGGAGTTGATCTCCTTTGGAATACTCTGTAATGATTGTTGCCAAGTCTTTGTGAGTTTGTGCATAATCGTTACAAGAGGATCAATGCATATAAGTTTAGAATCTAATAGATTTCAGTAAATGGCATGAATTTGGAATTCTTGCATTTGCAGTAAGGATTTGGGAGTGTGAAAAGAGAATCATTGAAGTTATGTTCAATTGATCTAGTTCACAAAGTGAAGATCATAGACAAACATAGTATGCATACTTGGTGTATGGCATGACTAGTGTTTAAGAAAACATAGTGTACATGCTTGGAGCATGGGACAACTATTGTTTTAAATTCAAGAATAAAGTTGATAGCTGAAACAGTATACAATGAATAATGTGTAATCATATGGTGATAAATAAAATGTGTTTTATTTATGTTCAAAGGGTTGATACCATATTGGATTCAATTATTATTGTGTTTCATTTTGCATGTTTTGACTTCCCGAATAAACTGGGTTATTCTTTCGGAATGACTAAGTTATTCAAACCATCCACAGTCGGTCATATGTTGGAAGTAGATATGAATTAAGACTGTCATGGGTTGGCTTGTAGAGGTCTAAGGTGTTGGACAAAGGGCTACAACACTCATGAGTGCTCATAAGTTCTGAGTATTGGATTCAACCCGCGCTCATTGGAATCACTTCATGGATTTATCACGAGTGATCATGAGACGATAATATCTTATATTCTTCAAACCTAGAGATATGAGTTGTTACTATGAGTTGATAGTACATTGATTGCACGAAAACGCATTTGGTAACTCGGTGCTATAAAACGTGCCTTTGTGTATGATTCAACAAGTAGTAGAACAAGCCATATGAGTCGAAGTTTATCCGTTCCTTTTACCTTCGGGATAAAAGCGATATCTGTGGGCCCCTCGATGATTTGATGATGACAAATGGAAGTGCTCGGCCGGGCCAAGACTGATTTGATTTGTTCAATTAGTCAGTCGTCATAAATCGAAAATCGGGAAACAACAAATGGACAGAGAGAATGATTATAATCCATGTCTCAGTCCATATGATATCTAGAATGGAGGAATATATGATCCCTTATCTAATGGACAAGTCACTGACAAAGTTCAGAGTTCATCTACAAGGTCAGATTTCGACAGAAGCTTTTGAGAGCTACGATTGCCAGTTGGTTCCTGAAGTCATACGCAATAATAGTTTTAGACTTATCCAAGTGGGAGACTGTTGGATTAATGTCTAAGTCCATAACTATAATTGGTAAGACTTGACCCGACCCGGCATGGTCCATTTGGGTTGCATACCATCATGCACTTGGATAGACTATAATGAGAGAAATAAGACACTTATGGTTATTAATATATTATAAGTTCTAGTATATTAATAATAAGAATAATAAGATTATTTAATTAGTATTGATCAAGAATTAATCTAGGATTAATTAAGTGATCAAAAGAAGACTAATTAAATATATGGGTTGATTGTGTAAATCATCCATACTTGTATAGTGGGCTAATGCTCTATGGATAATCAAGTTGGGCCAAAACCCATAGGATGGTCCATGGATGCTCCATGGTGTATTTGTACCCATGGATCATGGAAATGAAAAGCCATGTCAATTAGGGTTTACATGGTGTAACCCTAACTATATAAGCATCTTATTCTTGACCAAAATCGGCCACTAGAGTGTGAAGTAAAAGGGCTAGCCGATTTCATGAGTTGTAGAATTCTCTCAAGTTATTCTAAGTGTTTTGGTGATTGTGATTCCATTTGAGGCTTCCACACTATTGGAGCTAGGCACTCAAGCTTCATGAAGACTTTCTACATCAAGAGGTATGTATTCTATCTTGTTACATTCATTGTTTTTGTATGCTAGATTAGGATAATACCTTGGAAGTTCTTATTTGCATGTATAATAGAGAAAACATAGATCCAAGGTATTTAGGGTTGCATGTACACTTAGGAGTGTTAGAATGCTCAAAACCCAACAGTGGTATCAGAGCCTAGGCTTGTTTTCATGTTATACCTGCAATAGAAGCTGAAAAAACGAATTTGGTGCTGTCTGATCATCTGACTCGGCGAGTCCATCAGAGGACTCGGCGAGTCCATGCCTAAAATGTGATCAATTCGATCCAACTCGCCGAGTTGGTTCATGCACTCGACGAGTTGGACCCCCAGACATCATATTTTCGAGTTTTTGGCTAGAAATGGACTAGGAACATTACCCTAAGTTGTTTTTGAACTTATAAACTTGTTTTTGATGTGGTAATGTTCATGCTAATCCAATTTCAAAGATAATTGTCAATAGATTCATGTTTTGAATTAGTTTAGTGATTAGGCTAATTACATGAAAAAGTTTGATTTGAATTATCTTGTTCTTATGAGTTGCTTAGATTAATAGAAAAGTTAATTGATTATGTGTTTTCAATCCAAATTAATCTAAGAGTTGATTCTAAAATGTGTTTTTGTAACTTGTCCTCAAGTTATATGAAAAGTCACATTTAAGTTTCATAAAACTCATAAAAGTTGGCAATGGTTACAAAAGATGAAGAGTCTTGTCCTTAAGTTATGGAGGTTCAAGAGTCACTTCATTAAGTAATAAAATATGTAACCATAATTAATTTCATAAGTTATAAAATAAAGAAAAGTTAATTCTTTTATTAGTTTAAAGTCTTCAATAACTTGTCCTCAAGTTATGGAACTTGAAGAGTTTTTGGATTAAAACTACTTTAAACACATAAGTTATGGAATTAATTAGTTTTGAATAGTTTCAAAACTTGCCCTCAAGTTTTGGAATTTGAAAAGTTTTCACTTATGAATACTTTAATTCCAAGTTAGCCCTTAGAATTTTAAAAGTTAAAATTCAACCCTTATACTTTATAATATTATAAGTTAATAATATTTATATATAAATATAAGAATAAAGTCAGTCTTACCGCTAGTACGCCTCATTCACGAAGCCGGTCTATAAGGTGGGTATAAGGTTGTTGCCTATAAAATGGCAACTTAATGGGTGTCCACTCTCACCCACCGCTTGCTTGACCGGTGGAGGGTCGTTAGCCGAACGGGTAAGACAAGGACTTATAAATTCTCCCTTCATTAAAAGTATTAATGATAAATACTAAGTAACTAAACTCTTAATAATACCCAATCTTAGTTACTTAGGAAAAATGTGAATAAGGTGCTAATCCATGAAATTACACTTTCCACTTTGTTTAAGTCGGTTAGTGGAGCGTGTGTGGTTAACCGGCACACTAACGCGTATTTAACAAGGTAGGCAAAGGGTAACTTAATCTTTATCATAGTATCGATGGAGCGTGTGTGGTTAACCGGCACATCGATTAAGAGGTAAACACTTAAGGGTACCAAGTAATTTGCATGGTTACTTCACACCTTGTTTTGTGATCCTCGGCATCCCAGTCACAAAACCTGAAGGGCACACTCGAGATTGAAACATGCCTTTGAACAGTTCAATGAATCTCAAAGATCTAGGAGTTTCAAAACCAATTAAAACCTAATAATACATTTCGTTTATCTTGGTGGAAATTGGTGAATCGTCATTCACCTACCTTCAAATATTTTATAGCTTGGATTACGGCATACCTCTTCTAAGTTATAAAATAGTTTGTTGGGTCCTAGCCTTAATATTTCATATTGGGTGTCATATTAAGGACTTAAAATCAACTATCTTGAATATCTCCCAAAAGATGTCTGGTTTAGACACCTATGATCTTCCCAAATCTCTTGAAACAAGGTTTCCTAATGAAGATGATGTCCCATGGATATCATACTTCTTTCTCCTCCTCCAACTAATCTCCCTAACCCACAAGTTCTTGAAAAGTTTAAGGTCACTCAAGCCCTATTGGCAAGGCAAGGTCTAGGTCTAGGTGTGAACACATCTTGGAGATGTAGTCACATATTGACAAGCCGGGAGAGTTGGGTGTCAAAGTCTTGAGAAAGTTGGTGGTTCAATCACTTTCTAAGTCACATAGTGAGTTCCTTTGGGACACCTATGAAACAGGCTATGACAAGACCCTTAATGATCTTATCTATTTGTTAAGATCAACTTCCTTAAAAATTGATGGACATTGACAATAGTGACACAGGAAATCCCAGAAAGCATTCTCTTCCCAATGGAAAGGGATTGGCCATAGTCAACTCGGTTGACCAAATGGTAAAGAGAAAAGCTAAGTCTGTGATAGTCCCGTGTACCATTATCAAAGGGTCCATATGTTTATATTGCCAAAGGAAGGGGCATTGGTTGCGTAGCTGCCAAATTTACCTAAGGAAGTTAAAGTCAATAAGTTTGATTCTACTTCAGGTAAAGTCCACTATCTAACTCTGCTAAGTTTCGATTCTGAGATTCCTGATGTGACTGAGTCACATGGTGATGTTTTAAGAATCAAAGAAAGGTGAAGAAACTTAAAGAAAGAATATGCTGAATCTGATGGCGTAGATGGATTTCTATCGCATAGTTTGAAGATCGGATTCTTGAGCTACTTCTTAGGAGTTATGAGATATTGCTTAGGAATAGATAACAACAAGTTTTCATATGGATTGTAAGGATAATTTTTTCCGCAAAGTTTTAAAATAAAAGAAAATTTTTGATTTTATTTATTTTTAAAAATATCCTTACAATGGTATTTGAGGAAAAATTGTTGCTTATATGATTCCATTAATAGCAAAAGTGGAAATATGAAATTGATTCTTTCATTTGTGGTAATGTCTAAATTTACCAAATAAGGAAAGATTCTCATAACCCAAGTTTCAATTGGACCGAAACTTGGAATCATGCAAGTTGTATAGCATGATGAATGAGAACTTTCAAGTATTGGAAAAATTAAGACTAATTACTCGTTCACATGGATGTGTGAGTCAAGTAATGGACTAAGGGATCGAGTACATAGTCTTGTGCACTGATTAAGTCCACCACAAAAGATTGATAAGACTATTCGTCATGATTTACTTAAGTTCAGTAAATATGATTATACTTATAAGCTTAAGTGTAATTCTGAGACATTGGGAAAAAGGTTCCAATGTATGACAGAGCGAATAAGAAGAATCAAATTAGGCAGAAGGATAAAAGTTTCTCAAATCTGAAAAGATGGGAGAGTACTTTAGTATCAGTTTTTGTAATCATCTTAATGATTAAGAAACCATAGCACAATTAGTTCTCTAAGGAAGTCTTAGTGCATTCTTATGACTAAGAAGAGGGATCTTGAATTGTTGAAATGGTTAAATCAAGAAGATGAGTCATACTGCAAGTCTTAGAGTCATACTCCAAGATTGTAATTTGAGTGACATGTCTTAAAGAAGGCATAAAACACTTGTCAAATGTAAGAGTAAAAGTTTCCTACTCTTGTACATTTGAAATTGGTAAGTTGTGATGTTTTGGATAAAACAAAGACCAACTTAGGCCAATTGTGTGAAGTGTTTGTCTTGATTAGAATCCACACTGTCTCTTGGATGTTTGACAAGGGAGTCTTATAGATCAAGAGGATAGTGGGAGTCTTAAAGGTCTTGAAAGTCTCAAGAACTAATCAAGAATAAAACCTGAAGTTCTTCACTAGCACACAACTTGAGGTTTATAACCTATCGTATTGACATATTCTGTGCCCATTCCAGTTAAAGTTGGCTTTGCATATGAGTTCTTAGAGTTCTCAATTTGTTGCACAACAACTTGGAAGCAATGGTAGGACCTTGAGCTGCCAGGTGGCAAGAAATTAAGATTGAGTTCAGTCCATATGAGTTTGGATTTGTCATTATCCTTGTCTTGTGACTATGATTTTGACAATTCACATGGATAAGAACACATACACCAGTAAATCTAAGTGTCATAAGGTTTCTCTCCGATTCATGAAAATGATGGTGAAGAAACACTTTCACTAAGTAGATTTTATCTAGATAGCAACTGTGACATTTGCATTCTCAAAGTCGTTAGTGGAGCGTGTGTGGTTTACCAGCACACTAACCTGGACTTGTGAGAAATGGCAAAAAGGTCTAACCATTATGATTACGGCATACCTCTTCATAATCGTTTAGACACACAAGTGTGCTATCTAAGGGAAGGTGTATGAGTTTGATAAAGTTTTATCAAAACATTCTTGTATCAGAAATCTGAACTTTGGTGAGAAAGTCAGTTGATTTCTGAGTACATGTCAAAGCTAGTGGGAGCATAAGTATTATGCTAATAATCATCATGTTAGTGGGAGCATGATAATTATGATAAGTATTGCAAGTTAGCAATGTTAATTATAGAAAACAAAAGTTTCAATTGGTGAGGTTGCAGGGGTTGGAAAAGTTGTTTTGCTATAATTAAGAGAGAGGAAATTATACTTCATCTCAAATCTATAAGCTTAGATCGTGAGGTTTTAATCATTTAGTCAAGGATATATATGAATTTCATGTTGGAATGGCTCAACATAAGGAAATTTTGTATATGAGTCCATTATTTGCGTTCTAAAATTCGATTATGATTACGGCATCCCTTTTCATAATCTGAATTATGAGAACTTGGCAAATAGAAATGGAAATATTATAGCAAAAGACTGGTTTAGTCTTTATGTGAGACATCATGAATCGTGTCCCATATGCTTCGGATATAGGATCGATTACATGTGCTATATTCATCCTTTCTAAAATTTTCCAAATGCCTGGGGCATTAAGAAGGGGAAAGGTTTAGAACTGGATATGACTAAAAGGATTAAACAATTGTCGAGAACAATCTAAGGTTTACCAAAGATTGGTTGCTCAAGGACAGTTGGAAGTATAGTGATAATTCTGGAAGGACCATATTGACATAATCTGTAAGGAGGCAACTCTTGTTCAGAAGTGATAGTCAAAATGGAATCTGGAAATGTTTCAAAGTTAGAAATTTCAATCTGTGTAAGATTAAGGAAACTTAAATGCAAGAAGGATGTTTCCAAGGAGTTGATCTCCTTTGGAATACTCTGTAATGATTGTTGCCAAGTCTTTGTGAGTTTGTGCATAATCGTTACAAGAGGATCAATGCATATAAGTTTAGAATCTAATAGATTTCAGTAAATGGCATGAATTTGGAATTCTTGCATTTGCAGTAAGGATTTGGGAGTGTGAAAAGAGAATCATTGAAGTTATGTTCAATTGATCTAGTTCACAAAGTGAAGATCATAGACAAACATAGTATGCATACTTGGTGTATGGCATGACTAGTGTTTAAGAAAACATAGTGTACATGCTTGGAGCATGGGACAACTATTGTTTTAAATTCAAGAATAAAGTTGATAGCTGAAACAGTATACAATGAATAATGTGTAATCATATGGTGATAAATAAAATGTGTTTTATTTATGTTCAAAGGGTTGATACCATATTGGATTCAATTATTATTGTGTTTCATTTTGCATGTTTTGACTTCCCGAATAAACTGGGTTATTCTTTCGGAATGACTAAGTTATTCAAACCATCCACAGTCGGTCATATGTTGGAAGTAGATATGAATTAAGACTGTCATGGGTTGGCTTGTAGAGGTCTAAGGTGTTGGACAAAGGGCTACAACACTCATGAGTGCTCATAAGTTCTGAGTATTGGATTCAACCCGCGCTCATTGGAATCACTTCATGGATTTATCACGAGTGATCATGAGACGATAATATCTTATATTCTTCAAACCTAGAGATATGAGTTGTTACTATGAGTTGATAGTACATTGATTGCACGAAAACGCATTTGGTAACTCGGTGCTATAAAACGTGCCTTTGTGTATGATTCAACAAGTAGTAGAACAAGCCATATGAGTCGAAGTTTATCCGTTCCTTTTACCTTCGGGATAAAAGCGATATCTGTGGGCCCCTCGATGATTTGATGATGACAAATGGAAGTGCTCGGCCGGGCCAAGACTGATTTGATTTGTTCAATTAGTCAGTCGTCATAAATCGAAAATCGGGAAACAACAAATGGACAGAGAGAATGATTATAATCCATGTCTCAGTCCATATGATATCTAGAATGGAGGAATATATGATCCCTTATCTAATGGACAAGTCACTGACAAAGTTCAGAGTTCATCTACAAGGTCAGATTTCGACAGAAGCTTTTGAGAGCTACGATTGCCAGTTGGTTCCTGAAGTCATACGCAATAATAGTTTTAGACTTATCCAAGTGGGAGACTGTTGGATTAATGTCTAAGTCCATAACTATAATTGGTAAGACTTGACCCGACCCGGCATGGTCCATTTGGGTTGCATACCATCATGCACTTGGATAGACTATAATGAGAGAAATAAGACACTTATGGTTATTAATATATTATAAGTTCTAGTATATTAATAATAAGAATAATAAGATTATTTAATTAGTATTGATCAAGAATTAATCTAGGATTAATTAAGTGATCAAAAGAAGACTAATTAAATATATGGGTTGATTGTGTAAATCATCCATACTTGTATAGTGGGCTAATGCTCTATGGATAATCAAGTTGGGCCAAAACCCATAGGATGGTCCATGGATGCTCCATGGTGTATTTGTACCCATGGATCATGGAAATGAAAAGCCATGTCAATTAGGGTTTACATGGTGTAACCCTAACTATATAAGCATCTTATTCTTGACCAAAATCGGCCACTAGAGTGTGAAATAAAAGGGCTAGCCGATTTCATGAGTTGTAGAATTCTCTCAAGTTATTCTAAGTGTTTTGGTGATTGTGATTCCATTTGAGGCTTCCACACTATTGGAGCTAGGCACTCAAGCTTCATGAAGACTTTCTACATCAAGAGGTATGTATTCTATCTTGTTACATTCATTGTTTTTGTATGCTAGATTAGGATAATACCTTGGAAGTTCTTATTTGCATGTATAATAGAGAAAACATAGATCCAAGGTATTTAGGGTTGCATGTATACTTAGGAGTGTTAGAATGCTCAAAACCCAACACTAACATATCACATAAATCAAATAATATGTAAGGTATCTTGGGGTCTATTTGCGAGCTCTGGCTGATCGTACACTTGCATCCTCTTTTATTATTTTGAAAACACTTTAAGAAAATTGTTTTAAAATCTTGTCCTCAGTTTGAGACTGGAGACACGCGAGTGTTTCCTCCAATTCACTCAAACCAAGGCTCTGATACCAACTTGTAGCATCCATAAAAATCATGCCAAATTTAAACTTTTTAAAACATTTAAAAACCAATGATTGTTACAAAACTTCTTTCAAAATAATATAATGTCAGAGTTTCCCAGAATCAAATCATAAAATCATAAGATATGACGAGTTGTACGATCACGCCTTCGCCTTCCCACGATAACCAGAAGTACCTGAAACATAATCAACAACTATAATCCGGAAGCTTAGTGAGTTTCCCCCAAAATACCAAAGACATACAGATATAACCATATCATATAAATAAATACAACATGCATAATGAGCCATCAATCTGACTGGACCGACTCCCGGTCCCCAGTCTATCTGGATCGTTCTCCAAGCCCTCGGCATGTCTGGACTGCCCTCCTTGGGGCCTTTAGCCTATCCGGATTGCTCGTCGTGCCTTCGGCCTGATTAATTTGCCTAGCCCGAGCTTGCAGTCTATCCGGTCCGCCCTGGGTGTCTTGGCCTATAGCACACAACATGACCTACCTCAACCCAATCCCTCAAACCAACAAACATGTGCACATACATATAAACATATAGTCATGCAGATCTAACATATCACTAATCATGGCAACCATCCTATAATCATGATAACGATCTAACCGATCACTAACATAACAACCATCCTATAACCAGGATACTGATCTAATCGATCTCTAACATAGCAACCATCCTATAACCAGGATACATATCATAAAATATAACATGCAATAAACCCGGATACAAATCCGAAAAGGGACGGTATTGGTGCATTCGACCCTGTTAGTATAATGAGGACAACTTACCTCTCAAGTAGCTCGGAATGATAATATCAACCTCCTCCAAATGCAACTCTAATACCAACTAGGGCTGTGCATGGGTCAGTTTGGGTCAGTTTTGGACCCCAACCCAACCCAACCCATAAATGATCGCTTTCTGGTTTTCAGAACCCAATAGGGTCGGTTTCTGGTCGATTCGGTTTCTCGGTTTCTGATATCGGTTTGGGCGGTTTCTCAATTTCTTGGGTTCAACCCATACACTTACGGTTTCTGGGTTTAAACCCATGGGTTTAGGGTTTGAACCCTTTTTTCCAGAAATGTAACAATTAGTTAAATAATTAAAAAAAACAACTAAGCTTCTTTTATTTATTATTATTTTTTTAATATATATATATATATATATATATATATATAAACATAAAATAATCAGTAAAAAGCATCGGGTTTGCGGGTTTGCTGGGTCGGTTTCTCGGTTTTAAAGAGGGGTCGGTTTTTTGGGTTGTTGGGTTGGTTTCTGGGGGAAAAACCGAAACCGAACCCAGAAAGTCGGTTTCTACAAATTTAAAACCCACACCGTCGGTTTTGATTCGGTTTCGGTTTTTTCGGTTTCGGTTTTGTTGGTTTTTGTCGGTTTCTTGGTTCGGGTTTGCTCACCCCTAATACCAACACCAACACCTACCAATGATCCAATTCTATAAATTCCCAAATTACCAAATTTCCCTCAGAAGTCAAATTGGTCAACCCTTGGTCAAAGTCAAAGTCAATGGTCAAGGTCAACAGTCCATGCTCGTCGAGTACAATGTACCGACTCGTCGAGTTCGTCCAGAACTCACAGAGTCATAAAAACCCTAGTCGACTCGTCGAGTTTCCAGGCAACTCATCGAGTCCAAGCATGTCCAAATGTCGGGAGGAACCCTAACTGGCTCATCGAGTCGTTTCACTGACTCGCCCAGTCTATGCAGAAACCAAAATCCATAAATCTTCATCCGAGTCCTTTCAGCCCAACCCTCATTCAAATGATTTTAAGCTATTACAAAGCTCTATATTGCAGATCAAGCTTCCCAAGGTATGTTTATCACGTAAAGTTGCACACTTTACGTGCATGCAAGGCTCTAGAGGCTTAGAATACCAAATCCAAGATTATAATGGGGTTTAACTCAAAAGGGAAGGCTCATACTTGCTAAAGCTGAAAACTTTATAGCTATAGAGACCAAGATAAGTTTAGATCTGAAGTTGCAACTTCAAATCCTAGCCCATACCCGAAAATGGTTCACATACATGCTAGAAAATCCCTAATCTTAAACATGAAAAGATCTAGAAGGAGGAAAGTCAAGTTAACGACTTGTTACCTTCAAAATGATGCCAATAAGCAGAAGAGTCAGATCCACCAGCTCCTCTTATGCTCCAATCCTCTTATACTTCAAGCCTTCTTCTTCCAAATCACTTTCCAAGCTTTAAAATCACATAAAATGGAGAGCACACGCGAATTAGGGGTTCAGAGCTCAAGGGGACGCTGAGGGGAGGCCAAGGGAGGATAATGATCCTTTAAATAGGGTGATAGACCCTGGAAATTAGGGTTTCATCCGCCAGCTCCAACTCGTTGAGTTGTGTCCTCCAACGCGTCGAGTTGGTCACTTAAAACCCGCGGCCAAATTTGTTCCTACTCGACGAGTCAGGGCATCCAAATCATCGAGTATACCTTTAAAAATAAAGAAAATACTGAAAAGTTTATAACTGAGAGTTGGGGTGTTACAAATTCCCTGGCAGCAAACGAGGGTCGATAAATACATCAAATGAGGGGAATGATACAAGTTACACCACGGACCTCTGTTCGTAAAAACAACAACATGACAATTAAGTCAGGGATGGTTATCTATATAACTATGCATAGCAGTGGTCTAACACTGTGCGGTATTTTCCCCCAGACTCACCCTATCCGGTAATACAACGTCAGACATACCTAGTGGTGGTCTATTTCTGACACACTCTATTAGGCAGTCTACGATGTTCCCTCAATTACTTCGTGAAAGGAAACGTTGACACATGAAGCTCCTCCGATCACTTCATAAAAAGAAACGATGACTCTAAAGCTCTTCAAAATAAAAACTATAGGGAAATACTATTAAAGTACTCATGTACACCCCCGTACCCCGACACACAATAGTGTTAAAAAGAAGGACTTTGTACATGATAGTACTTCTGGCACATTATAGTACCCTGGTACGAGTAGGACTCGTACCCTAGAACATAACAATACCCCGAGACATGCATCACCTATGACACAGAGCTTTGAAAAGACTTGGTACTTAGAAATTCCATTGATCATCAATCTCCTCGAAAAGAGTTTCTACTGTATTCCGATCACATACGTACCCTTGATAAGATATACCCAATATCCAATCTTAATTAAACTAAACATCTCTTTTAAGTCTTATTTCATCACTAAGCAAGCCTACAATGCTTATAATCAACTTTCAATGCTAACTCTGTTTTGGCAACACTATCTTAATTTAGTGTAATATTTTATGTAGAGTATTAAGTATTAACATACATTTATCTTCTCATATGTAATACTTTTATTAATATTATCATGTAAATACATCTCAACATATATAGAACCATGTCTGGTTCGCATAGTGTATATCATCAAATATACATATAACACATATTTCCATATAATAAGCGTATAACTCACATATAAACTTTTAGCATATATTTAATACTTTTATTAATACTTGTATTAAAATCATGTTCATGAAAAGGACTATGCACTCACTTGTTAAAGTGATGACTCAAAATTTGGGCAGTGCTTCGTTTCTAACAATCATCTTTCCCTTTAACGAAACCACGTATTATTATCACCAGATTTTACTCTAATATTTATTGCGACTAATTATTAGTCTAGATTTATCATCAAATCAAGGTCTATGTCATGATCTATCAAGTAAGGATCAGCGAGGCATGACAGTTAGGAGGTAGGACCATTTCAGCATATAACTTTTCTGAAATCCAACAACCAAGCCAACGTGGCCATTCTAGACACCTTTCACATATGTAGATCAATTAGTATAATGAATTTGAATCACTTAAATCTTGTTTATATGTTCATAATAACAATAATGAACTTAAACATAAGTTATACTTAAAGTAGGGTAAACATAACTCACTTACAAGGGGTTTTAGCGAGGAACCAGGCTTCGCGCGGGTAGAACTTCTGAGTCGAAAGCTCTTCTTCTCGGAGCCTTATGGTGCTCTGGGATTTGCCACTAACACTTAGTAAGTGCTAGGGAAAAACTTAGAAGATCTGGAAGTAAGTGAGATAAGATAATTGGAAAAGTATGAAGAAAATGAGATATTTGCACCTCTATTTATAGGTTGTCTGATGAACGAACGTTGAGCGTTCCCTCGCTGAACGTTGGGCGTTCCCATGTCACGTGTCAGCATCTGGTGGCAAGCCGTTGTGAGATCCGTTTTTGATGTTCTTTATATACACGCGTAGGTATCGACGAGATCTACAACTTTCGTTTAGACTCTGTCGGCTAATTTTGACTTTATTTTTAAATTTATATCTTAACAGACTTAGACAGTTAAAGTCCGTAAAAAAATCATAACTTTGTCATCCGACGTCCGATTTTGACTGTCTTTATATCGTTGAGATTCTATTAATGAGATCTTTAATTCTCATATAGGTTGTATCGGCTAAAAATCGATCGATCTAAAATTCGATTTTCGGGTTGTGCACTACTATGCTAAATCTTAGAAAATCATAACTTTCTCAAACGAAGTCAGATTTGGATGTTCTTTTTTTGTACGTTCTCATTTTAACATATACTATGTCTTTCGTTTAAATTGTTAAGGCTAAAAATTATTTTGTAAAAAAATCACTTTTTACGATACGTGAAGCCGTGCCGGTTTTGTCGCAAAATTTCGACGGGTCATAACTTCTTCGTTATAAGTCAGATTTCAGCGTGCTTTATATGCACGAAATCCTTGTGACATATACTATACTTTGGTTAAGATTATTTATTCTAAATAATATTATATCAAAAAAATCATCTTTAACGCTCATTGTCTCTAAATTGACTAGCCTGAATCTGCAGGTGTTACATCGTGTGGGTGTATGTTGGTCGGAAAACAAAGGGAAACCTACCATGGTAGTTGACCATGGTGGCTTCCACCGTTCTGTCGCCACTAACCACCACCTTGGGGTGGCTATGTGTGTGTTGGATTGACATTTCATGTGAATCAGAATGCTTTGGATAGTATTTTAGCTTAAAAATTCATAACTCCTGCCATTAAAAGTGGTGGTTGTCGCCTCCCACTGCCAATGACCGCCGCCGACCACTACTCTCTGAGGTGGCAGTGGGTGGTGCCCGACTTATTAAACATTAAACTACCTAAACATCTCATTTTAGTCCGAGTGGCACGTGTTTGGGTTGGAAACCCTAATTAGGGTTTAGAAAACCCTAATGTCAAGAAAACCCTAGTTTTGGAGTTCTATCGAGACCCATGTTGAACTTTTAGTTGAATTTTAAACTATACTCGTTAATTCCCTACGATTAACTTAATACATTATTGGACTTAATGAATCAAGTCCTTAAGGGGTTAGTGTTCCACACTAAACATAGTTATGATTTTATATGGAAAACCCTAGAATCGGGAAGCCCTATTTTAGACAATGATTGGGCGCGTATTTGGGTTATTGCTTAGATCATTATTATAACCAATAATGACTGAGTCAAACCTTAATCAGTCCTACCCGTATATAATCATGTCCTTAATGGGTTAAGTGTCCTTACTTAACCTTCATATGTGGAACCTTAATCGTCATTTTATGTGGAACCCTAATTGTTATTTCATGAGAGGTAGTCATTGTTGCGAGTGACTATAACCTATGATCAAGTATTGACTCAAGATCTTCCTATAGGTTATTAGAAGTGAGTTGAAGTTGCTAGAGTTATTCGTTACTGCGGTGGTTACCTACACGCATATTAAAGTGAGTTTTGCCTCATTGTATCGTGGGTCGAAGGCACCAATGTCGGACCATTAGTTTTGATTATATGTTAGTAGAGGGGTGAATTGGGGAATGTATATATTCATGTAGGATAGACTGAAGAATCTTGATCTAGGCGCTTTTATCTGTTCCTTTTTTGGTCGTGGTTCTAAAATAGGATCACCCGCCCGGATGTTTATCTCACCTCTGGTTATATACGGTTATGCATTCCTTGAATTGTTGATATTTAGTATGTTGCTATGTTGTGATCTGTTAGATCTGTGTTTTGGTATCAGGTATGGTGCTATGTTGTAGTGATCTGTTAACTCTACATGATGGTATTGAATATGTCCTTGCTGTATTAATCTGTAGACGTGTGTGTTATTTATGCTTGCTGGTTATCATCTATGGAGTGCCCTTAGGGACTCTTTGTGGTCATGTAGTATAACTTAAGAACTCTTGGTCTAGGCTTTCTTGACTGTTCCTTGTTTGGTTATGGCTCTAGAGTAGGATCATCTATTCGGGTGGTTGTCTCACCTCTGGTTGCTTGTAACGCTCATAAAAATCATTCCAGATTTAAACTTTTAAAAACATTTCAAAACCATTAATCATTACAAAACTTTTTTTCAAAATATATAGTATTAGAGTATCCCAGAAACATAAACACAAATGTGAGGAGTTGTAAGATCACGCCTTTGACTTTCAGCGATCCCTTGATGTACCTGAAACAATAAACTGAAACTCTAGGCCCGAGGCTTAGTGAGTTCCCCCAAAATGCCCATACACACAACAATACACATATAATCATAAACAACATACTACGGGTCCAGTAAACCATCGGGTTGGAATACCCCAGGCCCTCAACTAGGGATGAGCATATGGACCGGGGAACCGGCCGGAACCGGTACCGGAACCGGAACCGGAACCCGATGGAACCGGTCGGGCCGGGACCGGGACGTTATTTTTGTTGATTTTTGGAACCGGTAGGAACCGGAACCGATATAACCGGAACCGGTAGAACCGGCAAAAACCGGTAGAACCGGTAAAAACCGGAACCGTATGATGCTATTTTTCGAGGGCCGGTTCCAACATTAGAAGACACGACAAGAACCAGTAGGAACCGGGAACCGGTAGAATCGCCGGGCCGGTTCGGTTCTTGATTTTGGCCGAAGCCGGTTCCAGGTTCCGGTCCGGTTCGGGCCGGTTCGGGCCGGCTCGGTCCTTTTGCTCATCCCTACCCTCAACCATCCGGTTGGAATGCCAACATACTATGGGTCCAATCATCATCGGGATGGAATACCCCAGGCTCACAACCAAAAGGTTGGAATGCCCATATATTATGAGTCCAATCATCCTTGGGATGGAATACTCATGACCCACAACCAACAGGTTGGAATGCCCAGGTCTATTGGCTTTCGCACAAAGCAGATAAGCCTCAACCGCCAAAAAAACATGTGCATATATAACAGAAAGTCACATAACAGCCTATAGACAAACAAACCGATCTAACGAATCATAGTCACATAATACATAATACCATCCTAAATACCAGGATACCAATCTAACAGATCATACTAGCATAACATACCCGAATAACAATCCAAAGGGCCGGCCTTGGTGCCTTAGACCCTTGAGTATAGTGAGGAAAACTCACCTCGCAAGTAGTGCTGAAAGTACTGAAAACCTCTGATCGATGTCTCACCGGGAATCCCGAACTATCATATAATAAATACCAAGTCAATACATGAGGTATCAATCTTGACTAAGGGATCCATATAGTCCATTTTGCATTTTCTCTAATTTGGGCCAAGGCCCAATACCAAATCCACGACCACAAATCCACATATGCAAGGCTCATTATTGGCCCGGTTCACCAAATTGGGCCCAACTCCCTAATTGGGCCTCATTCCAAGATCCATATTCAAAAGTAGCCCAAAACACCATATTCATAAAGTCCAGCAAAGGCCCAAGTCCAACTAGTCTAAAGGTGGCCCGAATCCCAAAGCCCAAATGACAAAGGCCCATCAGAGGAGATACGTGGGGCATACTTCTCTGGTATGCTGGGCGTACTCTTCCTGATGTTGATCACCATCGGGGTGGTTGACTCAGTACACATGGTGTACTGGATTTACGTTGGGCATAGGTAGTGATTTGCTAAAACCATAATAAGTGCTTAATGACTTAAGCACTTAAGCCCAAACTTCAGATCCAATGACCAAATGTGTCTAGGACTCATAAAGTAACAAACTTTAACACTTTGGATATCCATAAAGCTCTTTATACTTGGTCTTAATCCATTAAGACCTTCCTACTCCATGCATGGACATCTTAAGCCATTGGGACATCGTTTTTATCACTCAAAACCTCTTCAAGAGTCTAGAAGGACAGTTTATTTTGTCCAAATCACATCATGCACCATCTTGTGACTTTGGGACAAGAAATGGTTCCTTAAAGCCAAAATAGCAAGATATATAAGATGCATGAATAAAGTTTGAAGTTTTTTTACCTTCTAGAGCTTCTAGGGCACCAACCAACTTCAGATCTACAAGCTTGATCTTCTTCTCCAATTCCTTGATGCAACACCTTCTTCTCAAAACACTCAAAATACACTCTATAAGCTCACACACTCAATGAAATAGCTAGGGTTTGGGGAAAATGGCTCTAAACAGTGGAGGCTGAGGTAAGGGAGGGTTATGAGCTCATAAGGTTGCTTATATAGCCTCAAAACCTAAATATTATGGTTTCATCCTGACATAAGTACGCCCAACGTACTAAGGTGAACCTTAGTATGCTTTGTGTACTCTTATGTACGCTCATCGTACCCCTTCTTGATCCAAGGTTGCAACCTTGGCCCTTATACTTATATTGGCTCTACACTTCCAACCCCAAGGACTACAAATGACTAAATAATGATAGTAGCGGGACTATATGTTGTCAGAGGACTAGTAGATGGTAGTGAGTTGTATGATTGTTGTTTGTCTGTATTATATGCAGGGTTGTAGAACTCGCTACTTGGTACCTGTTCGGCTGACTACTGAGTAGCGAGTACCCAGGAGTACTCAAGAGTCGAGAGTATCCAGGGGGTACTCGGATTTGGTAACTCATGTAGAAATATTTTTACAGAAATTATATATGTAAAAATCATAAGATAAAATCATAAGTTGATTGAAATATACAATAAAACTGGATACATGTGAAAACACAAAAAATAAAACACACATAACGGTCTCACTTCATGAATAATTACTAAAAATTTAAGGTATATATGTAGTAATAATCACATGTATGCGTGTTAAATAATAAATCATTAAGTATATTATACATAGTAATCACCGAGTTGACCGAGTTTTACAACACTGATCAGTTCATTAAGGGGTCGATTGGGGAGTACTCGGGATTCTGTAACTCGCCTCGGTAAGGGGGCGAGTAGCGAGTACTCGGAGGAGTAATCGATCATTTCGACGAGTTTTACAACACTGATTATATACCTACTTGATCCTGATTGTTTATATGTCGACATGTGTGTTTGGTTTAGGTTGAGGCGGTCCTGCTTTATGTTGTAGGCCAAGATACCCGGTGCGGGCCAGCTATAAGCCATAGGCACAAAGGCTCGGGAGGAGCGGTTGGGTAGACACGGTAGACCCATAAACCCTGGTATTCTGGCCTGGATACACTGAAGGCCTGCGAGACGGTCTAGTTAGGTCGAAGGCCCGAAGAGTGGCCATTATGCACTCTTG
The DNA here is from genome assembly GCF_051521515.1 of Lactuca serriola. Lineage (NCBI taxonomy): Eukaryota > Viridiplantae > Streptophyta > Magnoliopsida > Asterales > Asteraceae > Lactuca > Lactuca serriola. The sequence continues at coordinate 9,652,299 of NC_136414.1, read as the reverse complement.
TATAATTATTCGTATGGGGTATTTTGGGGGGAAACTTACTAAGTTTTATGCTTACGCAGTCGTTTATTGTTTCAGGTATCACCAGTAGCTATGAGAAGACGAAAGCGGGGCTGTACACACTCATTAACAACATTGAAGATTTAGCATTTCCTATAATACTCTGATTTTTAATAAATTTAATTTGGAATAAATGGTTTTCTTAATAATGGATTTATAAATTTGGAGGTTTTAACCTAATAAAAATGAAAAAACATTGGTCGATAAAAATGGGACGTTACAAGAGTGTTGGGGGAGTGGGTGCGGGGAATCTAGCTCTTGTTCGTCGGTTGTGTCCGCAAAAGTTGGCTGGTAGTAGTTCTCGTGATGTAGAGCGTCGAGCGAAAATGATTGATATTCCTAAGGATGGTAATGTGGAGAAAGTTATTATGCCGGAGTCAAATGTTGGTATGGAATCAAGCCTATGACTGGAGACACACACACACACACACATATATATATATATATATATGTGTGTGTGTGTGTGTGTGTGTATATATATATATATATATATGTGTGTGTGTGTGTTCTTGATCAAGGGTAATATATATGAGCCGAATAAAAAAATTCCGATCTAGACCTTCCGAAACTGGTCTAAAAAAATTATATCGTTTCGAAACCGGTACAAAATCGTTTTGAGAAATTAAATTGCCTCCTAGGAGACAATTTAATTTCTCTATCGTTTTTGTACACCCGGTAGTAACTAAGTATTATCATTTTCTGACATCCATATAAAAGCCTATTTATTTTAGATTTTTTTTTTATGAAATCAATATTTTATCTTTTATTAAAGACTAATCTTATAATTAATTTTATTGTTTTTAAGATTATAAAAATATATACTCTATAAAATAAAAAATAGTTTTAATAACAAAAAACATATATTATTTTTAAAAAACTAGTACTTTATGAACTTTTTTATTTTTGTTTTAAGAAATATATATATATATATATATATATATATATATATATATATATATATATATATATATATATATACTAGGTGTGAGACCCGTGTATTACACGGGTTGATTTAAAAAATTTAAATATTAAATTAAAATAAAACATAAAATATTTTTTAATTTACAACTTTAAAAAAAGAAAGGAAAAAAAAACGTATTTATTTCAATTTAATATCATATATATGATATTTAATACTTTACATATATAAGTATGAGTTTAATTTTAAAAAATTGAAACAAATAAAAAATTGACAAATTGACAAGTGGATAATATTTATTTCAAAAATACCACAAAATGACAAGTGTCAAAATTAATGAGAGATTGACATGTATAAAAAAACCCTTCATTTATTAAGGAAGATACATATATATATATATATATATATATATATATATATATATATATATATATATATATATATATATATATATATATAATAGTTTATAACCCGTGGAAACCACGGTTACAAAATTAATTAAATATTCATAGTTAAAAATTCAAAATTATTAATCAATTATTTTATATAAAATTTTAAATACATTATTAATTAAGAGATTTTTTTATTAGTTATGTAAAATTATAATTATTGATTCAAATAAATATATGGAATTAATTTATCATATATATTAGACTCTTTTTATTTGTGAACTAATGAAAACAATAATATAAAATTTAAAATTTAAAATAAAGAATAAATAGATTGACAAATAACATCACATTAATTAGGAGGTTTAATGAATTTAAAATAGAGAATTAATAGAATGACAAGTGTCATCATATTAATTAGGAGTTCTAATATTATGACACTTGGTAAAAGGACTACTCTTATATATATATATATATATATATATATATATATATATATATATATATATATATATATATATATATATGTATTCGTTTTTTGTAGAGAAAATAAATGACAAATTGTGTTTTATTTTATTCTTTTAAACTTAAAGAAATAATATGTAATTTATAATTTCTAAATTTTAATTGGAAAATACGTAACGACTAATCAACGAGAAGATGACACGTGGTGTACATATATTTCTAATTTTCATTTATTTTTCACCAGATATGAGACCAATACATTAAATATAAAATTTTGAACATATGAAATGGTTGAATTTACAAGAAAAATGAAAAAAAATATTGAATTATAATTTTTTTTTAAATTTAAACAAATAATTTAGATAATAAACAAAAAAACTAATAAAACTTTAATTTATTAATTTTGAAATTAAAAAAAATTTATTAATAAAATTAATATGCATTTATTATTATTTATTATATTAAATATTATGTGGAATTTAATAAAATGAAAAAACATAAGACAACATGTGCAAAAAAACGAAAAAAAAAACACATATGACATAATACATTACAAGATAACAAGTGACAAAATCATTTTTATTTAGGAATGATTGATTTCTAATTGACTTTTTTTTTTTTTTTTTTTTTTTTGCCTTTGTTGTTGATCTAGTCACACCAAATCACTAATAATTATAGTCTATAGATTTTGAGACTTAAACATAAATGAAATTTAGAAAACAAGAAAACAAACACACGATAATAAAACAAGGATAAACTTATGTCAAAGTTTATATAACCACATAACATTAAAAACACACTTATGTCAAACTACTTGCGCATCTAGTATAACTCCATAGTTTTTAAACTCATCTGACGAGTCATAAGTGAACTCGCCCTTAGAGTTGATTACATGATATCAACTGGGGTAACCTTTTTGACCCTTCCAGAAGAGGGCTGACCACCATCCGTTCCCCACTCATCTCTCCATGGCAGTGTCCACCTGCCCCAACCCCCCTCATCTTTCCAACCTAACTCACCATAACCCTCCATCCCTATAAAAAGTAAAAACAATAAATACTTAAAGATGCCATCTTTAGATACAAAAAGATATCAACCTGCTTTTATTATATGTTTGTTATAGCATCATACTTCCATTTATTTCTACAGCATCATATACATTTAAATTTCTAAAATCTACCCAAACAGATTGTTTTCGATTTTGATGACATTGCTGTGTAGTTTTTTAGATTAAAGTGTTGTAATAGGAAGAAATGGAAGCCAAATGCTATAGAAGTAGGTTGCATTTAACCCTTTTGGATACCTGCATTCTCAAGCAAATTGAATCCGTCATTCCAACCAGGTATATGCTTGTCTGCTTTGACTTTCCAATTTTCTTCAAATCGCATTTAGTTCATCTAAATAATTCCACACAATATAAGGTTTTGTACAACTCAGCAATGAGAAACAACTTTTTAGAAGGAAACATCAAACATACCCTCATTTAGATTATGTAGAATTTGCAATGAATCCTCTTTGCCAAATGGGTCGCGTTTTTTTGTCAGTGTATGACCCTTCACAAGCATACATGATTAGTTTTCTATTTAACATTAAGAATAAACACAAGAAACATTGACATACTTTTATTTCTTTTTATTACAACATTATATTTTTTCTTATCAAGGTGTATTGAAGTCAATTTTTCCTTATTAGGAAATCATTCTTTGAAAATCTATCCAATTATAGCAGTGAAATAGAAATAAATGGAAGTAGGATGCTATAATAAACAAGTCCATGAAAGTATCTCGTTATTTTTTTCCTAATAGGTGTAGGGAGAAATGATCAAACAAAAGAAAGAGTTGCACCTTCTCATGTATTCCTCTGGAAATTGTATGCAATGCTTGACCCACACTCTTATCTTCTTCTTTGATTTCTAGAAAAACCACCTGTAAATATTTCATTTCAACATCACAATCTATACAAAGGAGAAAAAATTCAAAGAGAAGATGAATTAAAAACCAAGAACCACGCAATCAATCATTCATACCCCATCACTACCAGTCCTTTGGCCTATAGAAGAACTGTAGTACACTCCATTGACACCACCATATGCAACTCTTCGGAAGCTGAAGCTATCAGATTCTATAGATGGTTCAGCCATAGATTCATATGAAGATTAAGAAACGGAAAATATAAATTAACGATCAAATTGTGTACCTTGAGATTTGTGTGTTGGGGTTTTGGTGACTGATACTTGTGTGTTAGGAGCTGAATTTCCGCCATCGGTGTCCAATTCCTCGATTGTTATCTCCTTTCTAGATCCACCATGGTCATGGAAATGACCAGTGAAGAACGGATCATCAAATGGATCTTTGCCCCAAAATAGTTTTGACATTTTACTCTGAGAAACTAAGCAATTAACGAATTTTGCAAACAAGAACAGCAAAGGTCAGCGAAATGCGTTGACAGTTTTATTTTTACTGATGAACAAACACAGTGTAAACAATTTCAGCTAGAAGAAGAACTTACCTTTAAAGCTCGAAATCAAAGAGAGAAAGAGAGAATAGGAGAATAATAAGAGGGTGATAGAAACTTCCAGAAAGGAAAAAGAAAAAGATAGGGGGTGAGGCCTACCGACTTTTTAAATATCGACTTTTGTTGCACAAACTTATATCCAAAACTTGTGATTGAGTTCTAGATTCTTACAGAATTTTGTGTTCTTATTTGATAGACATTTTATATATTTTCAGATAACCATAAAAATAGTCATGGGAAAAATGGTTTTAGATATTATTTTGATTTTTTTTTACCAAAAGTAATTACCAATTTTGTATTGCCATTTCGAAACTTTAAACTTGTTTAAGCCATTTTAGGGAGATTTTCTCATCTTTGCATATTAAATTTCTCTCAACCTAAATGTATTTGGGTTTTCTATCCCAGTGTTAGGTAGTTATAACCCTATATCCTTTAAATAATACCTCATATGTATCATTCGAGGTTTGTAAAAAATGTATTAGACTCCACAACTCAATATAATTTTTTTCCCAAACCTGAATGTAACTCAAACCTTAATCAGAAATCAAAAAGGATGTTCCTATATACAAATGTCATTATGTCAATATGATTGTAAATCTCATCATGAAATTAATCAAATTCTCTTTACTTGGGATATGTACGAGTCACATAACTACAATGTTTCTCATTCCCTAGCATGTTATTTTTCTTATATTGCATGAGTAAGTCTAAAATCTAACAAATCTTCGATTACCAATTCAATAATATATAGAGTATTGAGTTCCTTGTTTTTTCTTCCATTGTTTGCTCTCCTTCCAGCATAGATAACACCCCCTAGTTTCTTTCTACATAACATCCACCAATGGAACAAGTTCAAAAAACAAATACAATACTTTTATTTTCGACCACTATTACCACAACATACAAACTCAAATCATACAAACGTATTCAATGAACTATAACAACATTTACCAAAAATACATTGATAACCCATATTGACTAAACTATAATGCGTTCGACTCAATCTATGTTGATTGTAACAACCTTTTTAGGTTGGCTTCTAGAAGAACTTGTCTGCTCTTGATTTTCAGCCCTCAACCTCCCACTTCTCTGGGAGCCATCTGCCGCCTCAAGCGCCAACCCAAATGGTCCCATGCTACCAAACCCTATATATAAAACCATCATTATAAAAAAAGATGTTTACTGTTTACTATTTATTATTTACTGTTTAATGATTACTTATTGCTTATGCTTACTTGGCTTCCCAAACGAGTTAAATTCTTCGTTCCAGTCAGGGATGTGCATGTCAGCATTACCCTTCCATTCTTCTTCAAAACTAGCCAACTCATCTAAGCAATAAGCAAACCAATTGCCTTTGTTAATAAGAGCAAATGTTCCTGTATATTAACCATAGTTTACAAACTAACTCTAACCTTGGTTAAGGTTATGTAAGGTCTGCACTGTGTCCACTTCCCCATCTGTACCAAGTTTCCTAGTGACAGAGTGACCCTAGTGAGAAACCACGTAACCAACTTTAGTTTCCACATACTCAAATAACAAATCAAAAGAAGATTTTCAGGGGCTCATTTGCAAAAACCCGACAAGTACACGGGTTGTATTTAAAAAATTTGGTTACCTTGTCATGTATTCCTTTAGAAATTCTATGTGTTGCTTGACCTGTTGTTTTATTAGCTTCTTTGGTGTCTTCAAGTACCACCTGATAGCCAAATATAATAATATATTAATTAATATAAAAAATCAGGAAATCCGATTCAAAACAGTGTGGAATATTTATTACTTACTCCATCATTGTTTGATTTTCTGGTTGTTGTTGCAGTGTAGTATGCTCCATTTATACCACCATATGTAACTTTTTTAAAACTAATGCTTTGGTTCTTGGAGCGGCTCCCATCAATCCTGTTATGATTCTTGTTGAAGTGCGTCTGCTTCACTTCCTCTGTCATAATGTAAAAATAGACACGAATTTGGTTGGATGGAATGGAATAGAATGAACATGGTAATGGAAATAAGCAAGGTAATGGAATGAGTCATTACTTCAAAATTAGAATGAAAGTTTGAGTGATACCTTCATCATCAGGATGTTCTATAAGGGGATCTTTGCTAGATGTGGCAACTCTGTGGGGGTTGTCATCCGTAACAACCCCAGAATTACCATTTTGCCCTTCTCCTTCTCCTTCATCATCAGAATCTATCTCTTCAATAACTAGCCCCTTGGAACTGTTTGCATTTGAATGTAGCAAATCCAAAGATGAACCATGTGTATCAAAGATGTTATTGTGCTCAAATATACTCCCAAATGGGCGAGTGAAAAATAGGTCATCAAATGGATCCCTTCCTCCAAAAATGCTGGACATCATGCTTCTATTAGATGAATTCATTGATTCATCTCTAGTTTGTCTTTCCCTCTGCATTCCTTTACAACAGATCCTACAGATTCAAGATTCTAAATTCAGCACAAAGTTACACCAGTGAATCATGTGAGAAAAGTTTTTCCTCTTTGGGACTAAAATGGTCAACAAATAAACTATGATTATTATAGGATAATATGACCTCCTCATATCTTCATGATTGTTACACATCTTCCTACAGACTGAATATTAGAAACAGCTTGCATATAAAATATGAATACGTATATGATCATATGCATACATGCTAAACTTCTCCACAGGAAACTTATTCATATACAAACAACATGAATTTAATAGCAACTAAATCAATCAATGTAATTAAAATTAGCAAACACCGTGAGAGATTAATAGTTGAATTTAACTTGATTAAGGTGCATGTAAATGACTCACGAGTCACGATATAAGTCTCCAACTTAAATCACTAAAATCAGAAATTACATAAGCAGAAACTAAAATCACACAAACTAATCCACATAAATAATACAACAATTTAACAGAAGTTAATCAATTCTTCTATTTTTTTTTATGAAACAATCTCACAAAACCGCAATTAAACGAACAGAAAACACTTCCCAAAAAAAAAAAAAAAAAATTCGTACCTGATTTCCGTTCAAGATAGATCTGAAGCAATTGAAAATGTGATGAGGGAGAATCGATTTATGAAACGAACTAACGAAGGGTTTAAATGCAATTCAGTAGTTTGAATTCCTCTTGTCGCCAGCTTCGGGTCTAGAGTGTTCTCAACTTCTCATGAGAAAGTTGAGAGAAACATAAAAATCAACTTTATATTTTCACTTACCACCCTTGAGTTCCTAAAAGTACTACCAGCCACCCGAACTTTGTAAAATTCGCAAACGAGGGAGGTTTATAAGAAAAATTATCAGATAAGGAGGATTTATATAGTCGTTTGGGAGCTTGGGGCAGGAGAGGGCCTGTAGCAGTGTAGCCTGTAGGCCACGTAACTTGGGCCACAACCTGCATTCCGTGTGGGCCATATTGCGTCGAATGGATGACGAGTCCAGGCGAGGATGCAGTTGCACTTGCACGTGACCTGTATTTCGGTTAGAAGAAACCCAACGCACGTGACCTTTCAGGGACGTGTTTTGGAGAGTTTTTGGGCAACGAAGGAGAGGGGTTTGAAGTTTAGTGAAGACCGCCCGGCCCCCAAATGACAAAGGGCCCCTTTTTACTTATTACAGTGGTTATATGGTATTAGCCCATTAGTTTTAAGTCTGTTGGACCTGTTTTTAAAGCCCAATACTCTTATTATAGTGCTGATCCAAAAAGAGATCTGGAGAAAGCGAGATTGGCCTGCGACTGGCTTCATACGCAATAACTCAACAATCATTTTCTATGGAAAATCCAAACGCCATTTCCCAGGATTCAAGAAGCAATGGTAATCGATTTCTTCTCTTTCTAACTTCTTATTTAAGATTTCAAGTGATTAATTTGAATTGATTTCTTCTTCATCTGATTTTCTTCTATTCCTAATTTTCTGAGTTTCTCCACAACAACCACCGATCGAGGATCGACAGTCAACGAATTGAGTCTCATTGCTCCTCCTTTTCACGATTCTAGAAAACTGAAATAGGTTGTTGTCCTTCTTCTTTTCAATTTCCACTTTCTTTTACTAAAATAACACCAGTGAATGAATGTCGATTCTTGCCCTTCATATTTTTGATTCACAGTTTCTTTTCTTGAAATTAAGACGAAATCGATACTAGAATCTGTTTAGAATCAAAGTATGAGAGTTTCTAACCTTCTGATGTAGTATATATAAGTTCTACTTTCTAGTATTCAAGAAATTTATGATTATTTTGTGCAATTTGTTTTTTTTATATGAATATCTATCTTTTATTTTTTAACTTAATAATTTTATTATGTGTAGAATCTAATACTTGGGCATTAACCTTCTGAACCTAGTGAATATCTACCTTCTAACTGTGAATTGTATGTCACAGTCTTCTCCATTTTTTAAACACTTTCTTATTTGTCTTTTTTTTTTCCAACTACTTGGAGTTGCTTTCTTCACTACAGATGGATTGAAAGCCGTGGATTTCTGAAAGATAATATTTTTAATTTTTTTTCTTTGTCTTTTCTAAACTTCATAAATCTATGTTGTGTTTGGCTTTTTCAACTGTTTAAGAGTTTATTCACAAACAACCAATAATATTTGCTCTCTTAGTCATAGTTTTTTTTTTTCTTTAATCTGTTTGATATGTGGTTTTGATGGCCTCGTATTACTTAGATTTGCTGAACATGTTTTCTAGAAAATATATGTTTGGAAGTGAAAAACGAAAAAAAAAATCTGAACAATCTAATGAAACTCAAAGAGTATCTATGCATAAGGTTTTAAAAAAAATTATGCTGATGTACAAGAAATTGATGAAACTGTTGTAAATGAGCAAAAATATGTTTTAAATTTCACTATTTTTCTTTGTTATGTATATTTCTTAGCATGTTCTGGCTTTTTTTATTTTGTTGAGGTTTGTATCAATAGTTGTTAGGTTATTTGGCTTACGGCCTGTCTCAAAGCTTTTTTCTTTCCAAACCAACAATTGTACTAATTTTTATCTAATTAATAAAAAAATTCGGAGATGTAACCCTACTTTATTGCAAAAAGGCCCAATTTTTTTATTTTGCCCAGGCCTCAAATTGTCTTGGACCGGAGTGAAGACCCAGTGATTGATCGAATACTCTATGAAATAAAGTCTGATCTCATAAGTGAAAGTTGCAAGGTAAACCCTCTATACACACTTTAGATCAGTTTGAAAAATCTGGAATATAGGGTTCATGTTGAAATATATTGTTACTGTTGGAATTGGAATTACAGAAGTTGCTCTTGCTGGGGAGGACGTAAATATTCTTTTGAATTGGAAATGCTAAAGCTTTTTTCACGGTGGCGCCACGACTTCCATAGCCACAACCGACCACAAATCCTCCGTCACCTAACACAATCCCATTTTGAAGACGACCCACCTTTTTCCCCAATCCTAAAACCCCAAAATCAGAAGAACAAGAAACTCAAAGAAGACGCATCAAACAAGAAACCCCAAAACGAATTCCCTATAAAATCAAATCTACCCTTTGATTTCAGGTACTCGTACTCTGAGACCAACCCTAGCCTTGAACCCATTGGGTATCGAGAAACCCCCAAATTCTCTCCTTTTGGGCCGGGTCGACTTGACCGGAAATGGAGTGGAACAGTGGCTCCATTGCAGCAGGCCGCCGACATGGCCAAGGTTGAAGAAGAGAGGAATGCGGTTCTTGGGAATCCGTTATCAGAGGAAGAAGTATCTAAACTCGTTGAAAGATATCGACACAGTGATTGCTCTCGCCAAATCAATTTAGGTAAAAATCTTTGCAAAATTGATTCCATAGTAGAATCAGACAAATCTTATTAAAATTGATGTGATAGGAAAGGGTGGGGTTACACACAACATGATTGATGACATCCAAAACCATTGGAAGAAAGCCGAAGCTGTGAGGATCAAATGCTTAGGAGTCCCGACTCTTGATATGGACAATGTCTGCTTCCACCTCGAGGTTTGAAGTTTGAAATCACACTTGTTTTGCTAATTTGGATCCTCTAACAAAGCTATTAGCTTACATACAATAATTGCAGGAAAAATCGGGTGGGAAGATCATATACAGACAGATTAACATCTTGCTGCTGTATCGTGGACGAAATTATGATCCCAAAAATAGACCTGTTGTTCCTTTAATGCTATGGAAGCCATATCCACCGATTTATCCGAAGCTCATAAAGAATGTTGCTGATGGCTTGACATTTGAAGAAACAAAAGAATTGAGAAACCGAGGACTTAACTCTCCTCCACTAATGAAACTAAGTACATCACCATTACTCATTAGCCAAATGTCTTATATACCCTTCAAAAATGACAAAATTAGGGAAGTTTTCAACTAATAGGGGTTTGACATTTGTGCAGCAAGAAATGGTGTGTATGCTAATGTGGTTGAAAAAGTGAGAGAGGCTTTTGAAGTTGAACAAGTAGTGAAGCTCTGCTATGCACATGTGGGTATGAGTGACTCCAAAAGGATCGCTGTGAAGCTAAGGGTATGTATTTTGTGTTTTATTCTTTGTGATAGAAAGTTTCCATCTTTATTATGTCTTTTTTTAATGAAATTCTCTTAACACAGGATCTGGTCCCTTGTGTGCCTATATTGTATAAAGATGAACAGATCATTCTCTGGAGTGGGAAGAAAGCCACGGAAAATACTTTGAATGATTTGTAAGTGGTAGTGATTTCACCCTGTTTGACATCATGATAAACCATTATATCGATTTAAAAAAGAAAGATCATATACATTATATGAAGGGCAAATAGGTAAAATAGTAGTGTCGTAATACATTGAGCCATGTTTTTTTGGCTTAATCCATTAAGTCATTTTGTTAAGACTAAGTAAAAAAGAAACAACCTTGTATAGTTAATCGATATTAAGTTTTTAACCCATTAACTTCATCAAGTCAAAGAAACAACCTCCTTAGACCTGAACCTAAGATCTTAATTATGGATTTTGACTTCCTTATTTGACAAATAGCTAAACTTTTTTGATAAAATTTGCCTGATTTGACTAAGTATATCACTATATTGTTTAGGGTTACATGCAAGAAGGAACGAGACAATTTCATTGACTTGTTTAGTTGTTTATAATAGCATCCTATTTCATTTTATTCGACTCACAAAATTATATTTTGAAAATTCTACGCAATTATGACAAATAGCAATGGCATGCAAACACAAAGTGATTTTCACTACTATAATGGGATTGACTTTTTAGAAATACAAGGTCTTAATAAGAAAATTTGAAAGAACAATGTTATAATTGGGTACATTCTCCATGTACAACGCTTTAAAAAGAAAAATATTGAAAGTACAACGTTAATAGAGTATCTTGAGGGAATAACATGTTGTAGCATGGGGGTACCAAATGTATTTAATTTGTTAACATCTTTTACGTATTTTTTTGAATCATATTGATTTGAAACTATCACAACTCTTCAACATATCTTTTAAATACTACAAATCAAAAGGTTATTTGAATAATGTTTCTTAATTGGTTTGTTAATGTGAGATAAGTGCAAAGAAAAAACGACGTTAGTTAAAATTGAGTCTACCTAACTCTATATCATATAAATGAAGAAGCGGTTGAAGCCAATTTGGGAATGAGAGCCTTCATTTTGAGTTGAAAGTTTCCATAGAAGCACCAAAACCATTTTCATAACATTAACATTACTAACTTCCTAATTATTTCGCTTATGTTTTATATTTTTTTAATCAATCTCTTTTAAATTTTGTTGTATACTTGATATTACATAAATTTGTTTTGCAGAAAGATATGATTAAAACAACATGCCTAACCTAATGGTAAATAACAAGTGGTTGATATTATTAACTTGTTATATTGTTTAATCGTATTAAATTATTAATGACGGATAATTTTTAATTGATATGAATGTGTAATAGATTGAATGTTGCTTATGTTAGTTAGAATTTTATAATCGTTATTATAACTATTATAAAGATTTCAAATTTGAATTGCTTTTTTTTATTATAAGTAGGAGATATTGATAAGTTCCATTAGAAAATCGGTTTTAGAGCAATCAACTACTAGAGAAAGTGTAAATGAAAAATATGTAACTATCTATTTATTTAAATTCTTATTTAAGTTTTATGATATGCTTAATTTTGCCTTCGGTTCTATTTTTTTTTTTATCAAATCTTACAAAATACGAATTAAACGTTCATAAGTTATTTTAAATAAAAAATAATTTCTAATATTTCAACCATGGTTGTTAAAATCACGATCCTGATCGCATGATTACGATCCTAGGTATGAAAAACGATATGGATTGTAAAATGATCGTATTTGGGGTAGAATTGTAAGATTGTAGGTAGGATCGTACGATCGAGATCCGATCCGATCGTACCTTCCATTTTTTATTTTTTTTTACCATTTTATGTCTTTTACTCTTTACCAATCTACAATTTATTATTTTTTTTATTGTGACTTATGACTAATATTTTGAAGTTTTTATAACTTTTGAACGAAAAATGAATGTTTGAAATATTTTTCATGATTAAATATTATAAATTAAATTTATATTCTATTTTGTGGGATCTTAGAATCTCGATCCCGATCTTGCAAACCCAAAAACGATCCTAGGTAGGATCCCGATCTTGACAACCTTGATTTCAACTACGTAATATAATTAATGTGCAACATGCCAAGATTCATCTATGAATATACATTTATGATTCATTATAAATATAACAGTGTAAATATATTTCGATCTACATGAATTAGAGAATAAATCAATCATGTACGAATACAAGGTCTCGATCCTAAAGTGCTTAATCATTATGAATATGACTTTATCAGAATAAATGTATCAATTCATTCATAATATAATTAGTAATGAATATAATTGTATGAATATAAATATATAAATTCATGTAGCTAGAGTAATGTAACAATGGCTGAATAAATAAAAGAAAAAAAGAAATATTGATTTCTAGTTGTTGGCTTATTGATGTATGATTAATATATTAGTTATGCATAAAAAATCCTTAACATTTTTAACCTTGTGAGTTTGATCGATTTTCCATAATAAAATGCTAATTTTTTGGTAACAAATAGATTACAATCCTGTTATTTTGTAAAACATTGATTTAGTTTTTTTTTATTTAATTAACATGAAAACTTAGTAAATTGTCCTATTGATAATTATGATTTTTTTTATTTGAAGTCTTTAGATCTATATAATTGTATTATATAATTATATGGTTGAGATATGCGCCATATCAACATTTTTAATGCTTTCAAGTTAGTATAAGGGCATCCACAATGTATCAAATTTATTAGAGTTTAATAGATTGACACATAGTCATTTTATTTTCTATACAACTCAATATTAATTTTCCTACAATGTATTGAAACTCTATAAAATTCAATGAAATATATTTTTAACAAGTTAAAAAGTTCCATTTTTCCTATTAAAGAGTCAATAATCATTAAACTTCATATCAATTGAATAATGTCAAACATGTCATCTAACAATTTTAGAATTTAATCCATTGAATGATAATTAGACATGACATCTCATTTAACTCTCTGATTGAGCTATGTATCATTGATGCTCTAAATATTGCACATTTTGATAAAAATACTTTAGAGTTCTTTGTATTCGTGCAAGCTACCCGAACACGATTGCTATGTCAACATAATTGTCATAAAGCACGTTGCTAAAATTTTAACCGGAATACAACCGGGATAGTTTCAATGGCAAAATGATGATGAAATCAAATCGTAAGTTTGTAAAAATAAACCACAAGTTGATATTAATCACATTCTAACCAAACACAACTTTTCGCTATACCGAAAATTGTCTGACAAACGGCATTCATGATTCTATTCCATTTTCCATATTCTAATTTGGTCAATTCTATTCCATCATGCTTCTATCAGATTCAGATCCATAGCCAAATGCTACAAAGGTTGATGGTCAAAGTGACAGAAAGTTAAAAGTTGATTTCACGTGTGGAGAATAGAATAAAACTGTTGAAAATGTTACTAATGTACATTCTTATATAGCTTCTTTCTTAAATCTTACACTAACTTTTCCTTCCACAAACCCTGAGCAACCCCAACAAATAAACATTTACCTCCTCCCCCTTCTGCTACTTCTAACCAAGTTAAAAACAGGTCCCAAAATCAGTTGAGCGCATCACATCATGAGGTGTGTTGGGGGTGTAGTGTAGGGTGATGCTATAAACCAAAAACACGTCATGTCTTTTCTTTTTTTGGATGATTTTAGAATTCTTGGGCATCCAAATCCGGCTTTGATGGATACTCCAGGCCCTGAAGAGCAGGCATTCTTCTCAAATCTTCTTCACAGTATGCGGGAATGAACCAATACTTTTCTACAGTTCCGAATACCTGACATTTTTCAATAAATTAAACCAATATACATGCAAAAAAGAAGGGGGAAATGGGTAAATAACTTATTGTCTTGATACAGTTTGCCAAGTAGTTTAAGTCATTATGTCCAGATTAAGTCGAAAAGAAACAACCAAACATCTCACATGCGCTTCAACAATGACATAACAGCCAAATTTCATGGACTCAGATCAATATTATCAATTACTTTAGAACAAGGGGTAGATATAATATCATTATATAATTTAATACCTGTTCAAAGTTCCTCTTGCGACCAAGATCATAACGCCATTTTGGAGTGGTTTTCTTCTCGTATGCCTGATCACAAAAACATAAATAAATTATAAATTGCAAGATTTGACCAAGAAATAGCAATGTACATTCGTTGACTTATTTATTATAGCATCCTGCTTCCATTTCTTTCTATCAACATTGTGTTTTGAAAACTCTAATGTCCTAACAATTTCTTTTTTGAAAGTACAATGTTATAATTGGGTATATTTATAAAGTACAATGCTTTAATAAGAAAAAGACTGAAAGTACATTGTTGTAATACACAATACCTCGATTGTTGTGGTATTAGCAGAGACCAAAGATATGTGCATAATAAGAAACCCCAACACGCTTAAAGCAAAAGCCAAATTCAAGACTGCAAAAAGAAATAATCATTACATAAGTGAACAAGAGGGTGGTTATAAAATCATTAAAAAAAAAAAAGGATTTTAAAATGTTATAAGATATACCAAAAGCAAGAAAGGTTGTTGCTAAAGTGCTAGGTGACCCGGGAATCTCTCCATCACTAAAGAATGCTATGAAATGTGGTAGCAAGGCTAAAGTCACCACCGTTGTCTCCAAAAACGTGTAAAACTGCATCATCATCATCATTGAAGGGTATTTTAGACATTTCACCTATAATACACTTTTTACAAGACAAAGAGGATTATCAAACGTACCAGAAAAAGAAGGAAATACTTGTAGTTTAGTGCCCCAACACAATTAACAACCCACACACAATGATGATCCATCTTCAAAACACATCTCCCACCTATATAACATAATGTACCAAAACATACATTCTTTATATTCAAGAATCAAGACTAGAAAATACTAAAAGATTACAAATAAAGTGGAAAATTGAACTCACAAACAGAACAATGGTGGCAACGAGGTGGTTTTAACTGGTTACACTTGCGACAATACCGGATTCTTGAATTGTTTGGATCTGGTGAATTCAATGGGCCAAATTCAGATGCTTCTAATGTATCGATTTCTCCTCTTTCTTGATCCACTAGTGGTCTATAATTAGGTGGCACACCACCAGGATCCGTGAACACCACAGAGAAATAACTCCATAATAGCATCACCAACTGGATCACACGCAAGAGTTGTTGATTAGGTCAACAATGATTCTGTTTTTGAATTTGTGATAACTATTTTCTTTTTTCTTATTTCCTTATTTTAAACTTATAATCATATATTGAACTTAGAGGTCGAGTGTCTCTCAGAGGTGAAGCTACACCACCTGTAAACTATATGAGCTAAAACAGAGCAAAGCATTTACTACTACGCAGCTGAAAATGAAGTTTTCCCTAAATTGCCAAACATCTGTTATATAAACAGTTAAAATCATGGGGTTCTGCACACACACCTCTATAAATCATCAAAATCATGACTTGGGTAGCTGAAATTTCCCAATTTTCCTCTTACGAACTTGGTTAAATTAAGTTAATTTGCTAGATTAAGAACTATAATACAAACAGAAAACGCCCAAAAACGCCTTCAATTTAATAGATATAAATATGAACTGGGAAGTGAGAGAAAAATATGATTACCAGGGTATGAAATATGATTAAAATAAGAAGTGCGATGAGCGAATCAAGGCCACCGGCGGCCAAAGCAGGTCCATAATTGCACAAGACGACGGCGTAATAGGTGACACCAACAACACCAAGAACCAACAAGATCATGATCGAGCCTAACCCTCTAAGGGCCGTACAGAATTTGAACACATTCCAAGCCATCACAGCTCCAGATCTGTACATAATACTCCTCAAACGAATCGATAAAAAAAGATGACGAAAAAATCAAGATAACTATTTGGAACAAATCAAACCCCCAAAAAAGGTTTTGATAATTCTCGTTTTCGATTCTGGGTTTTGATTGTTTGTAAATCGTGTGACGTAGTAATCCTCTCTGAGGGTTTATGAATTTTAGGGAAGAAGTGTTGAATCCATGGTGATGAGAGAGAGGGAGGGAGGAGCAAAAAACAAGGACTTTATTTTGTTGAGATGAAAGGTAAAAGCTAGCTCAAATTACATAAATGGACTTTAGGTGTATGTTAATTTCTGTACAGACCCTGTGTTTCCACGTTATTATGAAATAGATGTGGTTAGCGTTTTAAATAGTTATATTAATATGATCTAACATTACTTTGAAGCAAAAGGACCAACTTGCACATTGGATAAAGATAATGGCCAAAATTTATCCAATTTTATGGATCCACTTGGAACAATACTTCAAAACTTTACGAGAGTAATAACATTCTTATTTTATTTAAAAATTACCAATAAAATTTCAGAAATTTTTTAAAATAAATTACTGTGTTTTAAATTTGAATTGTTACACCGTCATTCTTAAAATCAATATATATATATATATATATATATATATATATATATATATATATATATATATATATATATATATATATATACTAGATTATGACCCGCGTTAAACGCATGCAATAATTAAATACATATCATATTAATAGGTGGTTTTGTCTTAGGTTTGAATTTTAATAAAAAAATATTAGTTAGATTCATTTTTAGAGTTTTTGAACCAAACTTATTAGATAAGAATATTTAATATTTATATTAGAGCAATTTGGTTTTTTAATATAATAATTTTTAACATAAATGATCTATGTGATCTTTGTTTTATCACAACATAATGTGACTTCTTGATTAAAACATGTTGTGTAGTAGCGTTATGAATTGACTATGTTCGGTGTACCAATCCCCATAGAGGCTCATGGCTTTTTTCATATTGACAATGTAAAACCTAAAGCAACAATAAGTTGTTACATGTACCAGCAACATTAAATTCTGCAAAGAAAATCGATAAACATTACAAATAAAGTGAGTTGTCATAACCATAAACATCAAATTCAGACGTTGTAACTTGGTCGATTTCAAAGTATTTTTTTCTTATAAAAATTAAAATATGATTTTTTAGGCAACACCCAATCACATATACATATCTTTCGATCAAATAAATTCTTACAAAAAAATGTTATTAACAAAAATATAATATTAGTTTCATAATTTGCTAAAGGTTAACACTAATAAATAATAATGGACTTTCACAAATCTTGCATTTTGGATACAAGAAGTGCATCCATGACTTCTTGTAGCTAAATTTTGAGAAATGTTAAGACCTACTGAGATATGAGGGAATGGTCTGTGAGGCTACGATTGGTTTCTATAGGGCAATACACAGTCAAAATCGTTAGCACATATCTCTCCTAATTGCTTCAATTATCAAATTTAGATCAAACTTGTCAAAATCAAATTATAAAAAAAAAAAAGAAAAAAAAAAACAGATATGTAACCTAACAATCAAACAACATATTTTTCCTACCATCTTTTACTTGGATGTAAACATTAACATTCTTGTAGAGAAATGGAACTTCAAATGAACCATACATAGTCAAATCAACAAACATGACAACACAAAAAGAAGCCTAACTTGGCATATAACCAAATTTCCAACAAATTTCAAAATTTTAAGGTCTTGCTGAACAATTTTTTCAATTTATCAGAATTTTATTTTATTACAACCTTATATTGGTAATCAAGAATCTAAATCAAGTGAAAGAAGTAATTATTCATTTAAATCCAGTAAAAAAACTACAATATTGTGAAATTGCATATAATTTACATGTTTGCTTATTGTCTTGGAGATACCCAACCACTTGGATATGTACTATTATTTGATTAATTAGTGCATAAATTACATTATAGAATATGAAATTTAACGATTGTTCAAATTCATTTACACTTGATTAAACAGTAGAAAATGGACAAATTTATAATCATAAAAGTATGCTTAATTCAACAAATTTGTTATCAAAATTAATAGAAAACTGACTTTCTTGAAAAAACAAGTCAAATACACAAAAACAAATAAAAAACAAAAAACATTTGAAGATCATGCATTAAATATATGACCAATAAGATCTTTTGGCACTTTTCAATATAGACATGTTTAATCTTTTCTCATATTCAGGATGATAAGTACAAGTGAGTAGAGAAAACAAATCTATAATTATAAAAATATGCTTAATTCAAAAAATTTGTTATCTAAGTTAAAGGAAAGTATTTTTGTAGAAATAATCAATTACTAAGTATGTAGGATATTACCACTAAGGGATTTTGAGTTTTGCATCATCCTCAAGCTTCAATAAAAACATCAACTAATGCTCATCACTTTCAAGTAAAAATATCTCCAATTTAAACTTAATTATAGTAAATCAAATCAATAACGTTATAGAAAAAGATAAGTTTAAGAATAGTTACATAAAGTTATTGAGTTAGATAGTTGGAAATCGGGCAATTATAATTTAACATGTATGAGACCGATTATTATATTCAAAATTAGAAGTATTTACTATATTAATATGAATTAAATACAAGGTGACTATTTTGCCCTTGATGAATTTTGGTACCATCAATGTACACTGAGAAAGAAATAGAATAATTAAAAAGATATATCACATTGATTTGCAAATATATAGGATGGTTAGTGCATAAGTTATAGCTTTAAATTTGGGGAGAATTTTAATTTTAATTTAAGGATAACAGAAATCGGTGAAGGTTTAAGTGGAAACATTGATGGACAACGTGTTTGACCAAACATTCATCAAGATGACGTAAACAAGTTGATCAAAGGGTGGAAAAGGTATAAGTGAAACACAATCAAAATTATTTATTGCTTTAGATGATGAAATAAAGTTTCTCTTTTAGACATAGAATTCAATCTTCTATTTTGTATATGTAAATGTCTTACACTTAGGTTGCGGTGACTTAGTAAGACATGTAGAAGATACAGTGGATAACCTATTGACCCATGTTCAAATCCTGGCACAACTCAGCCTTTGTGGCTATGGAGGTTCGCATGCAGTGACTCGGTGTCATGAGGCATAGCCTCATGTTCGCAGCTGGGGATTAGTCGGTGCAGCGGGGGATTAGTCGGTGCATCAAAAAAAAAGTTTTGTGATCTTTAAGTATTTTTTTTATTCATTTTTATGATTTTTAAGATTTTTTTAAGGTTATAATATAAGAATAAATAAAATACGTAATAACTATAAAAAAAACGTTCTGATACGTCTGTAAAAAATAGAAACTAACACTAGGAATGTTTGACGAACAATATCATTTTTGTTTTCCATAGAACCTATATATATATATATATATATATATATATATATATATATATATATATATATATATATATATAGAGAGAGAGAGAGAGAGAGAGAGAAATAGAGAGATGAATGATCATTTGAGAACCTATAGTTTCCCGAGAACTCGAGAACTAAAAGTAGAACGTTAGATCAAAATTTTTAATGACCTAGATCAAAGATGGCATATTTGTAAATATGATCAACTTTAATGGTATATTAGGTTTTTAGAAAATTATCATAAGGACAAATCAGGTATATAAATTTTTTATATTAAAAATCATTTAAAACACACACACACATACACACACACTCTCTCTCTCTCTCTCTCTCTCTCACTCTCTCTCTTATTCTTCTTCTTCTTCTTCTTCTCTCACTTCACAAACCCTAGATTGGTATATCTCCAGTTCTCCACACTTCGTCTTCACCAATGATCAAAGATGAGCGCCTCCTCCCTCCTCCATCGATCGCCTCCCTCCTCTATCGACCACCTTCCTCCTCTCTTCACCGGCCACCTCTACCATTATTGATTGCCAATCTACCCACATATCCTCCTCGGATAAATTTCTGAACTTGTTCTTCGTCATTTGCACTTCAGTAGCTCTTTCCACCTCTGCCTTCATCACCGATGTGGACTCAGTTGTTGCTTTCGTTATCGTTGCGCATAGGAAGTTTGTAACATCCATAAAATCTGAGCCAATTTAAAACTTTTTAAATCATTTAAAACCATTCAATTATTACAATTTGTTTTCAAAATACTCAAAACATCAGAGTTCCCACAAAATCATAATCAACAATCGAGGAAGTGTACGGTCACGCCTTCACCTTTCTGTGGTCATCTGCTGAACCTGAAACAATAAACTGAAACTATAAGCTCGAAAGCTTAGTGTGTTACCCCCAAAATAACCATACACACAATAATACACATACAATAACAAACAACATACTATGGGTCCAATCATCCATCGGGATGGAATACCCCAAGCCCTCAACCATTGGGTTGGAATGCCAACATACCGATACACTTCACATAACACATATAAAACTAACATGTATTGGGCCCACAACTTTACAGATTGGATTACCCCTGGGCCCACAGTATGAGTCTGGATTGCCTTCCGGGCCCACAGCTCACATCTGGATTGCCATCGAGCCCACAATACGAGTCTCCCTCAGCTCGTATCTGGAATGCTCTCGGGTTTGTTGGTTACCGCACAGAGCAGTTTCACCTCAACCCATCCCACATAATATGTTGACGTATAACACAACTAATGCACATATAGATAAATACATGATACTACGGATGGTCCCACAGATCTACCTAACTGGCATAACAACTAGCATGCAGACAGTCAGACCAACTATAGGTCACTAAACATAACCACATCCAATCTACTAGGATACCGATCTAACGGATCATACTAGCATATAACCATCCTATCTACCAGGATACCAAACTAACATATCACAACGGTAATAATCCCAATAACAAAACAAAGGGCCGACCTTGGTGCCTTAGACCCTTGAGTATAGTGAGGATAACTCACCTCGCAACTGACGCGTTGAAATGATAAGCTCCACTCTCGGATCACTGACACAACTCCACCACCTATATTCACCATAGAACCATACTTATAATTTCCAATTTCCCAAAATGCTCCCAAAAGTTAACTAGTCAACCCTGGTCAAAGTCCAAGTCAATGGTCAAGGTCAACAGTCCATGTTGACCTCAACTCGCTGAGTACAACCAGCCACTCGTCGATTTCCTTGCATAGCTCGTCAACTCGCCGAGTCACTTGAGTGACTCGTCGAGTTTCCCCTGCAACTCGCCGAGTTCATGCATGCCAAAAACTTGGAAAAACCTAACTGACTCGCAGAGTCCACGACAATATTCATCGGACTCGCTGAGTTGACCATGCAACTCGTTGAGTGTAACATCCCAAAAATACAGGCCAAAAATTTCATTTTTAAATACGTCATTATATAACCAACGGTGTAATAAAACATTTGTAATATCATGTCATGTCAAAACCAAAGTAGAAATAATTAAACATGTTATCATAAAACAATATCAGAGTGTAATCCCAAAGATCTCATGTGCGGATAACCATAGTGTGATGCGCTGCGATCAAGCCGACTCCTTTCCTTTAGACACGAAGTACCTGAAAACAAAACTGAAAACTGTAAGCACGAAGCTTAGTGAGTTCCCCCATCATACCACATACCATACAATCACATAGCATGCATACTGTCGGGCAATTCTAGGGTGCCCGACCTACCCGATACGGCCATTCTGGGGTGTCGACCCACCCGGTACGACCATTTTGGGGTGCCGACCTACCTGTGTCAAGCCATTCTGGGGTGCTGACCTACCCATGTCAAGCCATTCTGGGGTGCTGACCTACCCGTCGGTCCTAATAACCGACCCTCGGGGACTATTTCACCCCCTACTGCTACTATCACATATATCATAACATAAACATACTATCATACATATCTGGGGTGTCCGAACTACCCTTCGGTCCTAACAACCGAACTTGGGGACTATTCCCCTCCTACTACCACTATCACATATAACATATCATGCCAGTATATACACATATCATCACATACTGTCAGACATATCTGGGGTGTCTGACCTACCATTCGGTCCTAACAACTGAACTCTACTACTATGACATATAACATATCATGCCAGCATATAACAGATCAGGTAGTAGCAAACCTAGATGATATCACAAAGACAATCATCTATCATACAACTCCTACTGGTGGGCCGACATTATGGCCGTAGACCCACCGCTACTGGAAGGTAACTCACCTCACTACTGAAGTCCCGAAGACACAATCCCATACTTGCTGAAGTCCCGCAGACTCGACCCTAGCTGCTGGCTGACAGATTCCTGAACTGTCAACACCAAAATAACACCCAATTAATATTTAGGTCCCAATACATAACCATAAGTACATTTTTTGGGCAATTACTACATTACCCCTAGCTTGGCTTATTCAAGCCCAAGGCCTAATCCGTAGGCCCAAAGTCAACCAGGAATCAAACCCCAACACATGACCCAATTTTCCAAATTGGGCCTAGGCCTATACATGGTCTCATTCTAAGGCCCAACATCATATAATCATTAAGGCCCAAACTATGGCCCAATTTGGCCCAACATCATATAATCATTAAGGCCCAAACTATGGCCCAATTTTCCAAATGGGGCCCAAGTCCCTTACATGGGCCTTACCCTAGGCCCATTAAATTACTCTAGACCATTTGCTTGATCTTAGATAGCCCATTTAATAACCCAATCATCAAGGCCCAATAGAAAGGCCCAACAATAAACCCAAGTGAAATTAAAGTTTCACATAAAATGATGATTGGGGTTAAGTAGGAAACTTAACCCATTAAGGACTTAATCCACTAAGGACTTAATCCATTAAGTCCAATATTGCTTAGATTAATCTTTGTCAATGATTATTATTTAATATCTCAAGTTATTAAATAATTCTCGTGTGTGTGACCCGATTGATTCTTAAAGTTAGGGTTTCATTGGCATTAGGGTTTTCCAATCCAAATATTAGCCCATTTATCAATTTGTTGGCCTTTTATGTCAATCAGGGCATTATTGGGCCTATTAAGCCCACAAAAATACTATTAAGCCCATTAGGGTTTTATTGGGTCCATTAGAGTCCATTAAGCTTCATTGGGCCCATTAGAGAGCTCCTTTGAGCCCATTAGGGTTTCTAGCACCCCAAACGAATCAACCACAAGAGGCAAAGCGCACCGCCACCCGACACGGCGGCCGGTGGCGGCAGCCACCACCCTAAGGTGGTGGTTTTTAAGTTCTTTTCATTATTCCCTTTTTTTTGTTACAATTACAATGTGAAATACCGAATTTATCCACACACACACACTAAAATACACACACTAAAAACATAAACACACATAATGGTGGTTCATGGCGGCAGCCACCATGGCTGGCGGCCATGGTGGTTCTCTTCTCTATTCTCCGGCCAACAAAACACCCAACATAAGAACTACCAGTGGAGATGAAACCACACACCTAATCTGTTACAAAACGACCCCAACCACCCACCTATGTTGACCGGAGCAACAATACATTGCATAGGCAGCGACAACGAATCGGAAGGAGAGGGGTGGGGAGTTATGACCCCGACTGGTGAACGGAAACGGCAACAATCACGCCCCCTGAACTGCCCACTGCCCCGACGACCAAGGACAACCTTCAACGGTCACGGAATGGATGCAGCGACGACGCTTCTGATGGTGCTACGGTCCCAACACGATGACAGCTTCCCCCATCCGGTGCCCAATCGCCTGTCACGATGGTGCTTTCCCGACTACGTGCGACCGTCCGCGACAGGAATGATGGCGGTGAGAGAAAGAGAAGGAGAAGAACGGAGGAGGTTCGGTGGTCCTTGGCGGCGTACTAGCAGCGAACGACAGCCATGAAGCTCAGCTCCTCAGGCTTCAGTGGACCTCCGGGATGCTTGCTACGATGGCTAAATAACGGCGACGGATGCGGCTTCCATGGTGGTTGCCTTCACCTGCTACAATGGTTCGCCGGTTGCTTGGTTAGTCGGAGAAACAAGGGAGTAGCGGTCGATGGTGGGAGGTATAAGGGTGACGGCTGTCTCTCTTTAGGGTTAGGGTTTCAAGCGGGAGGGGTGACGGGTTATATACCCCGATCCCCCAAACTTACCTCCATAATGATGAGTTTAGCCCCTTCCTTCCCTTTTTCTTTCAATCTTAATCCAATATTTACCCTATAGCCCTTGATCCCATAATTTCCTTTCATAATAAGTCCTAAAATTACCAACCAGCCCCTAAGCCCTCAAATCTTTTCAATTTAAGTCCATTAATTACCAAATGCACCCTAACTTCTGAATTCCTTCTTAAATTAAATCCAAAACTTACACTTTTAACCCCCAACTTCTAAAATTATGACAATTAGCCCTTCGAGACCATCCTTTGATATATAATTATTTATTTTAGGCTACCATTCGTCCATTAATTTATTTATTTAACTAATAAATAAACGGGTGTTACATCGAGTCCCTTCAATCCATTATCCATTCAGATGCTTTTTAAGCCATCTTAAGGTTCCATATTGCAGATCCAGCTTCCCAAGGCATGTTAATAACGTAAACTTGCAAACTTTACGTGCATGCAAGGCTCTAAAGTCTTATAATGACAAAACCAAGCTTGTAATGGATTTTTACACTTAAGGAGAGGTTCACACTTTCTAAAGCTGAAAGCTTTATGGACTTAGAGACCAAAGAGAGTTCAGATCTGAAGTTACAACTTCAGATTTGAGCTCATACCCAAGAATAGCTTCATAATATGCTAGAAAAGCCCTAAATTTCCCCCAAATGACATCTAGAATGAAATGAGGTCAAGGAAACGACTTGATACCTTCCAAAAGATGCTAACTAAGGTAGATTTCAGATCCCATACGTTCCTTGATTCTAGTCACTTGTTCTTCAAGCTCTTCCCACCAATAATCCTCTTCTAAAGCTTAAAACACACAAGAATGATGCACACACATGGATTAGGGTTTATGGACTATCAAGAGGCTGTAAGGGGAGGCTGAGGAGGCCAATGATCCTTTAAATTGGGTGCAAAAACCCTGGAAATTAGGGTTTCATCCTCTAGCTCCTACTCGTCGAGTCCCTTCTTGGACTCGGCGAGTAAGCCACTTAAACACATGGACCAACCCGCTGTTACTCGACGAGTCAGGCAACTAAATCGTTGAGTAGACCTTGAAATCATGACAATTTATAACCATAAATTGATACTCGAGAATCGGGGCGTTACAAAGTTGCAGACGAATGAGCTCGCCGCTGCTCGTCTTTTCCAGGAGAATACTCCTTATGTTGTCTACATTACCACTTTAGCGTCCAGGTATTTAGCTTTCTTCTTTTTTGTTTAACCTAATACTTAATTTACTAGGTGATGTAATTCATCGTGAGCGTTGTAAAAATTGGTTGATTGAATCACAAAATGAAGTTATCGAATTATCTATTTTTTTCTTTTTTCCACGATTGCTCATATCTAAGCTCATTTTTTGCATCATTTCAATTGAAATTGTAACTTGATTTGTGATATTGCTCCTATTTTGATTATTAGCTAATGCCTGCTCTGGGAATTCCTATTAATTACTGAATAGATTTGGTAGGTTTACTTTGGGGGTCATACGTTCAACTTTGAGTCTTCCCCATGGTCATGTTGTATGAACAAATATTACCTATGGATCAACAAGGAGACCTCTACGTTTTCTTAAGAAGAATTTTAGCTAAATCAAATTGTTATATCATTGTGTACCAAAGTTGCATATTAGTGAATCTTCAGTTGTATTAACCAAAAGATACGCTTGAAATTCTAGAAAAAGGATTTCAATTCTACTTAAACAAATGCAGAGACCAACACATATAACTTTCAAAATAAAGTTTTATACTTCATACTAAAGTATGAAAACCAACAATTAAAAGAACCATGAAAAATATAACTAAGAAAAAGATTTCAGGTCCTTGGATATCAACAATTTACACGTTTTAATTATACAATCCATTAATGTTCTTGTTAGACTTATCATAATTTATTTGAAAAATCAGCTTGCAATTGCCAATACATTTTGCAGTATTTGATTATAACTGGAGAATACTCCTTCTATTGTGAATACATTTTGCAGTAAATGATTATAGCAATCTACATTGCAGTTGTTATATTCATTTTTTTTATATTTACTGTAAACTGAAAGACATAACCGTATAAGAATACTATCAGATTAGTCCATTAAGTGTTGCACTGGTAAAGTGCAGCCTGGATAATGATGTTTTAACAAATATTGGAAAAAATAACAATATAATTAGGGAAATGGATAGAAAAAGTAAATGAGAGCGGTTTTGTAAACTGTTATGAATTGTTGAGAAAGCATACTTTCCCTGAAAATGGAAATGGAATAAGTTATGTGCCCCAAAAGTCAAAAAAAAGAAAAGAACACCATAATCTTCCTCTGCAATGGTCTTTTTATTTGGCTTCATGTAATCAATCTAAAAGCCTTTTACTTTTATTCATGCAAATTTATGTTTTTACCCTTTCTAAAGTAAACATATTACTTTTTGCTGTTTCTTTAAGGTGATGAAGGTGATTGAAAAACCACTTAATGATCATCTCCCATTAATTGAAGCCCACAGGTGTGTAAAATCTTAAAAAATAAGGTTTTTATTATCATTTTTTCACATATTTAGCTTGTTTATATTATTAAACTAGATAATTGATTATTAAACTTGAGAATTGGCGCATATGTTGTTTTTTCACAGTTTCATATATGTTCATATATGCATATCCTTAATATGGTGAAAATGATTTTTCACATTTTCAGCTATGACTAATTGGAAGTCGGACTATCAGTGTGTAGTAATTAATTGGCCAATGGCAATAATCAATTACAAATCATATGTGAAGTAGTTATACATGGATTATATGTTAGTATGAAGTAGTTACACAAAACTTAAAATTGGGTGTTTTATTGCTGAATGTTGGAATTTTCAGGTTGCAATCGACACCTTGAATGGTAAAAAGTTGGGCTTATATTTTCCTGCATCCTGGTGTGACCCATGTCAAAAGTATACCCCAAACCTAGTTAAAACCTAATTGTTGTTTTTGTTAGGGTTTAGGTGCTGGACCAAGCTCTGGAACACCCTGTTATTTTAAATGGTAAATTTCTACATTTTTTTAGTATTGGACTTCTCGGATTTTTTTTTTTTGTATTTTGTCATTGAGTACTTGAATTACACAAAGAAAAAGTAATTTCCACATTCAATTTTTTTTGTTCTTTGTTTCCAGTGAATTGAACTTGAAATTCCTTTCCTAGAAATCAGCTCAAAAGATTCCACCAACGTGGAATAGACTTTCATGGCCATTACTGCTTCCATCAAAGGTACTCAATATTTTCATTTTTTCTTTTTTATTAAAGACCAAAATGCTTTCATTACATATATTGAAATAAAAAAAATAGTTTTATGCCTTTACAATAAACAAAAAATATTTAAATATAAATAAATATTTCATTTTTATTATTGAATTCCATTCCGCCCAACCAAAATTTCACATTCCGATTTCAATTCCAATTCCAATATTGAATTTACATATCTACATTTGTAGTATTCTAATCATAACAATTTTCCAATATTTAATTTACCTATTTACCACCCTTAAATTCACATGTAAATCACAAGATAATCACATACGAGTTACATGTGCTTCATATGTAATTTACATATGAATCATATGTAAATCACATGTGAGTTACATGTCCCCCCAAACCAGAACAACGGAAATGTTTGGGGGCGGATGGAGTGACTTCATGTACAGTATCACAACAATTGAATAGTAATGAAATATAGCAACACAAACATTCATACATTTAGATTTTGAATATTACATTGCTTACAAACACGATTGTTCAAAAGTCGAATACAAATAACTGAAAAGTAGGAAAAACATGAAATGACGACGCTGGCCCTCAAGAAGGGTTGAGTACCTGCCTGCTAGATCCCTGAGAATACAAGTCGTTTTGAAAAACGTCAACTAAAAAGTTGGTGAGTTCATAAGCATTTTTGTACAAAATAGTTTTACACTTGTTTAGACTAGTTCTCGTAGTACTTTCAGAAAATCCGATATTTTCTATATATAAAAAAGAAGGTTTGCAGTCTCGTTCTAAAACCGTGAATATATGCTTGCATATCCTTTGTTTCTTTTGTTATACTTGTAAAGAGTGTGTTCCTAGAAAATCCAATATTCTCATAAGTATGAACTGAAAGTGAAAGTAGTTCCTTGGTATCCTTTCCTTGTAAGGTAATAACATATAGTTCCAGAAAAATGGAGTATTTTCCTTAAAGATGAACTGTCGTATTAAATCCTAAGACCACGATGGAGGTGAAAATATTATATTATGTAAAACAACTGAAGGGTTTGACTTCATTGAATTTTGACTTCTTTGAATTTTTGAATTAGTGTAAAATTATATAATATTAAGTTGTGAATTTTGTGTATTAAACTGTAAATGGACTGTATAAAGTTGTATTTTACATAAATTTTGTGTTAAAATATGTAATGAATGTATGAATGAAAATATTATACTAAAAACTTACGATCTTGCCCTTTTCTTACCAAAAAGACAAAAATTAAGATTTTAACATATTTAGTAATATTCACAATACATATTTACTTATGAAATAAGGGTTCTTAATCTTTTGTGGTTCTCATTTGAACCACTCCGTGTGTGTGTGTGTGTGTGTGTATATATATATATATATATATATATATATATATATATATATATATATATATATATATATATATATATATATATATATAACCTAATTTTGTGAGACCGTGAGACGAAATCCTAGCCATTAATTTCGTAGATAAAACAAAAAACACTTTTAAAATGCAAAATAATTGAAAATTTTTGAATTTTTTTTTTCAAATATTATTTTCGGAATTTATATTTTCCAATAAAAAAAATAAAAAAGATACATTTTTTTTACATATTCTAGTAGAATAATAGAATATTCTACATATCTGAGAAATTTAGTATAATATTCTAACATTCTAAAAATCACATTAGAATATTTACAATATAATATTCTAATAGAATATTTCACGCATTTAAAAAAAACGGTAATTTTTTTATTATTATTTTTAGGTAATTAAAGTTCCGAAAATAATAATTAAAAAAAGATTTTTTTGATTTTTCCTTTTATTTTGCATTTTAAAATTATTTTTAGATTTGGTCTCACAGTCTCACAAAATTAACATGGTCTTAAATGAACCTATATATATATATATATATATATATATATATATATATATATATATATATATATAGAGAGAGAGAGAGAGAGAGAGAGAGAGAGAGAGAGAGAGAGTTCAATTGAGAAAAAAAGATTGAGAATGAGGGATCATTATTAGTCAATCATTAATTAGCACCTAAGCATAAACAACACGGTGACAAACATGTGGAGAATTAGATAACAATTCAAATTCATTCCTAATCGATCGTTCATCATCCAAATTCCTCCTCCAACTTAAACAATCATCCAGATTTCTTCAGTTAAACCCTCGATCAACGTCATCCAATGTTAATCTTCGTCAATAACATGTTTATCAACACCATTCAATAGTAGACAACAAAAATTTGTTTTTTGTTCTTTCAATCCAACATTCAATTATGCTTGAATACGAGCATATCTTCAACATCTACGATTAATTATACTCCCAGCATCATTAGATCAATATCATTGATAATCAACAACAGATCATATCATTCATCCAACATCGATCATTAAACAAAACTTTGAAATTAAAGTTAGAAAAAACATCAAATCAATTTTTTTTGAAAAATTTCATATAATTCTCTATCAATCTATTATTTTGTAAGATTTAAATAGTCAATGTATCATGTTTTTATTATTTTAAAAAAAGCTTACGTGTATGCAATCTAACTACTTGATGAAATGCATAAACTAAATTACCACTTTATATTTACATATGAATATGTTTTCGCATCTGAATCAGTATATGATTATTAAAACACAAAACAAATATATAAGCTGTATGTTATTCATATGTGAATAACATATAGAAATTATATCCACATGTGAATATATGTAATATTCACAAATGAATAAAGTAATAATCAAATTAAGGGTGTGATTTACAAAACTCACAACTTCACCGTGACGTGCGGTGTTTTTCGACCATCCAGGACTGTTTAGGGTCTCAAAATGTTGTTTTTCTGTTTTTATAATTTTCCGGAAAAAAATTATCATTTATTCACAAATGAATATAGCAGTAATAAAAAATATGCTTATATGATAATTTATTAATCACAAAAAGCTTAGTTAAATGTGAATAAATATACATTCTTATGGAATACTGTTTTTATATTTATTTTTATATATTTTGTACTTCTTGGTTTATTGACAGTTTTATTCATTTGTGAATAATACATATATATTTACATTTGATTATTACATTTATTCATTTGTGAGTATTGCATATATTCACATGTAGATATAATTCTTATATGTTATTCACATATGAATTACATACTTGATTAGGACCTCAAAACAACATGTCTTCATTTTTTTGATTTTCCAAAAAATATGCATTATCATTTATGAATATTACCTGTATTCATTTGTGAATATTAAATATATTCACATGTGAATATAATTTTTATATGTTATTCACATATGAATTACATAATTGCTTTGTGTTTTTTAAAACATATACATTGATTATTGTGTAAAGACATATTTACTTGTGAATATTATGTGATATAATTAGTTTATGCATTTCATCGAATAACTGACGTGCAAATAAATAAAATTATATAATTATGGTAAAAAATTAACAATTGAAGCCAATAATTACAACACAAATCAAATCCTACTAAAATCGGTCGATAATCAGTAGGTTGGGATCAAAATTTGTAAAAAAATATATGAAAAACGAAGTTTTTAAACTTGAAAAATTATTTTTAAAATATTCTTCAAATATATGGTTATGTTGATGAACTTTCGATTGCTATATGTCGTTTGATATTGGTGAAAGTTCCATTGATGAAGTTTTGATGACTGGTGATCGCTAAATGATGTGACATCGATAAATATGGATTATGTTTAACGATTTTACTTGACATCAACGAAATTGGACAAGACTGAATCACAACTTACACTTAATAGTACAGATAAATGTTTTTGATGATGAATCACAATATTTTGATGAATAAACGAAGATATTTGATGAAAAATTTATGTTTTTATGAAGTATCAATGTTTTATATGAAGAACAGGTGACGTTGATATTTTTTTGATGAAGAATAGATGATGTTGATGAAGAACAAATGATGTTGATGAAGATCAGTGGAATGATCCAGATGAATAAATAATAGATGATGTTGATGAAGAACAGATGAATGATGCAGAAGAACAACGTACCATAATG
This sequence comes from Lactuca serriola, assembly GCF_051521515.1. Classification (NCBI taxonomy): domain Eukaryota; kingdom Viridiplantae; phylum Streptophyta; class Magnoliopsida; order Asterales; family Asteraceae; genus Lactuca; species Lactuca serriola. The sequence goes on along the minus strand of NC_136414.1, from coordinate 9,620,084 downwards.
ATTTAATCTCAATGTATTTTACATATATAAAAATGATTCGTTGAGAATGATTCCCCATTCTCAACCTTTTATTTTTTCTCAATTGAACTTACATCTCTCTCTCTCTCTCTCTATATATATATATATATATATATATATATATATATATATATATATATATTAACATCATTCACAATTTATTTTATCGGGAGGTTTAGCCTGAATGTTCAAATTGGATTAAAATTTGAGAAATGGAGATCATAAAAGCCCCTTGGTGAGTTAACACGGGTCAATAAACCTTCATTTAGATTTCTTCAAATTTAGATTTGAAAGTGTAAAGTGAAGACCAAAATTCTGAATACTTTTACCACTATACGCCATATGGTAAGAGTAGAAGTGAGGGTTCAATGTAATCCATGAAGTTTGAACTCTCACAATCTTCCAATAAAAACAGAGCATCATCATGTAAGGGTTCAAATGAAAATGAAAAATATGGTGCTAAAGGTGAGTTAAAAAAGGTTATTTAATATTTAAGAAAATACAATATTAAAATAAGAAGTGAAGGTGGAAATAACTAAAATATCTTGGTGTAAGTGGCAGTTGACGTGGATGTAGAAACAAATAAAAACAAACGATCTATAAGGCTGTGTTTGGCGTGCTAGCTGAAAAACTAGTTGATAGCTGAAAAGCTAGCTACTAGCAAATAAGCTAGCCGATAATAAAGAGTGTTTGGTAAAAACTAGCTGGAAGATATAAAATTGCATAAAAACACATTTTCTAGAATAAGTTTTCTATAAATAATTAAGGGTATATTTTGGGATGTTTGTAAAAAAACTCCTAAAAATCTACTCCAAGTAGCTAGCGTAAAAGCAAGCTTATAAGCTAGCTTTTTGGCATACCAAACACGACAACTCAAAAAAGCTCGAAAAATAAGCTAGCTTTTCTGCTAGTTATGGGGCACCAAATGCAACCAAGTTTAGAGATCACAGAACTATATTTACTTCATCCGCATTTAAAGAGACGAGGAAACCACTTAATAATTAATCTTTTTTGCATTTTTCTGTTACTTTTATTTGAATATGGTTCCACGTTCACGTCATTGGTAATAACCTATTTCATTAGGCCATCGGGTATTGTGTAGGTTTTGACGCGTAAAGGCCGACGTGACAGGGTTGTTCACGCGTGAACACCGCCCCACAGTGGCGTAAATGTGATGTAGATTGACTACTATCACAGGTTGTCACAACCAATGGAATCCTTTCACCTCAAACGGTCAAAATTGCATCCGTTGAATGCATTATATATATATATATATATATATATATATATATATATACTACTTTTCAAATTTAAAATAAACACTTACATTATAAATACCAACAATTTTATATCCATTTCACAACTCAAAACACTCAAATCTCTTTCTACTTTATCATCTTTTGTTCAAACTATGGACCCAAATCAAAATACCCCACCTCTCCAAACACCCTAACAACCCCAAACACTCCCAATGATCAATCTCCACATCTTAACTACATGTAAATGTTAACAACCCCAATCTAATAACAACCACTATTTACCAATATTCCATATCAACCAAACTACTTCTAACAACAAAGACCATAACAATTCAATCTGTAACATCCCAAAAATCAAGGTAAAAGTCTTCATTTTTGAAAAAAATCCAAAACCATAAGTGTTAACAAACATAGTTTCCAAAAGTCATAAACATGAATCAGAGTATCCCAAAATCATAATCTCATAAAAATCCAGGATGACGTGTATAATCAAGCCTTCGCCTTGCCCCTATCCTTTGAAGTACCTAAAACCATAACAATCAAACTTTAAGACAAAGCTTAGTGAGTTCCCCTAAAATACCACATACAACCATATAGATAACAATATGTATATATGAGTCTTCAGCTTGACTGGACCGCCTCGTAGGGCTACAACCTATCTGGACCGCTCTTTGGGCCTTCGTCCTGATTGGACCGCCTCTCAGGCCTTTGATTTATCCGGAACGCCCCGAGTATCTTGACCTTCAACATAAAGGAGGACCGCCTCAACCCAACAAACTATAGCATGTCGACATATACGATAATAATCAATAACCAGCAAGTACATGTAATCATATGGATCTACCAATCTAACATATACTCAGTGAGCACAGGTAATCATATAGATCTAACAATCTATCATATAACCAACATAACATCAATCCAATATACCAAGATACATAATCCAATGGGCTGGCGTTGGTACCTTCGACCCATAAGTATAGTGAGGAAAACTCACCTCATAATCTGAAAAATAGCTGCATAGATCACTGCTCCAAAAGCTATCTCTACCGGTCACCTATACAATTAATAGGGACCCAAATCTCAAACTATTAGTCAAATTACCCCAAATGCCTCAAACTTGGTCAAACTACTATTGACACAGACTGAGTACGCCTAACGTACTCAGTCACTGCGCTTAACGTAGTGGATCCTTGGCCAAATTACGGGGCCTTTGTCCAGTACGCTCTGTGTACCACCAAGTACGCCCAACGTACTCGACCCGATTCAACTTTTCTTCATTAAGTGCTTATTCCATTAAGATATTACTTCCCAAGTTCAGATCTAGTCCCAAATATTAATATAAGTCATAAATGTGATCTTCGTCCCTTTCTTCCCTCCATGCAAGAGTTATGATGCTTTAGTTTGTGAGTTATATGTGATTCACATGTAAATCACATGTTACTCACATGTAAATCATATGTGATTCACATGTGAATCGCATTTGATTCACATGTAAATCACATTTGATTCACATGTAAATCACATGTGATTCACATGTAAATCACATGTGAATCACATATGATGTCATATGTAAATGTGATTCATATGTTAATCACATGAAAATCACATATGTATTTTTGTGAGTGTTTTCGCATTGATCATTTTTTTTTAAATTTTCTTATAGATTTGGAAGAAATTATGGTGAATATTGAAGAAATGAAAATGATAAATTGCAGAAAATAAGAAAATATTGACACGAAGACATGAAAACACTTTGAAATTTGTAGCATTTTTTATTTTTTATATTTTATTTTGTATCGAATAAAATACTTGTACTATTATGTTTATAGATTAATTAATAAAAATGAGATTTGTTGTGATTTACTTCAGAATATTATAGTATAAGAAATATACATATATACATTTGAAAAAATATGCATATGCACCTAAAATTTACTTTTTAAAACAAAATGCAGTTCTTTTTTTTTAATTGCAGTTTTTTTTAAATACATATATTTTTTGAAAAAAATATAACTTTATTTAAAAAACTTGTAGTTTTTTTTATTTAAAAAGCCATTTTTTAAAAAAAAAAAAATCCAGTTTGTTTTGAAAAAAATTCAATTTTCTTTAAAAAAATTGCAGTTTTTTGAAAAAAAATGCAGTTTTTTTTTTTTATAAAAAAACTGCTGTTTTTTGAAAAAATTGCATTTTCTTTAAAAAAATTTATTTTTTCAAAAATTCTTGTTTTCTATAAAAAATTAAAAAATATGTATTTTTTCTTAAAAAAAACGAAAAAAATATTATTTTTTAAAAAATATGAAAAATTAATTTATGATGTAATTTTTTAGACATTTATATTAATATATTAAATAACACAAAAAAATTACACATTAAATGAGATTGGTAAGATGACAATCATGTGCTTAATGAATTAATTTTGATCCAATGCTCCACTTTTAGTTCTCTGGTTCTCGGAAAACTATGAGTTCTCAACCGATCTCAACTTTTCTCTCTCTCTCTCTCTCTCTCTCTCTATATATATATATATATATATATATATATATATATATATATATGGGATTGTTCAAATAAAGACAGTAAATAAAGTGAGGACATGAAGACACTACTTTTATGTTATTATTCTGCTAAGAATTTTACATATATTTTCTATTGTTGTAATTCTAATGTGAATATTTGTCGTATGATTACTCATATATTTATTTGTAGTAAGTTATAATGTTAATATGAAATATGATTATTTATATATTCATTACCGAATAAATACATAAGACAATATATATATATATATATATATATATATATATATATATATATATATAAGATTCATTGCAGAATAATAAAATAAAAATAGTGTCTTCGCGTTGTCACTTTATTTACTCTCTCTCTCTCTCTCTCTCTCTTTCTCTCTCTCTTTCTACATATATATATATATATATATATATATATATATATATATATATATATATCTTTACTATCTTATAAAAGAAATCTCACTATTTGTATAAATAGATTCAATATAATAATAATATATTTTTAAAACGTCCAAACCGTTAAGCTAGAAGTACAAGTAACAACCAATAAAATAATATTAAATATTTGACTTAACCTTAATTAGATTAAATAGTACAAAAAATAATTCAATATATACAAATATCCTATACATATAAAAGATCTATTTTTATTTTGACTGACTTTTTATTTTTTTCCCTCTTATCTCTGCTTATCTTGAATTGTTCCTTTTCAAAATTTGAACTATTCTATGAATATCTGTTAGGCGTGTCAAACCCAACAAATAAAGGGTACTAATGACTCCTTAAACACTACTACTTTGTACTATAAATGTAATACAAGGTAAGTAGGGTCGATCCACAGAGACACGAAACAAATGTTTATACCTTTTTGCGGAAGGTACAATAATGGTCACATAAATGGGGGGTTGGTATGCAATGATTTAAACAAAAAAATAAAGCAATAAGTAAATGATCAATTTAATGAAACAAATTTAGGATTTGTGAGAACTCCAACTCTATGCAAAACAAATTAGCAATGTGATTCCATGGATGACAAGATATTTTTTTAATTCTATCTAAGTTGGTACTTGAAAGTGTTAACAAGCTCTAACACTTCCCATTCACCACAATAATTAACCAAAACAAGCTCTTTGATTAATCCTAACCTTACTAACCTAATCTAAACAAGCTCTTAGAATTGGATTGAAAGGTTGCTTTAAGCTTTATGTGAATGTTCCCAACAACACTCAATACTCCTCACAAGCTCGGGAGCGTAAGAATGTGTGAAAAGATTTACACTAATTTCATTCAATAGAAATCAGATTAATGCTTGTTACCTAGTCTAATTTACAAAACAATTACGGATTTTGCAATTAGATAACTTGAATGATCTAACCCTAATTCAAATGGCCAATAAGAATCACAATTAGAATCAAACATTCGATTGAAACAAAATCAAATTCACTAGATAGAAAATTGAAATAAAACATCAAGTCATATGATTGAAATCACATCCAAATGTCAAGACATAAAGTTGGAGAATTTAGGGTTCTAGCCACTCATGGCTAGAACAAGATCACAAATCTAGAAAATGAAATTAAAGTTCTTACAAAATGAAATCAAATGTTCCCAAGTGTTAATCAACTTCAAAATCCTCAAGAAATTCGCCTTCTCTACTCCAAAAGTCGCCCCCCTCAAGAAAAAATCGGTTCCCCCCTTTAAGAATGGTGAAAAACCGCTTTAAAACCCACGTTTACGTTTACACGGCCAATGTAAATTAACACTGTCATTTACACGGCCCGCGTAAACACAAACATATACTGCGCAGAAATCTACGTTTACACGGCCCGCGTAAACGCAAGGCTTGAATTTATACGGCCGTGTAAATCTCTATAAAGCCAAAATGTTCATTTCTTTGATATCTTGCTCCTCGGTGCTCCGCAAGTCCTGAAATTTTGTCTACAACTCTTATTTACCTCCTCCAACAATATCCTACCTCCAAAAGTCCCTGAAATATCACAAAAGTATGTGAATGAAATTGCCTCATGAAAAATCCTGAAAAATATGCAAAATGCATGAGTTTAAACCTAAATGCAATGCACTTTTATGGAATAAAGCTACAAAATAGGTGCATAAAATGCACCTAACAAATCTCCCCAAGCTTGAACCTTTCTTGTCCTCAAGAAAGAACAAGACAAATTTAAACCGGAGAAAATAAAATAAAAGAGAAGAAAAGAAAATCAAATTCAAAACTTTTGAAACTTAATGCAATAACCAAAACAAATATGTAAAGGATCCAACCCAATTAACCTCGTTTTTGTAGCATAGTTGAGAATGTACCTGTCGTGCCTTGAGTCAACTTGGCATAAGTCTCAAAATATTATATAACAACAAAAACAAGACTTTTGGCCACTCCCTAATGCAACTCAACAGAATCAAAGATCACAACACTTGTTTCCTCTTAATAGCATGAAGTTAAATCATGGAACAAATTATGGTCTTACTCTCATGAAATTTTATGTGACAAAACATGCTCAATCATCTTTGTTTCACAAAATATAACAATGACCGACTCCAGCTATTTGTTGATTAACAACAGTCTTTTTCTAAAAAATATCTTCTAAAAATTCCCTAAAATTTACCCAGATTGGTTACAAACTTCAAACCACTTACTCCAGTCATAGTAATTAACATTCAGTCCCAATGTCATAAGTTCAAATCCAAGTCCAAAGGAATCTTTTGGCATCCAATCATTTTTCCTAAATATATTATTCAATAAAACTATAAACACAAATATACACAAACTTCATAATTACATTTTCCTACAAATAAAGCTCATGACTTTCTTTGAAATCCGTGTAATGAGCTTTCAACCAACACATCCAGATCAAATGACCTTAGTGTGCTAGATTTAAAAGGATCCCTTGGGTTTACTTGCCCGAACCTCAAAGGCCACAGATTAGCTTTATTTGGTTATTAAGTTCATGACTTTCTATGGAACCCGTGTAGCGAACTTTCAACCCAATCAGTCCCAAACAATTTTGCTTTAGGCGATTAGGTGTAGAACACCCCTCGGAGTTTACTTATTCGAGTTCCAAAGGTCACAGATTAACTTAATAACATTTTTTTTGTTTTTTTTTTTTGTATTTTTTATATTTTATTTTATTATTTTTATTATTAAGACATATTCACTAACTAAGATAATACATAACACTCCAGTTAATTTATTTGTTTGACCTATTTCTTTATATTATCGTCCTTGACTTTTCTTTTGTGGGACATCTCACGGTCTATTACCGTGAAGGGCTTCTAGAGATTTTTCGGGGGACTGAAGTTAGCATGCAAAGACCCGTAGGTATAGTTGGAAACTATGTCCCCAAGCAGGGTATATAAAAGGGAATGAGTAGAAAGGACTTTTTAGAGCGCTGGATGGCGGGACATTGAGATTTTGCGTTCTTTTTATGAACTTTTGAATTTGGCATTTTAAGTTCAATTGAGCATTACTACTCATAAGACCGGTCATATGTCCCAAAGAATCGACTCATACCTGCTGTTATGCTCCAGTGTTGACAATCTTTTCATTTTGAGTTTTGCACAAGTAGCTTCGGGAGGTGTGTTCGTGTGTGATTAACATGCTTTTAGATTTTTCAATAAAAAGAGCAAGCCAATTTCAAGGCACATGACTCACTTACCAACTCAACAGTTTTGAGAAAATTTGGTTGCTTGGGATTGGGTCAAAAAAAAAAATTTAAACAAATGAATACAATGCAAAAATTTAGATGCAAAATGCAAAGAATAAAAAAAAATTAGAAAGAAAATCTTTTTGGCTTTTGAAAAATTTTCTATGCAACAAAAATGAAAAAGGAAAATAATGATGAATCAAAAAAATTAATGCAATGCAATATGCACAAAATTACATGCAACCTACATGCAACGGGATCAATGCATGGATGGATGCCCCTCCCCAAGCTTAAAATATAGCATCGTCCTCAATGCTTGGAGAGAGGCATAGCTGGCCTATTGAGAGTCGGATGGTGGAGGATGGTAGCTGCGTTGGGAATGGGTCAAAAACAGTCACATATGCATACCAATTGAATTTTTAAGCAAAATATGAACGACTAAAGATATGGAAAGAATTTACCAAATCGTTCTTGGAGCCTTGCAATTGTGGTGAGAACCTCCTCTTCATCCTCCCCAAGCTATCTGTGAAGTATTTTTGGAGCCGGAGATTCATTTTCTAGGCATAAAAAATAAGTTAAAACCATTTGGGACATAAAAAAAAAATTAAAATTTACCAAAGACTAAAAAGTTTTAAAAGAAAGGACAAAAATAACCCCGGGTTGCCTCCCGGTTAGCTGCCCTTGTTTTAAGTCGTTGGCTCGACTTGACCCCTAAATATGCTTTTTTCTAAGTAGGTGGGCCTTTACAACACATTAACCTTCTCACCACTTCCTTCAATTGAAAACTTATCTTCTACCTGACTTTTTTTTTAAAGCACCTGCTCACAAAAATCTAGGCATAAACAATTAGTAACACCGTGTCCCCGGCAACGGCGCCAATTTGTTAGGCGTGTCAAACCCAACAAATAAAGGGTACTAATGACTCCTTAAACACTACTACTTTGTACTAGAAATGTAATACAAGGTAAGTAGGGTCGATCCACAGAGACACGGAACAAATGTTTATACCTTTTTGCGGAAGGTACAATAATGGTCACATAAATGGGGGGTTGGTATGCAATGATTTAAACAAAAGAATGAAACAATAAGTAAATGATCAATTAAATGAAACAAATTTAGGATTTGTGAGAACTCCAACTCTATGCAAAACAAATTAGCAATGTGATTCCATGGATGACAAGATATTTTTTTTAATTCTATCTAAGTTGGTACTTGAAAGTGTTAACAAGCTCTAACACTTCCCATTCACCACAATAATTAACCAAAACAAGCTCTTTGATTAATCCTAACCTTACTAACCTAATCTAAACAAGCTCTTAGAATTGGATTGAAAGGTTGCTTTAAGCTTTATGTGAATGTTCCCAACAACACTCAATACTCCTCACAAGCTCGGGAGCGTAAGAATGTGTGAAAAGATTTACACTAATTTCATTCAATAGAAATCAGATTAGTGCTTGTTACCTAGTCTAATTTACAAAACAATTACGGATTTTGCAATTAGATAACTTGAATGATCTAACCCTAATTCAAATGGCCAATAAGAATCACAATTAGAATCAAACATTCGATTGAAACAAAATCAAATTCACTAGATAGAAAATTGAAATAAAACATCAAGTCATATGATTGAAATCACATCCAAATGTCAAGACATAAAGTTGGAGAATTTAGGGTTCTAGCCACTCATGGCTAGAACAAGATCACAAATCTAGAAAATGAAATTAAAGTTCTTACAAAATGAAATCAAATGTTCCCAAGTGTTAATCAACTTCAAAATCCTCAAGAAATTCGCCTTCTCTACTCCAAAAGTCGCCCCCCTCAAGAAAAAATCGGTTCCCCCCTTTAAGAATGGTGAAAAACCGCTTTAAAACCCACGTTTACGTTTACACGGCCAATGTAAATTAACACTGTCATTTACACGGCCCGCGTAAACACAAACATATACTGCGCAGAAATCTACGTTTACACGGCCCGCGTAAACGCAAGGCTTGAATTTATACGGCCGTGTAAATCTCTATAAAGCCAAAATGTTCATTTCTTTGATATCTTGCTCCTCGGTGCTCCGCAAGTCCTGAAATTTTGTCTACAACTCTTATTTACCTCCTCCAACAATATCCTACCTCCAAAAGTCCCTGAAATATCACAAAAGTATGTGAATGAAATTGCCTCATGAAAAATCCTGAAAAATATGCAAAATGCATGAGTTTAAACCTAAATGCAATGCACTTTTATGGAATAAAACTACAAAATAGGTGCATAAAATGCACCTAACAAATCTCCCCAAGCTTGAACCTTTCTTGTCCTCAAGAAAGAACAAGACAAATTTAAACCGGAGAAAATAAAATAAAAGAGAAGAAAAGAAAATCAAATTCAAAACTTTTGAAACTTAATGCAATAACCAAAACAAATATGTAAAGGATCCAACCCAATTAACCTCGTTTTTGTAGCATAGTTGAGAATGTACCTGTCGTGCCTTGAGTCAACTTGGCATAAGTCTCAAAATATTATATAACAACAAAAACAAGACTTTTGGCCACTCCCTAATGCAACTCAACAGAATCAAAGATCACAACACTTGTTTCCTCTTAATAGCATGAAGTTAAATCATGGAACAAATTATGGTCTTACTCTCATGAAATTTTATGTGACAAAACATGCTCAATCATCTTTGTTTCACAAAATATAACAATGACCGACTCCAGCTATTTGTTGATTAACAACAGTCTTTTTCTAAAAAATATCTTCTAAAAATTCCCTAAAATTTACCCAGATTGGTTACAAACTTCAAACCACTTACTCCAGTCATAGTAATTAACATTCAGTCCCAATGTCATAAGTTCAAATCCAAGTCCAAAGGAATCTTTTGGCATCCAATCATTTTTCCTAAATATATTATTCAATAAAACTATAAACACAAATATACACAAACTTCATAATTACATTTTCCTACAAATAAAGCTCATGACTTTCTTTGAAATCCGTGTAATGGGCTTTCAACCAACACATCCAGATCAAATGACCTTAGTGTGCTAGATTTAAAAGGATCCCTTGGGCTTACTTGCCCGAACCTCAAAGGCCACAGATTAGCTTTATTTGGTTATTAAGTTCATGACTTTCTATGGAACCCGTGTAGCGAACTTTCAACCCAATCAGTCCCAAACAATTTTGCTTTAGGCGATTAGGTGTAGAACACCCCTCGGAGTTTACTTATTCGAGTTCCAAAGGTCACAGATTAACTTAATAACATTTTTTTTGTTTTTTTTTTTTGTATTTTTTATATTTTATTTTATTATTTTTATTATTAAGACATATTCACTAACTAAGATAATACATAACACTCCAGTTAATTTATTTGTTTGGCCTATTTCTTTATATTATCGTCCTTGACTTTTCTTTTGTGGGACATCTCACGGTCTATTACCGTGAAGGGCTTCTAGAGATTTTTCGGGGGACTGAAGTTAGCATGCAAAGACCCGTAGGTATAGTTGGAAACTATGTCCCCAAGCAGGGTATATAAAAGGGAATGAGTAGAAAGGACTTTTTAGAGCGCTGGATGGCGGGACATTGAGATTTTGCGTTCTTTTTATGAACTTTTGAATTTGGCATTTTAAGTTCAATTGAGCATTACTACTCATAAGATCGGTCATATGTCCCAAAGAATCGACTCATACCTGCTGTTATGCTCCAGTGTTGACAATCTTTTCATTTTGAGTTTTGCACAAGTAGCTTCGGGAGGTGTGTTCGTGTGTGATTAACATGCTTTTAGATTTTTCAATAAAAAGAGCAAGCCAATTTCAAGGCACATGACTCACTTACCAACTCAACAGTTTTGAGAAAATTTGGTTGCTTGGGATTGGGTCAAAAAAAAAAATTTAAACAAATGAATACAATGCAAAAATTTAGATGCAAAATGCAAAGAATAAAAAAAAATTAGAAAGAAAATCTTTTTGGCTTTTGAAAAATTTTCTATGCAACAAAAATGAAAAAGGAAAATAATGATGAATCAAAAAAAATTAATGCAATGCAATATGCACAAAATTACATGCAACCTACATGCAACGGGATCAATGCATGAATGGATGCCCCTCCCCAAGCTTAAAATATAGCATCGTCCTCAATGCTTGGAGAGAGGCATAGCTGGCCTATTGAGAGTCGGATGGTGGAGGATGGTAGCTGCGTTGGGAATGGGTCAAAAACAGTCACATATGCATACCAATTGAATTTTTAAGCAAAATATGAACGACTAAAGATATGGAAAGAATTTACCAAATCGTTCTTGGAGCCTTGCAATTGTGGTGAGAACCTCCTCTTCATCCTCCCCAAGCTATCTGTGAAGTATTTTTGGAGCCGGAGATTCATTTTCTAGGCATAAAAAATAAGTTAAAACCATTTGGGACATAAAAAAAAAAATTAAAATTTACCAAAGACTAAAAAGTTTTAAAAGAAAGGACAAAAATAACCCCGGGTTGCCTCCCGGTTAGCTGCCCTTGTTTTAAGTCGTTGGCTCGACTTGACCCCTAAATATGCTTTTTTCTAAGTAGGTGGGCCTTTACAACACATTAACCTTCTCACCACTTCCTTCAATTGAAAACTTATCTTCTACCTGACTTTTTTTTTAAAGCACCTGCTCACAAAAATCTAGGCATAAACAATTAGTAACACCGTGTCCCCGGCAACGGCGCCAATTTGTTAGGCGTGTCAAACCCAACAAATAAAGGGTACTAATGACTCCTTAAACACTACTACTTTGTACTAGAAATGTAATACAAGGTAAGTAGGGTCGATCCACAGAGACACGGAACAAATGTTTATACCTTTTTGCGGAAGGTACAATAATGGTCACATAAATGGGGGGTTGGTATGCAATGATTTAAACAAAAGAATGAAACAATAAGTAAATGATCAATTAAATGAAACAAATTTAGGATTTGTGAGAACTCCAACTCTATGCAAAACAAATTAGCAATGTGATTCCATGGATGACAAGATATTTTTTTTAATTCTATCTAAGTTGGTACTTGAAAGTGTTAACAAGCTCTAACACTTCCCATTCACCACAATAATTAACCAAAACAAGCTCTTTGATTAATCCTAACCTTACTAACCTAATCTAAACAAGCTCTTAGAATTGGATTGAAAGGTTGCTTTAAGCTTTATGTGAATGTTCCCAACAACACTCAATACTCCTCACAAGCTCGGGAGCGTAAGAATGTGTGAAAAGATTTACACTAATTTCATTCAATAGAAATCAGATTAGTGCTTGTTACCTAGTCTAATTTACAAAACAATTACGGATTTTGCAATTAGATAACTTGAATGATCTAACCCTAATTCAAATGGCCAATAAGAATCACAATTAGAATCAAACATTCGATTGAAACAAAATCAAATTCACTAGATAGAAAATTGAAATAAAACATCAAGTCATATGATTGAAATCACATCCAAATGTCAAGACATAAAGTTGGAGAATTTAGGGTTCTAGCCACTCATGGCTAGAACAAGATCACAAATCTAGAAAATGAAATTAAAGTTCTTACAAAATGAAATCAAATGTTCCCAAGTGTTAATCAACTTCAAAATCCTCAAGAAATTCGCCTTCTCTACTCCAAAAGTCGCCCCCCTCAAGAAAAAATCGGTTCCCCCCTTTAAGAATGGTGAAAAACCGCTTTAAAACCCACGTTTACGTTTACACGGCCAATGTAAATTAACACTGTCATTTACACGGCCCGCGTAAACACAAACATATACTGCGCAGAAATCTACGTTTACACGGCCCGCGTAAACGCAAGGCTTGAATTTATACGGCCGTGTAAATCTCTATAAAGCCAAAATGTTCATTTCTTTGATATCTTGCTCCTCGGTGCTCCGCAAGTCCTGAAATTTTGTCTACAACTCTTATTTACCTCCTCCAACAATATCCTACCTCCAAAAGTCCCTGAAATATCACAAAAGTATGTGAATGAAATTGCCTCATGAAAAATCCTGAAAAATATGCAAAATGCATGAGTTTAAACCTAAATGCAATGCACTTTTATGGAATAAAGCTACAAAATAGGTGCATAAAATGCACCTAACAAATCTCCCCAAGCTTGAACCTTTCTTGTCCTCAAGAAAGAACAAGACAAATTTAAACCGGAGAAAATAAAATAAAAGAGAAGAAAAGAAAATCAAATTCAAAACTTTTGAAACTTAATGCAATAACCAAAACAAATATGTAAAGGATCCAACCCAATTAACCTCGTTTTTGTAGCATAGTTGAGAATGTACCTGTCGTGCCTTGAGTCAACTTGGCATAAGTCTCAAAATATTATATAACAACAAAAACAAGACTTTTGGCCACTCCCTAATGCAACTCAACAGAATCAAAGATCACAACACTTGTTTCCTCTTAATAGCATGAAGTTAAATCATGGAACAAATTATGGTCTTACTCTCATGAAATTTTATGTGACAAAACATGCTCAATCATCTTTGTTTCACAAAATATAACAATGACCGACTCCAGCTATTTGTTGATTAACAACAGTCTTTTTCTAAAAAATATCTTCTAAAAATTCCCTAAAATTTACCCAGATTGGTTACAAACTTCAAACCACTTACTCCAGTCATAGTAATTAACATTCAGTCCCAATGTCATAAGTTCAAATCCAAGTCCAAAGGAATCTTTTGGCATCCAATCATTTTTCCTAAATATATTATTCAATAAAACTATAAACACAAATATACACAAACTTCATAATTACATTTTCCTACAAATAAAGCTCATGACTTTCTTTGAAATCCGTGTAATGGGCTTTCAACCAACACATCCAGATCAAATGACCTTAGTGTGCTAGATTTAAAAGGATCCCTTGGGCTTACTTGCCCGAACCTCAAAGGCCACAGATTAGCTTTATTTGGTTATTAAGTTCATGACTTTCTATGGAACCCGTGTAGCGAACTTTCAACCCAATCAGTCCCAAACAATTTTGCTTTAGGCGATTAGGTGTAGAACACCCCTCGGAGTTTACTTATTCGAGTTCCAAAGGTCACAGATTAACTTAATAACATTTTTTTTGTTTTTTTTTTTTGTATTTTTTATATTTTATTTTATTATTTTTATTATTAAGACATATTCACTAACTAAGATAATACATAACACTCCAGTTAATTTATTTGTTTGGCCTATTTCTTTATATTATCGTCCTTGACTTTTCTTTTGTGGGACATCTCACGGTCTATTACCGTGAAGGGCTTCTAGAGATTTTTCGGGGGACTGAAGTTAGCATGCAAAGACCCGTAGGTATAGTTGGAAACTATGTCCCCAAGCAGGGTATATAAAAGGGAATGAGTAGAAAGGACTTTTTAGAGCGCTGGATGGCGGGACATTGAGATTTTGCGTTCTTTTTATGAACTTTTGAATTTGGCATTTTAAGTTCAATTGAGCACTACTACTCATAAGACCGGTCATATGTCCCAAAGAATCGACTCATACCTGCTGTTATGCTCCAGTGTTGACAATCTTTTCATTTTGAGTTTTGCACAAGTAGCTTCGGGAGGTGTGTTCGTGTGTGATTAACATGCTTTTAGATTTTTCAATAAAAAGAGCAAGCCAATTTCAAGGCACATGACTCACTTACCAACTCAACAGTTTTGAGAAAATTTGGTTGCTTGGGATTGGGTCAAAAAAAAAAATTTAAACAAATGAATACAATGCAAAAATTTAGATGCAAAATGCAAAGAATAAAAAAAAATTAGAAAGAAAATCTTTTTGGCTTTTGAAAAATTTTCTATGCAACAAAAATGAAAAAGGAAAATAATGATGAATCAAAAAAATTAATGCAATGCAATATGCACAAAATTACATGCAACCTACATGCAACGGGATCAATGCATGGATGGATGCCCCTCCCCAAGCTTAAAATATAGCATCGTCCTCAATGCTTGGAGAGAGGCATAGCTGGCCTATTGAGAGTCGGATGGTGGAGGATGGTAGCTGCGTTGGGAATGGGTCAAAAACAGTCACATATGCATACCAATTGAATTTTTAAGCAAAATATGAACGACTAAAGATATGGAAAGAATTTACCAAATCGTTCTTGGAGCCTTGCAATTGTGGTGAGAACCTCCTCTTCATCCTCCCCAAGCTATCTGTGAAGTATTTTTGGAGCCGGAGATTCATTTTCTAGGCATAAAAAATAAGTTAAAACCATTTGGGACATAAAAAAAAAATTAAAATTTACCAAAGACTAAAAAGTTTTAAAAGAAAGGACAAAAATAACCCCGGGTTGCCTCCCGGTTAGCTGCCCTTGTTTTAAGTCGTTGGCTCGACTTGACCCCTAAATATGCTTTTTTCTAAGTAGGTGGGCCTTTACAACACATTAACCTTCTCACCACTTCCTTCAATTGAAAACTTATCTTCTACCTGACTTTTTTTTTAAAGCACCTGCTCACAAAAATCTAGGCATAAACAATTAGTAACACCGTGTCCCCGGCAACGGCGCCAATTTGTTAGGCGTGTCAAACCCAACAAATAAAGGGTACTAATGACTCCTTAAACACTACTACTTTGTACTAGAAATGTAATACAAGGTAAGTAGGGTCGATCCACAGAGACACGGAACAAATGTTTATACCTTTTTGCGGAAGGTACAATAATGGTCACATAAATGGGGGGTTGGTATGCAATGATTTAAACAAAAGAATGAAACAATAAGTAAATGATCAATTAAATGAAACAAATTTAGGATTTGTGAGAACTCCAACTCTATGCAAAACAAATTAGCAATGTGATTCCATGGATGACAAGATATTTTTTTTAATTCTATCTAAGTTGGTACTTGAAAGTGTTAACAAGCTCTAACACTTCCCATTCACCACAATAATTAACCAAAACAAGCTCTTTGATTAATCCTAACCTTACTAACCTAATCTAAACAAGCTCTTAGAATTGGATTGAAAGGTTGCTTTAAGCTTTATGTGAATGTTCCCAACAACACTCAATACTCCTCACAAGCTCGGGAGCGTAAGAATGTGTGAAAAGATTTACACTAATTTCATTCAATAGAAATCAGATTAGTGCTTGTTACCTAGTCTAATTTACAAAACAATTACGGATTTTGCAATTAGATAACTTGAATGATCTAACCCTAATTCAAATGGCCAATAAGAATCACAATTAGAATCAAACATTCGATTGAAACAAAATCAAATTCACTAGATAGAAAATTGAAATAAAACATCAAGTCATATGATTGAAATCACATCCAAATGTCAAGACATAAAGTTGGAGAATTTAGGGTTCTAGCCACTCATGGCTAGAACAAGATCACAAATCTAGAAAATGAAATTAAAGTTCTTACAAAATGAAATCAAATGTTCCCAAGTGTTAATCAACTTCAAAATCCTCAAGAAATTCGCCTTCTCTACTCCAAAAGTCGCCCCCCTCAAGAAAAAATCGGTTCCCCCCTTTAAGAATGGTGAAAAACCGCTTTAAAACCCACGTTTACGTTTACACGGCCAATGTAAATTAACACTGTCATTTACACGGCCCGCGTAAACACAAACATATACTGCGCAGAAATCTACGTTTACACGGCCCGCGTAAACGCAAGGCTTGAATTTATACGGCCGTGTAAATCTCTATAAAGCCAAAATGTTCATTTCTTTGATATCTTGCTCCTCGGTGCTCCGCAAGTCCTGAAATTTTGTCTACAACTCTTATTTACCTCCTCCAACAATATCCTACCTCCAAAAGTCCCTGAAATATCACAAAAGTATGTGAATGAAATTGCCTCATGAAAAATCCTGAAAAATATGCAAAATGCATGAGTTTAAACCTAAATGCAATGCACTTTTATGGAATAAAGCTACAAAATAGGTGCATAAAATGCACCTAACAAATCTCCCCAAGCTTGAACCTTTCTTGTCCTCAAGAAAGAACAAGACAAATTTAAACCGGAGAAAATAAAATAAAAGAGAAGAAAAGAAAATCAAATTCAAAACTTTTGAAACTTAATGCAATAACCAAAACAAATATGTAAAGGATCCAACCCAATTAACCTCGTTTTTGTAGCATAGTTGAGAATGTACCTGTCGTGCCTTGAGTCAACTTGGCATAAGTCTCAAAATATTATATAACAACAAAAACAAGACTTTTGGCCACTCCCTAATGCAACTCAACAGAATCAAAGATCACAACACTTGTTTCCTCTTAATAGCATGAAGTTAAATCATGGAACAAATTATGGTCTTACTCTCATGAAATTTTATGTGACAAAACATGCTCAATCATCTTTGTTTCACAAAATATAACAATGACCGACTCCAGCTATTTGTTGATTAACAACAGTCTTTTTCTAAAAAATATCTTCTAAAAATTCCCTAAAATTTACCCAGATTGGTTACAAACTTCAAACCACTTACTCCAGTCATAGTAATTAACATTCAGTCCCAATGTCATAAGTTCAAATCCAAGTCCAAAGGAATCTTTTGGCATCCAATCATTTTTCCTAAATATATTATTCAATAAAACTATAAACACAAATATACACAAACTTCATAATTACATTTTCCTACAAATAAAGCTCATGACTTTCTTTGAAATCCGTGTAATGGGCTTTCAACCAACACATCCAGATCAAATGACCTTAGTGTGCTAGATTTAAAAGGATCCCTTGGGTTTACTTGCCCGAACCTCAAAGGCCACAGATTAGCTTTATTTGGTTATTAAGTTCATGACTTTCTATGGAACCCGTGTAGCGAACTTTCAACCCAATCAGTCCCAAACAATTTTGCTTTAGGCGATTAGGTGTAGAACACCCCTCGGAGTTTACTTATTCGAGTTCCAAAGGTCACAGATTAACTTAATAACATTTTTTTTGTTTTTTTTTTTTGTATTTTTTATATTTTATTTTATTATTTTTATTATTAAGACATATTCACTAACTAAGATAATACATAACACTCCAGTTAATTTATTTGTTTGGCCTATTTCTTTATATTATCGTCCTTGACTTTTCTTTTGTGGGACATCTCACGGTCTATTACCGTGAAGGGCTTCTAGAGATTTTTCGGGGGACTGAAGTTAGCATGCAAAGACCCGTAGGTATAGTTGGAAACTATGTCCCCAAGCAGGGTATATAAAAGGGAATGAGTAGAAAGGACTTTTTAGAGCGCTGGATGGCGGGACATTGAGATTTTGCGTTCTTTTTATGAACTTTTGAATTTGGCATTTTAAGTTCAATTGAGCATTACTACTCATAAGACCGGTCATATGTCCCAAAGAATCGACTCATACCTGCTGTTATGCTCCAGTGTTGACAATCTTTTCATTTTGAGTTTTGTACAAGTAGCTTCGGGAGGTGTGTTCGTGTGTGATTAACATGCTTTTAGATTTTTCAATAAAAAGAGCAAGCCAATTTCAAGGCACATGACTCACTTACCAACTCAACAGTTTTGAGAAAATTTGGTTGCTTGGGATTGAGTCAAAAAAAAAAATTTAAACAAATGAATACAATGCAAAAATTTAGATGCAAAATGCAAAGAATAAAAAAAAATTAGAAAGAAAATCTTTTTGGCTTTTGAAAAATTTTCTATGCAACAAAAATGAAAAAGGAAAATAATGATGAATCAAAAAAATTAATGCAATGCAATATGCACAAAATTACATGCAACCTACATGCAACGGGATCAATGCATGGATGGATGCCCCTCCCCAAGCTTAAAATATAGCATCGTCCTCAATGCTTGGAGAGAGGCATAGCTGGCCTATTGAGAGTCGGATGGTGGAGGATGGTAGCTGCGTTGGGAATGGGTCAAAAACAGTCACATATGCATACCAATTGAATTTTTAAGCAAAATATGAACGACTAAAGATATGGAAAGAATTTACCAAATCGTTCTTGGAGCCTTGCAATTGTGGTGAGAACCTCCTCTTCATCCTCCCCAAGCTATCTGTGAAGTATTTTTGGAGCCGGAGATTCATTTTCTAGGCATAAAAAATAAGTTAAAACCATTTGGGACATAAAAAAAAAATTAAAATTTACCAAAGACTAAAAAGTTTTAAAAGAAAGGACAAAAATAACCCCGGGTTGCCTCCCGGTTAGCTGCCCTTGTTTTAAGTCGTTGGCTCGACTTGACCCCTAAATATGCTTTTTTCTAAGTAGGTGGGCCTTTACAACACATTAACCTTCTCACCACTTCCTTCAATTGAAAACTTATCTTCTACCTGACTTTTTTTTTTAAAGCACCTGCTCACAAAAATCTAGGCATAAACAATTAGTAACACCGTGTCCCCGGCAACGGCGCCAATTTGTTAGGCGTGTCAAACCCAACAAATAAAGGGTACTAATGACTCCTTAAACACTACTACTTTGTACTAGAAATGTAATACAAGGTAAGTAGGGTCGATCCACAGAGACACGGAACAAATGTTTATACCTTTTTGCGGAAGGTACAATAATGGTCACATAAATGGGGGGTTGGTATGCAATGATTTAAACAAAAGAATGAAACAATAAGTAAATGATCAATTAAATGAAACAAATTTAGGATTTGTGAGAACTCCAACTCTATGCAAAACAAATTAGCAATGTGATTCCATGGATGACAAGATATTTTTTTTAATTCTATCTAAGTTGGTACTTGAAAGTGTTAACAAGCTCTAACACTTCCCATTCACCACAATAATTAACCAAAACAAGCTCTTTGATTAATCCTAACCTTACTAACCTAATCTAAACAAGCTCTTAGAATTGGATTGAAAGGTTGCTTTAAGCTTTATGTGAATGTTCCCAACAACACTCAATACTCCTCACAAGCTCGGGAGCGTAAGAATGTGTGAAAAAATTTACACTAATTTCATTCAATAGAAATCAGATTAGTGCTTGTTACTTAGTCTAATTTACAAAACAATTACGGATTTTGCAATTAGATAACTTGAATGATCTAACCCTAATTCAAATGGCCAATAAGAATCACAATTAGAATCAAACATTCGATTGAAACAAAATCAAATTCACTAGATAGAAAATTGAAATAAAACATCAAGTCATATGATTGAAATCACATCCAAATGTCAAGACATAAAGTTGGAGAATTTAGGGTTCTAGCCACTCATGGCTAGAACAAGATCACAAATCTAGAAAATGAAATTAAAGTTCTTACAAAATGAAATCAAATGTTCCCAAGTGTTAATCAACTTCAAAATCCTCAAGAAATTCGCCTTCTCTACTCCAAAAGTCGCCCCCCTCAAGAAAAAATCGGTTCCCCCCTTTAAGAATGGTGAAAAACCGCTTTAAAACCCACGTTTACGTTTACACGGCCAATGTAAATTAACACTGTCATTTACACGGCCCGCGTAAACACAAACATATACTGCGCAGAAATCTACGTTTACACAGCCCGCGTAAACGCAAGGCTTGAATTTACATGGCCGTGTAAATCTCTGTAAAGCCAAAATGTTCATTTCTTTGATATCTTGCTCCTCGGTGCTCTGCAAGTCCTGAAATTTTGTCTACAACTCTTATTTACCTCCTCCAACAATATCCTACCTCCAAAAGTCCCTGAAATATCACAAAAGTATGTGAATGAAATTGCCTCATGAAAAATCCCGAAAAATATGCAAAATGCATGAGTTTAAACCTAAATGGAATGCACTTTTATGGAATAAAGCTACAAAATGGGTGCATAAAATGCACCTAACAATATCGTTTTAATTTGCCTACATTCAAGCTTAAATATCTTCAATTCCGGCTAATCTTCCCTCATATCTCACCCCATCTTTACAAATCCTCTCTAGAAACCATAAAATCACAACAACTCGAGGCTTTCACCATCCCTTTCTACAAATTCTCTTAACCCTTTCTCCTTATCTAGATGATGAATACAATCACCACTCACCACAACCTACCGAAAATAGACGGCAGTGCTTCCATCTACACCCACCGATAGACGATGGACACCATTGCTAAACCTTTGGTGACATCTCTCTCTCTCTCTCTCTCTCTCTCTCTCTCTCCGAACAAACACAAACCATTGTCAATCATCGTCTCTCTTTTGTTTTGATCGAGGGCAGGTCAGGTTTATCTTATACATCTGGAACCATTTCACTATCTCAAACCTATGATATGATCCCCTTAATATGCTTTTTCCTACTTCATTCAAGAAATGTGAAATGAATGTTACGGAGGCATCAAAGAAGAATATTATATGGTTTAGGATTTGTTTCTTAGGTATGGATTTAAGTTATTTTTGTAAGTTTTTATGGGATTCAGTTATTAGGTTAATTCTAATGCTATGTGATGAAGCTATGTTTTAGGACGTATTGTTCTTAGATGTTTATAACTTTTCTTATCATGATTATTCTATATTTAATGTTGTTTTTTTATTTAGTTATGTGGACTCGAATGGCTAGCTTTACGGGACTAAGTTTATTTGCTTCTTTAGGAAAAACTATCCAATTGTTGGTAATGACTATTTAGTGATTTGTAGGTTTAAAAACGAGAACAAATGGACTAAAGAAGGTTGTTGACTAAAGAAGATTATATGATGAAATGAACAGATTTAGACATCTAGATATGTACATAAAGTGGAACAACATGTTCCTGACTTTCACTTTCTCCTTATTATGTTCTACCCTGTGTTAGTTTTCGACAAAGTCTTTGAAGAAGTCGGATGTTTGTAGAGTTGTTTATGTTTGATGATACCTATTCTGGTATGAGGATCAAGGGTGCTGTGACAGGTAAGATTAAATGTCTTTGTGTTTACTCTGGATTTTTTTTCCAAATATGGGCGTAAATTCATGTTTGTTGAAAAATTATAGAGTATTGTTTTGTTAAAGCATGCCTTATAAAACAATTGTTGCTCAACAATTGGCTAATGTGACAAAAGGTAGCTGGGAGTCAGTCATGCTCTTTTTTCTTTAGATTCTAAACAAGAGAGTAATTAGTTAATGGGCTATATGGAAGAAGTAGAAATATACTTTAATTTTTTTTAACTATAATATCTTACTTTCTTTTATTTAAGTCTTATTAAACTTTCAATTTTTTTCTTATTATGGTATTGTACTTCGTAAAACTCTACCTACACATTCTTTTCTTTGGATGATATTGCTATTATTGAGTAAAGTTTGAATGACAATGATATACGAAGAAAAAACGAAAGGATGGATTGCTATTTCAACTAATAATTCTTCCATTTGAAAATGGGATATATACAGTAAAGTCCCAATATTTTCATCGATTTGACAAGAAAGTCCTAAACTTTATTTTTTTGACAGTAAAGTCCAAATTACCGGCAGTTTTTGACAGTTTTACCCTTTTTTCCCGGTTAGCCGGTAATTAGGACTTTTTATTTCAACAAAATAAAGTTTAGGACTTTCTTGTCAAATCGTCAATTAGGACTTTACTGTCAAAAAAATAAAGTTTATGACTTTTTTGTCAAATCGTTGAAAATATTGAGACTTTAGTATATATATAATTTTTTTTGTTAGAAATTTAATGGTATGATACTCTTTAAGCATAAGAGTTATTGAAACCTTCTCTAATCAGCTAGGTCCTATTGAAATCCTTTACGTTTGCTTGTTGATAAATCGTTTTTTTAATCTCAACAAACAGACATTGAAAAAAATTAAGATAATCATGAAAGAAAGAAAGAACCAGGGTTGTGTTGGCTTTTTGCAGTCTCAAAAATGGAGAAATTAGAAACCTAAAAAAACAAAATTGTCCTAGCTTTATACAAACACAAACAACACATGTCTAGTCAAAAGGGTGTGAATGTGGAGAAAGGAAAGAATGACAATTTCGTTTTTTTTGGTTTCTTATTTCTCCATTTTTGGAGTTGCAAAAAGTCAACACTACCATGGTTCTTTCTTTCTTTCTTTCTTGATTATCTCAATTTTTTTCAATGTCGGTTTCTTGAGATTAAAAAAACGATTTAACAAGAAGCAAAACGTTAAGGATTTCAATACGATCTAGCAGATTAGTGAAGGTTTCAATAACTCTTATGCTTAAAGAGTATCATACCATTAAATTTCTAACCAAAAAAGTTATATATACACTAAAGTCCCAATATTTTCAACGATTTGACAAAAAAGTCCTAAACTTTATTTTTTTGACAGTAAAGTCCTAATTGACGATTTGACAAGAAAGTCCTAAACTTTATTTTTTTTGACAAAAAAATCCTAACTACCGGATAACAGGGAAAAAAGGGTGAAAGTGTCAAAAACTGCCGGAAATTTGGACTTTACTGTTAAAAAAATAAAGTTTAGGACTTTCTTGTCAAATTGATGAAAATATTGGGACTTTACTGTATATATCCCTTTGAAAATACATGTACGAATGAATCATAAAATGTTCTTGCTTTGATTTAGGGGTGGCAATTTAATATGCATTGTTGACGTGTGTCATACCGACAATTTGGAAACTATTCTTACTTATCATTATTTCCTTTTATTTGTTAAACCGTGGTGTTAGAACATCACAAAGTTAGCTTAATTTTGTTTATGCTTTTATTGTGACAGGTAAGTAAATCTGGTTGTTTTACTAACTTATGTTAGAACTATAAATCGCAATCAATACGACCAATAAATAAAAGTAATGACATTTAATTGACAAAACATAATACTGGTCAAAAGAAACATCTACGGAAATGAAACTATTTGCAGATGTAACGATACCGTGATACTTTTAATTGCAATCCAAAACAACAATATAATTTTTTTTTAAACAAAAAATTAGTAAAATATTTACTTTTAATCTAAAACAAAAATTTACTTTAATTTAAACCTAAAATAACAACATATATTAATACAAAACAACATATTTTTATTATTAATCCACAACAATGTATATATATTCGTAGCGAAAGAGTAATGTATTTTTACTTTTAACTAAGAAAATAATATATTTTTATTTTTAACTTAAAAAAACAAAGTATTTTTATTTTAAACTCAAAGTAATAATGTACATTATAGATATATAGTGTACTCATAAATGGTATTTGCTAATGCATTGCATGTTCATTGGAATATAATATGTTCTCGAAAAAAGAAACAATTCACAAAACCAAATTATACGCGGCCTTCCAAATATAACTTTTAGAAAATTATTTGCAGCCGCTGCTTTGCGCGGGTAAACGACTAGTATATATATATATATATATATATATATATATATATATATATATATATATATATATATATATATATATATATATATATATATATATATATATATACACTAATGAATCGGTGGTGAGTATTAGAGTAATTTATCGAAAAACACTCGTCTTTTATTTATTTATTTATTTACTTATTTATTTAGCACGTTGAGGCCATTGATAATCGGTCCATTTGCATTTTTTTTTTGAAATCATGAAATGCATCTATCAGTTTTTTAATAAAAGTTGACCTATGACTGAATAGCTTACCTCACTATCTCCATTTAACGTGTTGAAAAACTCACTTGAATATAATAACAAAAACACTTCAAAATCTAAATCCCCCCACAAAGTCTTCATTCTCTCCAACACGAAGGCTCGTCGTTCTCAAATCTCACCCTCAAACCCTCTAGTAATTAACCTCCTTGGCTCGGTTGTTTATTTTACTGTTTAGAATTAGGGTGCTTTACTTGAATAAAATGTGTTATAATGGATATATATATATATATATATATATATATATATATATATATATATATATATATATATATATATATAATAGATACCTTTGTTTTATTTATGGATTCATGTAGTATGATCTTTATAGTTTCATTGCTAGAGTGAGTTTTTCAATAAACTACATGATATATGGTTAGTGGTTGGCATGCACATGACTCTAACACTATATAACATACCTCTGTTTCTTGTTCTTAGCAGATTCATTTGGTGTTACATTCATCATCAA
Source organism: Lactuca serriola (assembly GCF_051521515.1). Taxonomy (NCBI): domain Eukaryota; kingdom Viridiplantae; phylum Streptophyta; class Magnoliopsida; order Asterales; family Asteraceae; genus Lactuca; species Lactuca serriola. Next base: position 9,594,727 of record NC_136414.1, on the reverse strand, counting down.
GGTTAAAGATTCAAATTCTAGTGAAGCAATTAAGCACAAAATTAAGATGGAGAAAGGAACTGTTTGTGTAACTGGTGGTGCGGGGTACCTAGCTTCATGGATGATCAAGACATTACTTGAAGATGGATATTCTGTTAATGCCACATGGAGATCTGATCCAGGTCCTCTCTCTCTCTCTCTCTCTCTCTCTCTCTCTCTCTCTCTCTCTCTCTCTCTCTCTCTCTCTCTCTCTCTCTCTCTCTCTCTCTCTCTCTCTCTCTCTCTCTCTCTCTCTCTCTCTCTCTCTCTCTCTCTCTCTCTCTCTCTCTCTCTCTCTCTCTCTCTCTCTCTCTCTCTCTCTCTCTCTTACTTAAAGATAGAATATTTGGCATATATGGAGGTACCTAATGGAAACACAATAATTTATAACAAAACGTTAATTTTTCTAACAATCGAAACATTATAACAAAATGTTAACTTTTCTAACAATCGAAACAAGAATGCTGTTTTTTTTTTTTTTTGGGAAAATGACTTAAAAGTCCAACGAAGTTTCCAAACCATTTAAAAAACCCTAATTATGTTTTGTCTGTTAAAAAAACCAAACGAACTTAACCTTTTGTCTAAAAAGTCCAACAAACTTCCAAACCGTTCAGAAAATCCAGTTTTGTTTTGTTTAAGTTCATTGAGTTTTTTTTAACAGTCAAAATATGATTGGAGTTTTTTAAACGTTTTGGAAACTTCGTTGGTCTAACAAGTCATTTTTCCGATATGGTAATAAGCCACATTATCTGTTTCTCTTATTTTACTTTTAGGAAAGTATGTTGGGTTTTTAAACAAAATGTTAAGTTTGTAGAGTTTTTTTAAAACATGATTGTGGTTTTTGAACGGTTTGGAAACTCGTTAAGCTTTTAAGTCATTTTCCCTTTTTATTTTTTTTTAAATAGTAAAAATTGATGATTTCTAGGCTCAATGGAAGACGTCAGTGGCATCATGGCCTACCAGGGGCATCAAAGAGGCTCAAACTTTTTAACGCGGATCTGAGCAAACCAGCGACATTTAAGGCACCAATAAAAGGCTGCACTGGGGTGTTTCATGTTGCACATCCGATTGATGTTCATGGAAAAGAATCCGAACACGTGCTAACTGAAAGAGCCATGAAGGGTAGTTTGGGTATTTTACAAGCATGCATCGACTCAAAGACAGTAAAGAAACTTATATACACATCTAGTGCATCTACCGTTGTGTTTAATGAGAAACGATTGAACAATGAGATCTTAGATGAGGAATCATGGAGTGATGTTGATTCAATTCGCGCTAATGATAAGCAATTTGGTGTTTCATATTTCGTTTCCAAGACAATGACTGAAAAAGCGACCTTAGAGTTCGCGGACAGAAAAGGTTTCAATGTTGTGACTGTGCTTCCGACAAATATTCATGGTCCATTTGTTGGCGCTTCTTGCCCACGCGCAGTGCGTGGCTCAATGGCTTTGATATTTGGTCAGTTATTATTGCTATATACATTTACATGTGATATTAGAATCATTAACACTTTAAGATTAAATTTCTTTGAGATACATTGTTCAGGAAATATACTTACAAGGCTTTATATGCTTAATTATATTGATTGATGATAAATTGATTTTCAGGTGACATTGGCAAACCTCGGTTGCTTGTGAAAACGCCTTTTGTGCATATTGATGATGTCGCCAGGGCACACATTCATCTCCTTGAGTACCCGAAAGCAAAAGGGAGGTATATTTGTTCCAAAGTCGCAGTCACTATCGATGAATTATACAAAATATTATCAGAAAGATATCCGGAATATAAAATGTCAAATATCAAGTAAGTTGTAATATTTTTCTATTCCTCTCATCTCATGAAACGTATTTAAGCATTTTTTCACTGAACTGCATTGTTTTTTAAGCTCTTTAAGGGCTGCCGAGAAGATAAACATGGCTGACGTCTCATCAAGAAAACTCTTGGGCACTGGATTCCGGTTCAAGTATGGACTTGAAGAAATGTTTGATGATGCAATTGATTGTTGCAAAAGAAACAATATATTATAGATTGCAATAACTGCATAAAATACATATTATCTGTTATTAACAATTAGCCAGCTTAATTCGACAATCTCTCCAATCAAATCAAACGGTATCTCTCTCCGCTCTCTAAATTCTTCTCTCAAGTATAATAAAAATTTCTGACCGTTGATTTTAAATATTCCGTGGATCAAAATTGATATCTTCAATAGTTAGTATATCGAAATTATCAAACTATATCTTAATTTTAGCTTCAAAAGTTGGTAAAGATGAAAATTTTGTGATCGTGTGGGTTCCTATGGGACGTTGTAACCACAGTTTTATGTGGGAGAAAAATTAAATCTGATACATGTAGGAATTCTTACATGTATATGTATATGTGTGTAGAGAGCTATGATGATGCATATTTGTTAATGAAATTCATGAATTAACAAAACTAACTTTGTTTTTGGGTTTTTCTAATTAATTATGACTTGAATTTTTTTTTTTTTTTTTTTTTTTTTAACGGTGAACAAATATTATTAAAACAAAAAATAAAGACTTAAACGAGCAGCTCAAGCCAAATTATTAAAAAATGTTTAAAATAGGAGACTTATACCAATTAAACCAATCAACCGAATTCAATTTAGATCTATTCTTAATCTAATTAAAAGGGCAAATTGTAATGACGTCCGCCATTATCATAACCGCTTGTCGTTTCTTCCAAAAAACAATGGCATTCTGTTCTTTCCAAATCGACAACAACATCGAATACACAAGAGATAATCTTAGTTTCTGCATCTTCTTGCTACAATTTTTCAAGTCAAGCATCTCCGTTAGATCCACACACGACACTGGCTGATGAGAGATAACAAAAGACCATCCCACAAACCAATTCCACAACTGCGAAACAATGGTGCACACGAAGAAAATATGATTAGGGCTTTCTTCCGATCGACAACAAAAGGGACATAGATTCGACTCCACCATAACCCCACGCTTGGCAAGATTTGAACAAATGAGAATTCTATTTTTAAACACTCTCCAAACAAAACAATTTAGCTTGAGAGGATCCATTTAACCCATACAAACCTATTATTATTACATCCACCAAATCTTCAATAGGATGCTTAAGAGCTTTAACCAAGAAAACGTCACCATCATCACTTGTCAAATGCGATTTATCATAGCCTTGAAGAAAGTGAGGAAGAACAACATGTGTCATGTTTGATAATATGCCTAAATTTTTTCTTGATGAGACGTAAGCAATGTTTATCTTCTCGGCAGCCCTTATTTATATGGTTTTGTGTGTTGATGTGAACTCGTATGGTTATGTGTTTAGATGTGAATTAGAGAAATTTGAGGAAAGTAAGGAAGAACAACATGTATCATGCTTGATAATATGCCTACTTTTGTAATGGGAAATTTTCTAATACATTTTATTTGGTAATGTGTTTACCAATAAACTAAGTTAAGTGTTTTTATTTGTTGAGTAAATTACATAAACATTATAATGGTTTTTTTTTTTATTATTATTTTGAAACTTTGTATTTTTGTTGCAATTTAAACATCATATTTTCTGATTTTTTTTCAATGTTGATCATTTACTGGTTATCATTACTAACACGACATGCTGAAATGACACTATTTAATTATACAACGTTGATGATGTTGGAAAATGTGTCCAAGATCATTAACTATTGGTGATATTTCTAATAATAACAAGGTGCTTTTGGGTTGCCTCAAGACCCAAATTAAGCAGAACAAATAAAAAGAGAAATTGGTTTATTAATTATTATTGTTAATAATTAATTAGAAACTAACTGAAAATATATTTTGGAAATTAATTAACAATTTAATTAATTAAAGGGTTAAATATTCATTAATCGATAGATGGTTACTCAGGAATGTTCCAGAACCCTTATGTGATTAGAGTTGGATGAAAATCACTTCATCCTACATGGGAAAAGGAGTGAATTTCGTTCTAGGTATTCCATCCCACATGGGAATGAGTACAAAACTTAGGAAGAGATCCAAGGTTATAAATAGAGTCTTAGAGATTTCATTTTTCATTGCACCTTGACCTGAAGTTTCGCCAACTCTTCTTCCTCCCCCTCTTAGAGACGATTTCTAACCCTCTTAGGGTTTATGAAATTGACCGTTCTCCTAGTTATTTTTATTTCACTCTTTAGTGTCATTGGGTGTGATACTATTAGATGGATCCTAGTGTGGGTTCTCTCATCCAAGCAACTTCGTTGAGGACAAGATCAAGATCTAAAACATGGAGATCAAGGGCTACATAAGTGATATGTTTTTCTTCTTTGTTTTTATGTTTTCTAGGGTAGATGTAATTAGTATGAAACCATAGATCCTAGGGTGCATGTACACTTAGGTATATCGTAGTTTTGATTTTTTCGTTGCCTAGTTTAGAGTGTATTTGATGTGTAGAAAACCCAACAAACGTGACATGATGACATGTCAAACTTGAAAAAAGTGACAGAAAAGACACTAAGTTTTCGATTTGTTTTCAAATTTGACAACTAAGTTTTCAAATTTTTTTCAAATTTAACGTTAAGGCTTTTTTCAACTTCGACACAAGGATTATACTTGCACTTACTTATCTCTCGGTTAGGATTTAGAAACACAAAACATAATTGTTTTTATTAAAGCTGCCATGAGTCCTTGTTCCTGACTTTTGTCATGTTTAATCACTAAAAAAGACGTCCTAAATACCCTAACATGCTCCATGTAAAACATAGATATCATGTCTAAAAACAAACAAAAAAGTAGGGGATCATCTTGCTAATTGATCACATGTGTAGAAACTTGTATCCTGTTTTTTTGCCATGCTATCATCCCATGTCCCATGACAGCCACCTTATTATAGTCTTGACTATAGGGTTCGAATAGTTATATAGAAAAGAAAGGAAGAGTGTATGCAAGATGGGGGATGGTTGTACAAACACAAGGAAGCTTGAAAAGGACCAACAAAGAAGGTAAAAGTAAAAGTTAACTGAAAAAAACAAAAGAGAGTCTTAAATAGTTGGTTTCATCTTGATTTAGGGGTCGTTTGATAAAGCTTCTAACTGGGTCCAAATGTAGACTAGATCCAAAAATTTTGATTTGGCTTTTAAACTCATGGACTCGGTCCATGATCTTCATCTGATTCAGTCCCTTCTCAAGATGTGAAGGGTCGGGACAACTCTGGAGAAAAATTGAAGATTATCCATATTGCCCTAATACGAATCTCCTCTACACAACACCAGAATCTTCCTCCCAACCTCCGACCATCCATTTTGTTGTTCCTGTTTTTCTTTTTGATCAAGAATTATTGTAAGAAAAAGTTTTGATCTACGTTACAGAAGCTACTACCGATGCACAACTCAAAAGTGCACAATAAAGAAGTAGGTGGAAAGATCGTCGTCGTCCAGCGCCATCCAACGTCGTTCCTCTATCTTGAACGAAAACCCCCACCGTTGGTTCACCTTCTGCGACATCTGCCTCGCCGATTCTCCCTCTCAAACTTCTGTCTTCGTCGGAGTCTGCCATTTCTGGAATCAGCTTCGCCGACCTCACGAGTCTGTAATTCATCCACCATCCATTCTCCATCTATCCCATCTTGTTGTTGATAATTTGATATTGATTTCATTGTAATCTGTAAATATGCTTTCATATGGTATTTGCTATGAAGCAGTGATATTAGCGTTTGTGTGGTGATCAAGAGACCAGGTGAATTTATGGATTTAGGAATTATAATGGTAATTTGATGATGGAGAAGAAGATTGAAGTAATTTCTTGTTTTTGTTTCGTTTGTGTTTGTGTGTTGATCAAAAGACCAGGCCAAGAGAGAAGAAATCTTTATAGAGCAAAAGAAACCATCTTTTGTCTATAGAATAAAAATTTCTTGTTTTTGCCATGTTGTTTGTATAGTTAAACCCTTGTGTTATATTTCTTTCCCTATGTTGCATCACTTTTGTCTCTAAAATAAATTACATTTTTTGGTGTGATAAAGTGTTATTATTTGTAAAGAATAATTGTAAATTACATCATTTTGGTCATGTGTTATATGCTTATATACATCTTTTTTTAAGAATGGTTGTAAATTACATCATTTTGATCATTTTTAATGTTTTTTTTATAAAAAATATAATGTTATAAATAAAATGGTAAATCATAAATGTGTTATTATAAAAATGTTGTTTGAGGGTAATGTAGTCATTTTATACAGGCAGTCAGAAACAAAATCAAACAGTAAGTTTCAGTCAGAAGTTAACTCAGTCAGTTTCTAACACAGTCAGCTTCAAATCCAGTTAGCAACTATCAAACGCTCCTTCGAATCTTTGGACAAAAAGCCAAGGTGAAAAGAAAGATTATTTTTGTACTTATATATCTTAGTTGAAAATAAAATATATCATCTTTTTGATATTTTCACTGGGTTGAGAAATTGAATAACTATAATTACTATTTTTTTTTATTTTTTATTTTATTTTATTAAGGTAATGAGTAAATGCATGTAATTTTGTTTAAATATATGTTACGTAATCTTGCATTACTAATTAAGTCACCATGAGTAAATGAATATGATTTTGTTATTTCTAAATATATCTAAGAGCCCATGTTATAGCACCTTGCTTTATCAAACATTTTATTTACCAAGTATTGAGTACTTATCTATATCATTGAAGATTTTTTTTTTCATCTAATTTTTTTAACCAACAAAATAGTTCGTACTATTAATCATCAAAATCTTATTTGGGATAATACAAACGTAGATTTAAAGCAAATTATTTGGCTTAATTTCTTAGTGAAAGATTTACATATGTAACATTACACTCTAACATGGGCCATGGATATGAGAGAAAATCTACAACTTCTACAACAGTAAATGAAATTGAAAAACATAACATTGTTTGACATGTAACAATTAAGTGTTAAAATTAAAAAAATAAATAAAAATTTAGTCTCAAGATTGAAAAAAATGATAAGTTAGTGTTTTTTGTGTCACTTTCTTTCAAGCTTGACATGTAACAATGTCATATTAGCACTGTATAACCAAATAGTATCATGTGAGCATGTCACACCACAGTGACAACTGTGTGTCCAAGTAAATTGTCAATATTACAAAAATTAGAAAACACAATATTTAAATTGTAACAAAAAACGAGGTGTCAAAATCGAAAAAATAAATAAAAATATAGTGAGTTTTGTGTAAGTTACCCTTATGAAGAATGTGGCAATGTTGTTGATATTAAAAACGAAGTAACTAAAAAATTTCTTTGTTTTTTGCTCAAACTTATAACCAAAAGACTAAGGAAAACTATTTCTTCATAAATTCATAAGAAAGAGAAGTCGGTGTATAATTTTTCTTCCTTCCCTATAAAACTCACATAGTGTACAATTTGAAGTCTAATAGAGATCATGAGTTGGATTTGAAAAACTTAATTATTAAAACTCAAGAGGATGAAATATTGATATATCATCACTGTGTATAGTTCTATAAACGTATTTTACTAATCGGAATATTATTCGGGTCGGAACCGAATCGAAACGGACATGACCCGAATAAACGAAACCGAATAAGACTAATTGAAGGAACCGGAAATTAGATTGATTAAACTAATACGAGTCTGGTTCGGTTCGGGTATTAATTGGTTCGGTTCGGTTATTACCCAAATAACATTTATAATATGAATAAGCTATCCGGTTCGGTTCACAGGTATGTCGAACCAGACCGATTAATACTCAAACCGAACCGGAGCATATTGGTTTAATCAGTCCGATTTTCGATTCCTCAAATTAATCTTATTCGGTATTCAGTTTATACGAGGCCAGTCCGGTTCCGGTCCGAATAACATTCCAACAGTAGAGTTGCTAGTTGGATGGATGTTAAGATGTCGAAATTTCAAAATTGTCCCGATGCTTTCCTTTGGGTTGATAGTTGATAGGTTGCACGTTTGGAGAGGGTCAAAATTGATTCTATTTTTATGACAATTATTTAGGTGTTTTGAACTTACTGTAATGCAGTGGTTTTTTGGGATCGTACTTACCGGATACAATTCATTTTTTGATAATATTGTTTCTTTTCCGTTTTATTGGTTTTCATTTAGAAACACTAATGCATCTAAGGACTAGAATGCGTGGTTGCAATTTCCAATTCCGCATTGATTGTATTTTTTATTGCAAGTTTTTTGCTAGTTTTTTTAATTATATAGTTGCGGTTCTAAAAAGGGTAACAATATAATATTTCATTTGGTTAAAAATAAGGGAAATCTTCAAAATAGTTTTTATAGCAATCTTAGCCGTTTGAGTGACATTTTTTAGTATGAATTTCGTATATGTCATTATTAAACATCAAAATATCATATTTTCCAACCTAATTTTTAAATATCATATTTACGCTTATTAAGATTTGAGATTGGTTGAATCCTTCTGAATCATCGTCTACATGTCATCATCTTCCACTACAAGAAAATTCCTAAATAGCTACGGAAAGTTACTATGGAATGAAAATCCGTTACAATTTTACTACGGAATATGCTACGGAACGACTTGTCGTAGCTATTTTGCTACATAAATGGTTACGGAATTGCATTATGTAGCTAAATCTTAAATAGCTACGTAAAGTTGTTACGAAATCTAAATTCATAGTTATTTTACTACGGAATATGTTACAAAATGGTTGGTTGTAACTAATTTGCTACGAAAATGGCTACGGAATTGCATTCCGTAGCTAAATCTTGAATAGTTGCTACGGAATTAAAATCCGTAGCTAGTTTACTACAAATAATGCTACAAGTTTTTTGGTTGTAGCTAGTTCTCTATGAAACTTGTTACAAAATCCATGTATGTAGCTAGTTGGCTACATAATTGGCTACAAAATAAAAATCCGTAGCTAGTTAGCTATGGAATTAGGATCCGTAGCTATTTTGCCAGGAAAATTTGCTACAAAATAAAATTTTGTAGCTAATCTATTATGGAATTAGTTACAAAAAGGTGAATTTGCAAAATAGCTACGAAATCAAAATCCATAGGTATTTGGCTACCAAAAATTCCGTAATTAAGTAGTTACGGAATATGTTTCCGTAGCAAAATATAGAAGATTATTGAAAAAAATATATTAAAAATACATAATTATTTTTGAAAACTCAACAACAAAAATAAAATATTATTTTTTATTTTTTTGAAAATTTAATTATAATATAATTTCTACATTATAAATATTATGTAATTTGCCACTTCGCATAACTGTAGGGATTCGAATAGAAAATTCTGCATACTTCACAAAACTTTACTCCTACGAAAGTGGGTAGTAAATTGAGCCATGCCGTTTGTTTGAATGTTTATTAGGCCAAAGGGTATATTTACTAGGTATTCACTAGAAAAATCATGTCATTTATGCGACACATCCATCCACTTACATGTTTACTAATCCTTGGAAATGGTTATCACTCCACATTGTTTTTATTATTTACTTTTTTTTTACATTATATTAAAAAAAACACAATAAAATATAAAAAAAAATACATTAATAAAAAATAAAAATAATATTTTTTTAATTTTTTTCCATTACATTAATGGTGTACTTTATTTTGTATATTGTTATATATTTTTTATAAAATTAAGTTAATATAATATAATTAGTAAGGATATATATTGGAAATATAGAAATCGAAAGAGGTTATATGTAAATAATATATAAATGGAAAAGGTGATATATGTAAACAATATATAACTTAAAGGGGTGTTATATAAAATTACCTATAAATTGAAATGAAAAATAACAAAGCTGTACACCAAATTTGTCTGTGATGTGAATATTTTGTTTTGACGCGTATTAAAGCACACCATACCTCATGGCCTTATGGGAAAATTAGTAAATCTACACAAATCTACTTCTTCCCCAACCCAAATTAGAGGTATCACGTTCAAAAGATCGCATCTCTCCCTCTCTCAACCGGCCGCCATTGTTGCTTAGCCATCATCACGTCGGTCGTTGCTACTCACAACATTCTGATTTGTCAATCGCCGATCACATTCCTCATTCCTTAGATCACTTACGCCATTATCGATCGGAGCTCCTCTCACTCTCATTTGCTTTGTTGTTCGATTCCTGCTCTGTCAACTAGTAGATTTTTCTTGATCGTCAAATGGTAACATTCTTCTCTCTTCTTTTTGCATCATTTTCTCTTTATCATCCAATGACTTGAAGGATATTGATCTCGATCGTCAACTGGTAAATTTTTTATTGATGAATTTGATTGATCGAGTTTATTGCATTTGATGCGAATTATGGATTTTGATGCAGTGATTGCTAATCTGACATGATTTAATAGATTTCATTTAACAATTACATTCCTAAACAAACTTGAGTGTCGACTGATATCTCTCGTTTTTATCGGCATCAAAACAACCACTGGCTGCTGTAAACTGATATCCCTCGTTTTTATGATCCATTGCTAATGAGTATAAATGAAATGTCTTAAGCTCCTCGTCTGAATAGTCTAGGTAGAATCAATTAATAATCAGGCATCAAATTTATTATACAACTTTCGTCTTTAGAGGTCGAGATCAGGGTTTTTCTTTTTCTATTGGATGTAGTGTCTTCAATAGCTTCTGTTGGTTTCCTTTCTTGTTGTTGTGGACTTGATGGTTAGATATGGCGACCTAAAAGAAGAAAAAAAGTTTATTTCAAGGATGCCTTTTCCACCAAATGCAAGCATATGTCGAAGCTTTCTTGATGGTTGTCATAGACAAAGAACAAAAACTCAAGCATGTTAATAATAATTATATATGTTGAATCTTTATAGTTGTTCTTTTTACATATAAATGGTCGATTGCAGTTTCTTTGCATAAAATGGCATGCCTAATACCAATGCATGATAGGTGTTTGATAAAATGTCTGAATAAAACTTAAGCACCTAACACTTCCCTTAACCATTGAATCACACAGATTGTTGTATCTATCAGTTTTGGGTTTGATCCTGAATTGATCCAATTTTGTTAAGTACAAGATTCTCATTCTCATTCTAATATAACACATCGACAATATAAATTGGTTGAAAATATGATATGTATTATAATTAGATCGTTGTTGCATAACTTAATGGAATTTCACACAAATAAGAAATGCGTTAAATACCCACAATTGTAACACATTTATTTTCATTTTGGACAATCTTTCATTTTGCACAATGGTTTGTGTATGGTACTATTTATTATGAAACAAACAAATTAAGTAAGCTAAATTAGACAAAATGTCTGGACGTAAATAATGAAGATGTTATATTAATTATTTAAAAAAATAGAAGAATTTTTAGCATGATTTTTTTGTGACATTGTTGACTTGTTGGTAGAAAGAAAGGAAATATAAATAAAAGTCCTTGTTGACTTGTTAAAGAAATTCTTTTTTGTAGGCTGATGATATACTTAGGAATCCATCAACTTATGAAAAGGGAGGTGTGTATTACTACTCTGAACGAGGGGATCGATTGATTGACCTAAATGCATTTCGTGACACCCTTTGGCAGGTATTATATAATTTTGCATCATTAAAATTTCTTGGACCATATTACCCTTCTTACACTAATTGATTTTGTGGCTTATTTTGCTCTTCAGAAGTCCAATTTTGAGAATCCACAGCTAAGTACTTTTGGGAGTGAAGCTGAAGTTGACGAAGTAAGAAATACTATTCAGCAACTTCTCAGATGGGCATGGAAACACAACAACAACCTTGACGAACAAGCTGCTCAACTCCATATGTTAACTGGATGGGCACAAATTGTTGAGGTAAATGCAAGAAATAGCTATATACTTTCAAATTTCTTCTTAAAAAAATACCCAATTATGATATTGAAAATTGATTTGCATTTAACCCTAATCTTATGTATGTGTGTCATCTTTATCAGATTTCAGCTTCAAGAAAGTTATCCTCAATGGAAAATCGATCAGAAATATTATTTCAGTGCGTTTTTTTTCTTTGTTTCTCTCTCTCTCTCTCTCTCTCACTCTCTCTCTACCCCTGAAATATTTTTATAATATATTTTTGTTAAACAGATTTTGTCTTTGGCAACAGGTTGCTTGATGCATCTTTAAATGCTTCTAGCTCTCCAGATTGTTCGTTAAAGATGGCAGGAATGTTAACTCAGGTAATATAAATTCATATATATATATATATATATATATATATATATATATATATATATATATATATATATATATATATATATAATTTGTTGTTGAGTTGTTAAATGATTTTTTTAAATATAAAGGTTTCAATTACATGCATGGCTAAACTACAGGATGAGAGGTTTATTAACCCATGTGTGTTGAACTCGGATACTGTGACATGTCTTGATGTTATTATGACAAGGCGAATGTCAAATGGTGCATGTCACTCTATCCTCTATAAGATTATGATGGCAATTCTGAAACATGACACATCAGAAGCATTGAGGAGAAGGTAACTATGGTTACAATTGGAAATTCACAATAATCTTTTTTTTTGGTATATAATGCCTGATGATGAGTCTTGATAATATGATTAAATTTTAGGCAATACACTTTGCTTTTAAGCTACTTCCAATATTGTCAACACATATTGGATCCAGATGTTCCTACTATTGTTCTTCAATCTTTGTTAGTGGAAGAACAAGAAAGTGGAGATTTGGATCTTGAAAAGGTGACAACTTTCTAAATCTATGATTTTTTCAGATTCTAATTCCTTTAAAATACTAACTTTTACTTTTGGGTTCAAATTGACCAGGATCAGGCTGAGCTGGCACGTGCAAACTTATCCATCCTAAGAAAAGAAGCTCAATCAATTCTAGAGTTGGTATATTCCATGATGTTGTATATTGTTATTATTATATTATTACAATAGCAGTAATTATTATTATTATTTTTAAAGGCCATAAAAGATGCAACTCAAGGCAGTGAGTCAGGAAAAATAATGGCTTTCTTTGTTTTGGATGCATTAATATGCATTGATCAAACAAAGTTTGAACAACTTGCACAAGCAATGAATGTCATTAACACATTGAGTATACAGGTCAAAACTTTTATTAATCAATGATAGAATATTATGTATCGAATAACGTTTTACGTTAAATTTGTAGCGACTTTTAATTTTGAAATATGTATATTTTGATGTATTGGATATTTCTTTTAGTTTCTATAGAAATGCTTTGTTATTTTTGGTTTTATATTTTGATGTATTGGATATAATAAGTCAAATTAAATAACCGAATTTTATAGAAAAAATGGTATTGAACGATTGTTATGGAATTGACTACAAAAAATTTGTTACGGAATTTGCAACGGAATAAATGGCTACAGAATTTGTTACGGAACGAATGGCTATAAAATTTGCTACGAAACAATTAGTTACAGAATTTGCTATGGACCAAATGGCTACGGAATTTGCTACGGAACAATTAGCTACGGAATTTGCTATGGAGCAAATGGCTACGAAATTTGCTACGACCAAATGGCTACGGAATTTGCTACGACCAAATGCCTACGGAATTTGCTACGGAACAAAATAGATACGGAATTTGCTACAAAACTCATTGTTACGGAATTGTGATGGAAGTGTGTTGTAGTTAAAATGCTACGGATAGACGTCGTAGCAACGGCCATAGGAAAATTGCTACGGAACTATAATTTCGTAGTTAAACATTTTGCTACAAGAAATCTTACTATGGAATCTCATTGGCAAATTCTATAGCAACTTCCGTAGTTATTTAGGTTTAGCTACGGAATTATATCATTTTGCTACGGAATTTTTCCGTAGTTAAATCGAAATTTTCTTGTAGTGTTCAATTATTCATACTAACGTCCGATCGCTCAAAAAAGAAGGTATCGTCTCCACCATCTCACATCAATTTGTTGTCGCCGTCATCATCTCAACCCTAAACGTCGACGTCCATCTCAATACTACGTAGCTGTCTCTATCTCAACCGTCTATATGTTTTTTTTTTGACTAAATTACACGAATGATCCTTAAGATTTTGTTTTTTTCCCTAATGTAGTCCCTACAATAGTTTTTTCCCCTTAGATGGTACCTAGGGACGTTAAGTTGCACGCAAATAGTCCTCGAGTTGGATGCCCGTCTATACCAACGTTAACCTACACCCATGTGACTTGCACATGAGGATATTTTTGTCAATTTACCGTAAATGACATTTTCTGAACAACTAACTTACTATATTTAAACATTAAGGTGGCGGGGTCGAGTTGCAGACATTATCTTTCACTCTCTCTCTCTCTCTCTCTCTGTCTGTCTGTCTCTTTCTCTTCTCTCTCTCTCTCTCTCTCTCTCTCTCTCTCTCTTTCTTTCTCTCTCTCTCTCTCTCTCTCTCTCCACAAGAAAACCTATTGATCATCCCTTTTTTTTCAATTTCGTTGTAGGGCAACTGATTTCAACTGATTCTAGGGCGTGTCGAGGAAAATGGAGCTCACTTTGTGGTCATTACGTCCACGATACACCCAAGCATCTGACCTACGTAAAGAATATGGTAAGCACATCTTTTTCTTGAATTTTTACCTCATGTTATTCTAGGGTGTTTCGGGGAAAATGGTGCCCACTTTGTGGTTGTTAAGTCCACGATACACCCAAGCACCTGAACTACGTAAAAAATATGATACACCCAAACACCTGAACTACGTAAAGAATATGGTAAGCACATAACTTGTAATGCTAGGGTTGGCCAAATGTTATTTCCATGTTCTTTTGCTTACCTCATGTTATTTCCATATACAAGCACCTATCGACATTTTTTACCCATTTCTGTCTGTAACAATGGAAGTGGTCGATTGCAAGAAGAAGACGTTAATATAGGCCTTACAAAGATGTTCAGAAAAGTTTATTTACCCTCATGTGCAAGTCACATGGGGACAAGATGACGTTGGTTTAGACGGACATCCAACTCGATGACTATTCGCGTGCAACTTAACATCCGTAGGTACCATCTGAAGAAAAAAGTATGTTATGAACTACATTAGGGAAAAAAACAAGACCTTATGGACTATTCGTGTAATTTAGTTTTTTTTTTTTTTTTTGAAAGTTTGTTGATTTCTTGAATGTGTATGGTTTCTTTTGTAACATAAAGTGACAAAAATAAATTGTTTACAAAAGTAAATAACAAAAAATTACAATATTTTACACATTTAAGATTTTAGCCGTTAATACGGAAATATAATATAAAAAATATAAAGTTAGCATTGTTATACACCATGACATTTGGACTCTCACAATGAGACCTTCATGCCACATATATCTCATGGCTTGATTGGCGATTGCACCCCACATAGGCACATAATCTCATCATAATTTTGGCAATAAAGTTATATGATCAAAACAAAGGAGTTCACCCTACAAGTGGAAGAGCATTAAATAAACTAACCGGCCTTGTGATTATTGGTTTAGGCATAATTCCGTCCTAATACAAGTGGATATATCGATGCTCATGACAAACGGCTCACTATTTTTATTTAAAAGCAGATCACCATTTTTTAATAAAACGTTGAATATTGACTATTGAGAAGGGCCCACACTTCACTATTTTCATTTAAAAAAAAAATACCAGAACCCCCCTTCTGCTTCATTACATAAAAACAACTAAAAGGGTCTCTGAAACACACATCTCTTTCCACCTGCAAACCACAAAGTTTGAACACTTCAGTACTGTTTTTTTCACTGCTGTTTAAGGTGCTTTACTTGCAAAAAGAAAATGTGTTATAGTGGCTAATATAGCTTTGTTTTATTTATGGATTCATAGAAAGTATCTTTAATTTCGTTGTTCGAATGAGTTTTGTTCATAAAGTACAACAGGATTAGGAACATATTGACTCTAACACAATTCTCTTTGTTGTTCTTTTAGTAGATTCATTTGGTGGGGACATTCATCATCAAGGTTAAAGATTCAAATTCTAGTGAAGCAATCAAGCGCACAAATTAAGATGGAGAAAGGAACTGTTTGTGTAACTGGAGGTGCGGGGTATCTAGCTTCATGGATGATCAAGACATTGCTTGAAGATGGATATTCTGTTAATGCCACATGGAGATCTGATCCAGGTTCATTCTATTAGTTGGCTTTTAACAAATATGTATTATATATTTTTATTATGCTAACTTTTATAAATCATATCATCAAAACTAAAACAAAATAAATCATTTATATATAACTACTTCGAATTAATTATAATTTTATTAAAGAAAACATTTATTAAATAAAAAATACATTGATAACAACTTACTTTTGAATAAAATTTTCACTTGTATATTTATCCAAATATTACACGTATGTTTTAAAAAATGATACACACTTATGATGGAATAAAAATCCCATAAACTAATTAACAACCAATTAACGTGTAGATTGAGCTTCTTTATCTTTAATTTTTTTTTATACCGAACAATAAATTATAGGAATTAACTACATTCATAAAACATTTTTAAGTTTTTAAATAAATTTAAAACAAAAAGATAAAATCGTATATTTATAATTAATTGATATTACTTAGGCTATGTTTGGCGGACTAGCTGAAAAGCTAGCTGATGGCTGAAAAGCTAGCTGTTAAATAAAAAGCTAGTTGATAGCTGAAAAGCTAGCTGATAAAAAATAATGTTTGGTATAACTAGCTGAAAAGCTAGCTGAAATATATAAAATTACATAAAAGAACATGTAAGAATATGTGTTTTCTATAATTAATTAAGGGGTGTATTTGGAAAATTTTAAAAAAACTTCTAAAAAGCTAGTCTAAGTAGCTTTTCAAAAAGCTAGCTTATAAGCTAGCTTATCAGCTACTTTTTGGCTTACCAAACACGTCAACATAAAAAAGCTCGAAAAATAAGCTAGCTTATCAGCTAGCTGTGGCACGCCAAACACAGCCTTAATGTAGCATAATATAACAACTATTAATCATTATATTTTTATTATAAATAATCAGCTAAAATAAACTAGAAATATGTAAATCTAAGTTTGGGTCAAGTCACAGATATGTAGGACTGTAAGACCAACTACAACCAATAGCAACATTTGTTTTTTCCACCAAAAGTAGGGGTATTTGATGTACAAAGTGATTATCTCCGACCATCTACGTCAATTTTTAACAAAAAAATTTCAAAGAATCTTTTGTTTCCAACTTATAAATGTTTTCAGTATAGCTCTTATATTTATTAAGTATATATTTTACAAATTTGTCTTATATATATCATGTTTGTTACAAAAACTTTTAACATGAACATGGTGCATAAAAAAACATTTTTGTGCAACAAATGGTGTAATATACGACAATATGATGCAGGCTTGGAGATGCCCAAATTAAGAAGAGTGTTAAGTTACTTGGGTTTGGATTGGATGATTGTTTTAAAATTTTGCAATTTATTGATGAATAAAGAAATAGTCATATCATGTAAAATCCATTATCCATGTTTTAGAAACTGTAAACGTAATTATTGTTGCTAAAAACTTACATAAAGCCCTACTGGTGGTAACAGTTTTCACCTAAATTGTATTTAGCTTCATAACAAAAAGTTCAGTTTTCTAAGTTCTAACAATCGAAACAAGAATGCTGTTTTCTAAACTAGTAAAGCTTATTGATGATTGCTAGGCTCAATGGAAGACGTCAGTGGCATCATGGCCCTACCAGGGGCATCAAAGAGGCTCAAAATTTTCGAGGCGGATCTGAGCAAACCAGAGACATTTGAGGCACCAATCAAAGGTTGCATTGGGGTGTTTCATGTTGCACATCCGATTGATGTTCAGGGAAAAGAATCCGAACACGTGCTAACTGAAAGAGCAATGAAGGGTAGTTTGGGTATTCTACAAGCATGCATCGACTCAAGAACAGTAAAGAAACTTATATACACATCTAGTGCATCTACGGTTGTGTTTAATGAGAAACGATTGATCAATGAGATCTTAGATGAGGAATCATGGAGTGATGTTGATTTAATTCGCTCTAATGATAAGCAACATCATGGATCTTCATATTTCATTTCCAAGATATTGACTGAAAAAGGGATCTTAGAGTTTGCTGAGAAAAAAGGTTTCGATGTTGTCACTGTCCTTCCGACGTCTCTTCATGGTCCATTTGTTGGCCCGGATTGCCCACGCTCCGTGCGTGGGTCAATGGCTTTGATCTTCGGTCAGTTACTTGTGTTATGCTAATATTTGATGCTAAAATCATTAACATTACAAATGAAATTTCTTTGAGAAAGTAATGATATTAAGAATAAAATGATTTTGATCAGGTGACATTGACAAGGGTCGTATGTTTGTGAAAACGCCTTTTGTGCATGTTGATGATGTTGCTAGGGCACACATTCATCTTTTTGAGCATCCGAATGCGAAAGGGAGGTATATTTGTTCGAAAATCACAGTCACTGTCGATGAGTTATACAAACTATTATCAGAAAAATATCCAGAATATAAATTGCCAATTATCGAGTAAGTTGTTATATTTAATTTTATTCCTCTTGTGAAAAATCTTTAAGCATTTTTTTACTTGAACAAACAAAAATCCCGCTAATCGGATTCTTTTTAAAGTTTTCTGAAGGCCGCTGAAAAAGTGAACATGCCTGAAGTCTCGTCAAGAAAACTCTTGGGCACCGGATTCGAGTTCAAGTATGGAATTGAAGAAATGTTTGATGATGCCATTGATTCCTGCAGAAGACACAATATTTTATGAATTGTGAATAAACATGGAGTTCTATTTCCGTGGCGGAGATTTTATATGCTTAAAAAAATAACATATAATTAAAAACTATTTCCACTTTGCTTTATAATAGATGTTCTTGTACGAAGGAGAGGGTGTTTGGTGTAGTTTGGTGGGGTAAAAGTCTTTTTTATAAAATGATTTTTTATAAAAGTTGTTTTTTAAAATATGTTTGGGTTAATTTTTAGAAGAAAATAAAGAATGAAGAATTGATTAAGATAGATTGGGATATATTGGTAATTTAATATTTTTATGTTGAAAGTTAGAAAAAATAATATAATCAGTGACTTTTTAAAAGGCTCAATTTATTCTATTAGAAAAGTCATTTTTAAAACTCTTTTTCACTTAAACAAACATCTTTTGATTTTTTCTAAAAAATACAAATAAAATTTATTTTAAAAATTAAAACAAACACCCTACATTGACTTAATGAAAAATTGACCAAATGAAAATTTTATGTAACAAAATATCATACTTTCAACATTTATTACAAACGACCCTTTATTTATTGAAAAAAATAAAATAAAAAGCTTTGCTAATTAGTTTAAAAAAGGGCCACCATTAACTTTTTTATAATGTATTAAAATATTTAAATAACTGATTTTATGTTTTAATAGGTTAATCAACTAATGTTTTAGTAATTTATATGTTATTCAAGGTTGAAAATGTCACCGTCTTTTAAATTTTACACTTTTGACTCAAATTTTATATTTTATTACAAATTTTGAATGACTTTTAAATGTTGTTACTAATTCGTCCCGAATATTTTTTTTATAAATCTATTTTTATAATGGTTTATAAGATTTATTTCTTAAGTTTTTTTCCAACATGTTAAAACAATAATTTTACAATATTTTCTTAACTTTTTTTTTCAACTTTTGCATTATATCATATACATTAACAAACCAATTTTTCTCGATGATTGTGCGACACTTGAATTTGACGAAATAAACCAGTTTCAGTTGCTATTGTATTATTTCCTCTGATAATAAATTGAATTTATTATTTCATCAAATCTAAGTGTCGCAAAATCATCGAGACATTAGTTATAACACCTGTTTTCCAGAATGGATCGGTTTAGGGCATTATGGAGTCAAAAGTTTGGTTTTAAGGGAAAAACCGCGTGTCACGACGTAACCATAGAGAAGTCATTACATGACAAGCAAAAGTGAAGAACGTGTATTAGAACTGTGCTCACAACGTGACACATAGGTAGTCACAACGTGAGGAAGGTTGCAACCTAAACCCATGATCTTTAAGGGTTTCATTTGTATTTAAACCCCATCAGCTTGTAATGGATGTAGTGTTCGAGGAAAAAAAACATAGTCGGTGGAGATAAGATGATATGAAGAAAGGTATACTCGGAAAATATTGTAATGTTTGCGTTAAGAAAAAAAAAATATAAGGATGGCAGACGTTGTTGGAACGGAAGAGATGAGAGCGTGAAAGGCAACGTTTGTTTTTGTTTTTTTTTTTTGTCAAATGTGTTTTGTTCAACCGAATTCTACCTTTTTTGGTAGGACTAAAATAAAATAAAATAGCCCTATTCGATTTGGTCAATAACTAATTTTGTCCGGTCTTACGCACAAAACAATAACTTAAAGACCATTCAATCCATATATTTTCAAAAAGTTTGGAAAATTACTTTCTTTAAATGAATATGAACCTACAACTTTCCCATAAGGCCGTTAGGCCCATGAGTCGTTTTTCCACATTATAACATCACAAACACCGCCACTCCTTCCCGTCTATGCACGTTATGAGCCTGAACGTTGCTTCCCGTTATCACCACCACATCCTATAACGCCCGTTTTCTTGTCTTTTCTTCTAAAAACGTTGGTGGGCGTTGCCCACTCCGAACAGTCTAAGGCTTTGGCAACCGCTTTAACCAAATTTACTAAATATAATTATGTTAATTTCAGACAATACTAATCTGAACTAAAACGGTGAAATTTTCGCAAAAAGTTCTAAAATAAAGTACTTTTCGCAAAAATATAAAAAATCGTGAAATATGATGTCAAATACCGCTAAAAAACAATTTCACGAATCACAAAGTATCTATCATAAAATACTAGTCGTTTGTTTATAAAAGATGGTAAAAACTGGTTAATCGTATCATTTGGACGGTCCACACTTAACTTCCCTGATGGCACATCACGTGTAAGGTATGCAACCGTTTTTATCAAGTTATCCCGTTTGTGAAGCGTTAATTATTAAAAAAAAAAAAAAAAAAAGCTAAATGGTTTTAGTAAACACAAAAATGATATAATGCTTTTTTTAAACATCCTGGGATAATACGTTGGATTTTTCATTCAATATCTCTAAAGATGATACTTTGTGATAAATATAAATTTTGTGATAATCCATTTAAAAAATACTTTAGTTTTTTATTTTTTTGGTTTTCTTGCGGGCCTTCAATTACTTGTCATTTTCTATTTGTTGCCTATATAAATCGATAAAAAAATTAAAAAGCATGGTTCTCTTTGGAATAATTTAAGATGATGATGACCAAATTAAAGTGAAAACGAGGTGACCTTGCCTAGTTGCCTCACTTCACGTCATCACGTGAAAAAAGTTTGAGTAAAGGTTCAAATTCTAGTGAAACGTCGTTTATCTTACCAACTTATCAATTATCATTCCAACAAGTTTCTTTTAAACCCAAAACAGAATCATACGGAATAGAAACCATGGAGAAAGGATGTGTTTGTGTAACAGGAGGGACGGGGTATTTAGCATCATGGATGATCAAAAGGTTGATTGAAGAGGGATATCTTGTAAATACAACAGTTAGATCTAATTCAGGTTTGTTCTTTTTCGTTTTGTAAAAAATTCTTCCATCCTCTCTCATATTAATAGAATTGAGTCAAAATCACCTCTTATGATGAAACCAGAAAAACATCATAGTTAAAAACAGAAATTCCAGATAATGTAAATTTGTTTTTTAAGGTCGTTATATTTTTGTTAGTTTTATTTTTAAGTTTTGAATATTTATTGGGTTTAGTTAGTTACTTGGAGATGGTGTAGCTGAAATTATTAGCTTTACTCAATTGAGTTCAAAACAAATAAGAAGTAGAACAATGAAATATTTGTAAGCTTTATAATACAAGAAATTCAGTTTTTCTCAATTAATATCACTTCTTAACATTTGTAGCTAGCATAGTCATAGTGGATGGATTCTCAAAAAAATTATAATTGTTAGGATCTATGAAAGATGTGAGCTACCTGAAGGCTCTACCCGGGGCATCAAAGAGGCTTAAGATTTTTGAATCGGATCTAAGCAAACCCGAGACATTTGAGGCACCAATCAGAGGTTGCATCGGGGTCTTTCATGTTGCCCATCCAATTGATTTTGTGGGCAACGAACCCGAAGAAGTGATAACAGAAAGAGCGATCAAGGGTAGTTTGGGTATTTTACAAGCATGCATCGATTCAAAGACCGTTAAGAAACTGGTGTACACCTCTAGTGCATGTGCTGTTGTATTGAATGGTAAAAATACCAATGATGTGTTAGATGAGGATTGTTGGAGTGATTTTGAATACATTCGTACTTGTCATAAGGAATTTGGAGCTTCCTATTTCATTTCCAAGACAATGACCGAAAAAGCAACACTAGAGTTTGCTGAGAAAAAAGAATTCGACGTTGTTACTGTTATTCCAACGTATATCCATGGTCCATTTGTTGGCCCGCATTGCCCAAACTCTGTACGTGTCTCAATGGCTATGATATTTGGTGAGTTCCTCATAACATCTTTACATTCTATTTAAAATCTTTTTAATTAAATTTCTTTGACATAAATTGTATAAACATCCATTAGCTTCTTTGGTTTACATTTTAGTTTGTTTACATTTTTACCTGCTTATTAGCTAAAAAAAATTGTCGATTACCTTTTTACAAATCAAAAAATTCAAAACTAATTTCAGGTGAAACGGATAACTATAAGCTACTTAGAAAAACCGCTTTTGTACATGTTGATGATCTAGCTAGGGCACATATTCATCTTTTTGAGTGCCCAAATGCCAAAGGAAGGTATATTTGTTCGAAAATTGAAGTCACAATCGAGGAGTTGTACAAACTATTATCAACCAAATATCCAAAATATAATATATCAAATATCGAGTAAGTTTTAATATTATTGTTTCTTATGAATCGCTGTTAATTCTTCCTGTTTGAAATGAACAAAAAGCCTTTTAACCGAGTTTCTTTCTTTCTTTTTTTTTTCTTAGATTTTTGATAGATGCCCAGAAAATGGAGTTTCCTAGTGTCTCGTCCAAAAAACTCTTAGGCACTGGCTTCGAGTTCAAGTATGGGCTTGAAGAAATGTTTGATGATGCAATTGAATGTTGTAAACAAAAAAATATATTATAAACTATATATATATATATATATATATATATATATATATATATATATATATATATATATATATATATAACAACAAGCTTTGGGTATGATATATTAATAATACTTCAATAAATGTTTCTTTTATTAAGGTAGAGGCTTGTTTTCCAAATTGTGAATACTAAAGTCAAAGGGAGGTGATATTGCCACGGAATTTTTTTATGCTTCCACTGAAAAAAATAGAGATTTACAATTATACCCCTGTTCACTTAAAAAAGAGCAGCCTTATCTTTGTTTCAAAAAAGGCACACACGCCCATCATCCGATGCCAATTTTGGTGTTTTATAGCTATTATAAAGAAGTATAAACTAGAATCATTGTAGGCACGTTCCATGGATATGGTATATGGATTTAAAGGGTAATAAATTAGTAATGGAAAACAACAAATGGATAGCTACAGTGGCCAACATACCGGCATTTCATCCCGTCGAGGTTACAATCAATCTGCTCTCGACACCGTCTCCGTGTTCAAGAAAATTGGTGCCAATATGGGTGTTTTATCCAGTCTGCTCATGGCATTATTAATAACAAAATTAGAGCACATCGTTCATCGTCTCGCCTCTTTTCGTTCAGGTCTTCTGGTGGTTTACTTGGCCCGAGCTATTCAAATTTTTATTGGTTACTTCCTTTTGTGGTTTTCCATTACGATTTCATGACATACCCAAAAAATAAATTGAAGAAGTTGAAGGAGAAAAACATGAATAGAATCAAGAACATTGAACAATACCATTTGGGTGATTGAGGTAAGAGATTAATCTAGCAGGAGAGCAATTTTATCTCCAAAGACTTGAACCCATTTTAGATATGAATTTGTACTATCTATGCTTGCTTGACTTATACTTTGTCTCGGATAATGAGGTGATTGCAATTGAGGATAGAGAGAGAAACCAATAATCAAATTAGGTTTAAGATCCATCTCCGTATGTAGATCTTGATAATTGTGAGAAACCAAATTGTAATTCAACACATCATTTACATCTCTGGGATTTTCAATATCATTAAGGAAACTCTGAACACAGCTAGGAGCCGACTGAAACATGGGTTCACATCGTTGGATAAAGCCCTCTCACTCCCTGCTATGTTTCTCTCATTTTGTACACGCAAAAATAAAAAAAACCCAGCTGTTGGGTTTATATCACACAGAGAGAAGAGAAGAAAAGAAGGTTTTTTTGGGCAATTTATGTGATATCAACACCTGTCATTCTTCTGATGGTGTTCACCGCTTCAAGTTTCACTCAAAGCTCAAAATAAGAAACCCCACCACCATCACCCAGCATGGCTCCGTTGATTAAAGCTTCTAATGAGCGTACTGCACTCGTTTGAATTGAATATGTTGCAAGCCATGTGCACCATCAGCTTCCGGCTACTACATGTACCGATGTTGGCGGCTGAAAAAGAATCGATCGAACCAGCACCAAATGAGGAGGAGTAATTGTATGTTTGTTGTGCGTGGTTTGGAGTTTTCACTTTTCAGATGTGTGGGTTTTTTTGATAGAAAGATTAGTAAGCAGGGGCATAATTGTCAATCTATACAGATTTTCAGTGGAGGAATCAATAATTACCGTGGCAATATCAGCTCCCAAAGTCAAAGCTTGTAGAAATAACCCATATGGACTAACTATGAAAACGGTTCGAAGCAGGGTAATAATGGATGACGGTAGTGGCTCAAGGATTGATTAATGATGGTGTTGGTCCGATGGAAAGAGGCACACATCACTCTAGCTCAAAATTGATGACCATAAATAGGCGAAGATGCCATTAGTATTTTACATATTATAAGGACATTTCCAACCCAACATTAAAACCTATTTTTATATCAATTTTGATATAAAGTTATGAATACCATATCCAACATTTAGCAATATCTTTTACAACAAATTAATAAATTTGTGTAAACACTTGTGATAAAATCTATGAAGTAATTTTCTGAGTGTGGGTTAATCCAATATTCAAAACCCCCATTTCTAAGTACCCGCGAACGTTGCAGCAAACCATTGTTATGTCTCAACCCTTAGACAATCTATAATTCAATTCATGACAGTCTTAATTTGCTACTTACTTCCAAAGGTATGAACGACTGTGGATGTTTGAATAATCCAATTATTCGGGAAGTAAAACATGCAAAATGAAACACAACAATAACCTAACTAACTATGGTTTCAGAACTTTTGAATATAATTAAAACTTTTATTATTTAATCACCATATTAATTAGACTTTATTCATTGTATAATATTTCGAGTAATCAACTAAACACTTGAATTAAACATCAGTCATGGCATGTTATAAACATGCATACTATGTCTCTCTATGGTCCTTCCTTTGTGAACATATTGATTGTACACTATTCCAGTGATGCTCATTTCATAATTTCAAATTCTTGTCACTACTAGAATGTGTTAGAATTCCAACTTTATATGCAATGTCGTTTTGTGATATCAAGGCCTCAAAGTCACATAGACTTTGCCAATGATATTACAAAATGTGATTGAAATTTTGTTACTTAAAACAATTCTATGGTAATGAAGTCTCAAATTCAAGATACATTCCTTGAACATCTTCGTTGCATTAAAGTTCCTAACTCACATTTAGATTCTAATCATTAACTCCCACTATGGAAACATTTTCGTATTCCCATATGACTATCAATTCCGAACAAGAGTCACCTCTAATCAGAATTATGTCAATATGGTCCGTCCAAATTAATACTATACTTCCAAGTGTCCATAAGCAACCAATCTCTAGTAAACCTCAGAGTGTTCTTGACAGTTGTTTTAGTCAAACCAAGTTCTAGTCCTTTTCACTTTCAGTACGCAAGGAATCTGGAAAAATCAGAACAAGTGAATATTATAGCATATGTAAGCGATCCTATATCTGAAGCATATGAGACTCGATACATAATGTCTTACATAAATGCATCATATCTGACCAGTCTCTTGCTATAATATTTCCATATATCGAATCTCCTATGTTGAATCATTTCAACACGATATTCATATATGTCCAAGACTAATTTTTATCTAAACTTTTAGATTTTAAATGAAGTAGGAATGCTCCCTCCCCTAAATTTTTCTATAGCGAAACAATTCCCAAACTTTACAATGTGCAAATTTGAAATCTTTGTTTCCTACAACTAATATTGCCAACTTGCGACACTTAACATAACAACTATGCTCCCACTAGCTTTGACATGTATTCACAAATCAACTGAACTTCCAGAAATCAATACTTTTTTTGACTTTCTTACTAAATCGATGCTTCAATGAGTCTTCATTTAGACTTCTTAAGCTTATACACCTTTCATTAGATAGCATATGTGTGTGTTTAAACCCTTTCAGAACTTACAACTATAAGTCATGAACGTTCAAACTATTTCCTGTCATTTCTCACAGTTCAACTATGAAAAGGGATGTCGTAATCATATTGTGAATTTGAGAACGCAATTAACACAACCACCAACCAAAATGATAGTTATCAAATATTTAAAATCTACTAGCGGAACTGTTTCCTCATAATCACTTTCATGAATTGGAGCGAAATCTTTTGCCACCTAGATTTTATGGTGTATGTGTTCTCATCCATATGAATCTATCACTTTCAACCTACAATCATAAGACAAGGTTTGTGAAAAATACAAATTCTAATTTAGCTTTCATGGACTTAACTTTACCCGTTCTTAATTTCTTGCCTTCTGGTAGCACAAGGGTCTACCAGTGCTTCCATGTTGTTAAGCAGTTCACCTATATTAATCAATGTACTTTCACTGAACAAAGTGCTATGCCTTTTGCAGTCAAATGAGAACCATAGAACTCATAAGCATTGCCAAATCTACTGGAAGGTGCAAAGAAACAAGAGAATGTGTCAACTTAACATGATAGGTTATCAACCTCAGGTCGTATGCTAGAAATTACTAAAAGGTTTATTCTTGATTGACTCCTGAAACTCTTCAAGATCATTAAGACTCCCACTGACTTCTTGACATATAAGTTCCTATCTCAAGTAACATTCCTTGATGAGCTAAAACAAATATTCAAAAGTTAATGTGGATTCCTAACAAGAAACACTTCACATAATTGGTCTTAGCTTATCCTTTGTTTTAACCAAAACATCACAACTTCCAAATCCAATGTGCTAGATTAAGAAAACATTATCACTCCACATTTCACGAGGTGTTATAACCTTCTTAGTATGAAATAAGTTTCAAGATACGATGTGTAGTAATTAGAGTATGCCACTAAAACTTGATTGAAAAAGAAGTATGACTCGTCTCTCGATTGAACCATTTCAACAATATTTGATTCCTCTTCTTAGTCATACAATTGCACTAAGATGCTCTTTGAGGATCAATTGTGACATAGTTCCTCAATCATTAAGAGGATCATAAAACATGATACTAAAGTACTCTCATTTCCTTTCAGATTGGAAAAACTTTAATTTATCTTTTCTGCCTAACAGATTCTTCTTATTCGTTCTGCTACTCATTGAAACCCTTTCAAGGTATTAGAATTATGCTTAATCTTATAAACACAACCATATTTACTGAAACATCAGTAAATCATGACGAATAGAGTTTTTCATTCTTTGTGTTAGATCTGAATCGTCCATATTAATGTACTAGATTCATTGGTCCTTCACCATAACTCACATAAACATGTGATCAACGAATTAATCATAGTCTTCCAACGATCAAGATTCTCATACATCACACAATTCGAATTGTATGACTCCAAGTTTCTATCCAATTGGAACTTGGGTGATGGAAATTACTTTATCACTTAGTTAATTATAACAATTTACCATAAGTGAAATAATCAAAATCAAATCCACAATTAATATTGCTAATAATAGAAATGTAACCAACACTTTCACAAACGTCGTTGCAAGGAAATATAAATTAAACTAGATAAAAAAATTAATTTACTTTTATTGATAATAAGCGGAAAAATTTTGTCCACTACTAGAAAAACAGCCTTTTACGACGCGCAATCAATGACACGCGCTAATAGAGGATACGCATTTGTGCGTGCCCTAAAAATCGATGTCAGTTTTCCAAAATTTGAAGGATAGAGGACACGCATTTGTGCGTGCCCTACAACTAGTGTCAAACAAAACAAAATTAAAAACACGGAGGGCGCTTATTTTAAGTGTGTGTCGTCTACAAATGTCGATTTATATATTTTTTTTAACTAAACGCGCATTTTTTTAAGAGGGATCTAAAATTCTAAAATTTTGAATACCCCGCTTCTCACTCTGATCCTATGGGTCACCTTATCTCTCGCACAGAGCCATTCTCTCTCTCTCTCTCTCTCTCTCTCTAACCCTAGACACAACCACTGGCCATTCACGTTCCTTCCTCCCCGCCGCTATATTCTTCTTGCTCCATATAATAAAATCAGCGACCAAACAATCAAGCTCACTTCTTATTTTGCTTCTCCGTCTCCCACAAAAACCCTAGTTTCTATCACCACTTCTTTTTCCTCACCGACGATCTCATCTAAACCTCATTGTTACGTTCTCTTCTTATAATTCTTAAACCCTGCTTCAAAGAACTAGGGATGCGGACCTCACAAAATCCTTCATAGAACCGGCGATTGGGGGTCTGCGACTCTTCACATTGACAACGCCCTACTACAACTTACGGTGGGGCCCAACGGTTAAGCAATTACATAACATGGTTGACTGCTCCGGCGTCCTCACCTGTTCTATGTGGGAATAGGGTAAAAGGATGAAGAGGTGGAAGATTTTCAAAAGTCAAGGCTAAAGAAGGAGAAAAAGATTCAATGGTACGTATTTACTTTCGTATTCATGTTCTTCCTCTCTATCTTCCCGTAAATACAAAATTAATCCCACTATTGAATTAGTGAATTGGGGGTTAGGGTTTGGAGTGATTTGGGGAGAAGATGGGATTGGGTAGTCTTCTTCCTCTCTATCATCTTCCTCTGCATATAAATCCACCCCTCATCGTCATCTAAACACAAATTAACCTTCATACTTCTTCACTCAGAAGTGTTCAGAAACAAGCTCAAAGCCTCAACACAAGATCCCCATGATGTCCATATCTCGATCCAGCTTGCTTCTGAGCCTTCTGCTTTCTCTTGCTTTTACTACAATATTCGCAGAAACACATAACTATGAGTTCAAAGTACGCCCTTATATTATACATAGTGTACCATAATCATCATATACATTTTTTGTGCAACTAATGTTCATGTTAATTTCAACAGTTATGCAAGATGGTATGACATCTTTTCTTTTACTTAGCCCTTATGATGCGTCTTAGACAACATGAGGAAACTGTAATGCAAGATGGTATGACATCTTTTCTTTACTTAGCTCAATCTTTAGTTTCTATTTCAATGAATATTTATGCTTTCTGCATCTATCTATACTTTGGGTTGGTTTCATTTTTGTGTTATGTGCTCTGTTTCATAAAACTTGAAACATTGTGTCTACTATGAAATGATTGGGAAATGTTGGAATTTGAAATTACCTTATTTGAGGTTCTACTGAGTTTTCCTCCTGTTGCTGTTTGTTGGGAATTATGATGTTAATATTTACCTTTTCTACCCTCAAATTTCAGGTACGTGATTACATCCATGTTGTAGATTTAGCAGATGGACACACTGCTGCTTTGAAGAAACTCTCAGACCCTAAAATATGTGTGTATCTCTTTCTGATTGCAGATGCCATTTTTTAGTTTTGGAAATTTTGTTCTGTTTGACATTAAATCAAACCATTATCTGTTTTTAAAGCTGTGAAGTCTACAACTTAGGAACGGGTAAAGGCACATCTGTGTTGGAGATGGTAGCAGCTTTTGAAAAGGCATCCAAAAAGGTATTACAATTACAATCTTGAAAAAATGTTATCTAGTTTCTGGGAATCTTAAAAATGCAAGATCAAGTGAAAAATTTACAAATTAATTATAATTTTCAGAAACGGGTGGAAGGTTTGTTAATTTATAATCTAAATACTATTACTAAATGGGCTCTATAGCACAACCCAACCAGTTCTTAATCAAGCAGTCAGTACCATGTTAACTTTTTTATAAATAAATGCAAATAAAGAAGTTTTTAATTAAGGAGAAACCAAGGAACTTGATTCCATTAGTATGTATACATGCCTTGCATATGCCTAGCAGAGCACCTCGTCAAAAATAAACTGAAATTATAAGACAATTAGATAACAAAATTATTAATAAAGAAAGGCTTGAATGAAACACTAACACAATTCCATTAGTCTATGAATTGCATAGAATCAAACAAACTGATATATTACAAAGCATGATTTTGTCAAGCTTAAACTTTTTACATTTTGAACTGAAAGTTGCAGCCAAGGCCACAAGCTCAAGAATTGCATACAATATATTTAAAAATCTATAACACAAAAAAAAAAAAAAAAAAATTGGAGTTGATTTTCAGATTTATACATATTTAGAAAATAGAAGCCGCATGAAATAAATTTTTTGTATGAAACACAGAGTAGATTAGATGAATGTAAATTTATATATTGTAAGAAATAGAATTGTATAACATTAAATTTTATGAAATGGATTATATTTTTTGTATATGATATTTTATTTTCTATTATGAGGCATTAAATGCAAATTTAATTTGAAAATTAGTAAATCTATAAAAAATAAATTTTTTTAAACATTTAAAATTATGATACGCAAAAACGTGTGTCATCTTCATTTATGACATGGCCTTTCTTGACAGGGGCTTTCTTGATACGCATTACGTGTCATTAACACGCGCGTCGTAAGGTTACGACACGTGAATGCGTGTCGTCTTCCTTTATGACAGGGCCTTCCTTAATACGCATTGCGTGTCGTAAACGCGCGTCGTAACTGCGCGTCGTAAATGAGCGTCGTAAATGCGCGTCGTCTATAGACGATGCGCAAAAGCATGTCGTCTCTCTTTATGACAGGGCCTTCCTTGACGCGAATTTGCGCGTCGTCTGAGCGTTTTACGACGCGCAATGAGCGTCGTAAAAGGCTGTTTTTCTAGTAGTGTCCTTACAATGCAAAATATGAAAACTATGTTTCTAAACATCTCTTAACCAATCTATTAAGTTATCATAACTCCTAAGTAGATCCAAAATCTAATCATCGAACCATGTGACCGAAATCCATATCTCACGATCAGATTCAGCTAACTCCTCTTAAGCTTCATTCTTTCTCTTAGATCCTGCAAAACATCAAAATGTGATCATCACATCATGTATTAAGAATCTACGAATATGAACTTATTAAAATAATGAAGTTAGATAAAGGATGTACCTGAAGTAGAGTCACACGACTTGACATTACCATCTCTAAGATCTTTCAGGTAGTCAGGGATAGCTTCGCAACCAATGGCCTTCCAATTGGAAATAGAAACATATGAAACTTTTAGGATTAGCACATAGAACTATCTCAGAACTAGCCTTTCTCTTTACCATATGGTCAAATGGTTTGACCTTGGCCGATCCCTTTCCATTGGGAAGAGAAACATTTTATGGTGTAACATCCCAAAATTCAAGACTAAAAATTTTCTTTCTAATAAAACGTTACTTAAAGCAAAATCATCAATCCAGTTATAATCATAGTATTAATTTCCAAAACACATGTTCATTATCAGAGTAAAACATTCCCAGGCTGTCTAATCTATGGTGCGTGCCATGCGATCACCCCGAGCTCTTCCCTCCGCTACCGGAAGTACTTGAAACCAAAACTGAAAACTGTAAGCACGAAGCTTAGTGAGTTCCCCACCCTACCACATACCATGCATAACCACATACTGCACATACTGGGCCACGCCCGCTATCCTGGGCCTCGCCCCTACCTCGGGCCTCGCCCGCTACAACAGCCCCGCCGCTCCAGGCCCCGCCTGGCTTCGAGCCCCGCTCGGATACAGATCTGTTTCACTTAGGCCTCGCCTGTCACAGGGCCCTGCCCACTAACATATAATAGCACATAAACATATCACATCACATCACATAAGCTAAACACATACTAACGGATCTTGTCCTAAGGCTTCGCCTATCTCTGGGACCCGCCCTTGTCCTGTTACTGATGAGTCATGGAACCCTGTCCATACTCCTGCTGATAGTGAGGTACGGGCCCAACCCACCCTCACTTCTTCCCTAACTTGGGCCTCGCCCCTGATCTGCTGCTACTGAGATGTGGAACAACATCCACACTCCGCTATTGGTGAGATACGGGACCTCACCCACACTCACCTCCTTACCAGGAACATACGAGTATCACACAAACAACAAGTATAAACTATCACATAAACCATTCCTTAGGCACCCGCCCTCTATCATTGGACCTCGTCCCGATTATCATACTAGCATATTGTGCCTAGGGCTAACCCCCGGGTCTTCTACTCATAATTATATGGCCGTAGACCCATTCATACAAAGGGAAACTCACCTGCACTGGCTGAACTGGCTGATGAACCCGCTAGTTGTTGCCCGGCAACTCTCTGAACTCCTGCTCCACTCGCTCCCCGAGCTACCAATATCAATGCAACACTGAGTCTAATTGACCCCCGAAAGACAACCAAGTCAACTCTGGTCAAAGTCAAAGTCCTGGTCAAAGTCAACCTTCCAGGTCAACCCTACTCGCCGAGTCACCCTATTGACTCGCGGAGTTCATATGTTTAGAGTCCTTCTCTTTGCGACTCGACTCGCTGAGTCAGTCCATGACTCGCCGAGTCTACCGATTTCCGAGTCCTGACCTGTCCAACTCACCGAGTCTCCACTCGACTCACTGATTCGAGTCTCAACTCGAAGGGTTTGGGGTTTCGCGACCTGACTCGCCGAGTCCAAGGTAATCTTCAACCAACTCGCCGAGTTCCTGCCCAACTTCATCCGAATCAACGAGCTGTTCATCCCACTCGTCGAGTTCCTCCTAACCTTCATGCTACTCACTGAGTCCACTCAAAGGACTCGCCGAGTCCATTCAGATCTACATACATGCAGAGGACTTTTGAGTCATGCATGGGCTCCAAACTGTAGATCTACCCTCCCCAAGCCTATTCCTCACATAAAGTTGCAAACTTTACGTGTAGAAAAGGAGATCTAGGCTAAATACACCATAAACTAGGGTTTAAGGCAAAGAGGCTCCATAATCAACTCAAGGGCTGATACTTTATGCTTTCCAAAACCAAAATTTGCTTAGATCTGAAGTAGCAACTCCAAATCCGGCTTCTAACTTAAATGGACAACTTAATCATGGCTAAAAAGCCCCAAAACTCACAACCAAAATAGATCTAAAGGGAGGGAAATGACTTAATACCTTCAAATGTTCAGAAATATCTTCCCAATCCCAGATCTATAGCCCCCTTCTTGCTCCCTCAAGATCCTTATTCATTTTCCAAGCTTTAGTGCACTCTTCAAGGCAATAATTGGCTCAACAATGGATATGGCGGCTAGGGTTTGGTACTCAGGGTTAAAGAGGAAGTAAAGGAACCCTAGGGAAGAGAATGAGGCACTTAAATAGGCTCCAAGTCCCAAATTTAGGGTTTTCCTCGAACAGACCTGACTCGCCAAGTCGGTCACTTACTCCTCGACCCGGATCCCGCTCGGACTCGCCGAGTTCCTCCTTGGACTCGCCGAGTCTCCCCTTAAAGCTAGGGTTTTCTTTCCTTTCTTGGCCTTCAAAACTTTGGGTGTTACATATGGACTACCATTGCCCTCGTCAATGTCCATGGAAATTTAGGAGATAGATCCTTCAAACACTTTTACTTCACTTGTGCTCTTAAGCATTTATGCTTCATCAACAATCAACATATGTGTCAGATCAATTAGGGTCACATCGTGGTCAGTCATATGATAGTCTTTAATTAACTGACTATATGACTCAGGAAGCGAAAGTAGAACCAAGTCAATGGCTAGCTCCATTGGGAAAACGACACCCAACATTCCCAATCTGTCAATGTACAATTTCATATTCAGAACATGTGCACATACAAACTTTCCATCTTGATGTTCACATGACAACATGGCTGGAGCAACTTTGTACTTTTCAACTTTAAGAAAGCATGACTTAGGGAGAGTCACTGGAGGAGGAGGAGGAAGAGTCGAAGAAGCATGAACTCTATTTCCACCATTGCTTGAAGAAAGGATCATACTTTCAACTTGACCAGAATGTGGAAGATCATCTGCAGAAGGAAGACGAAAACCACTTCCCAAAGAACGAGGAAGACCATTGTTGTCTGAACTTGACACCTATAAAAAGAGAAGAGAATTCAAGTTAGTTGATTTCAATCTTTAATTATTAACCCATGAATTTAAATTAAGGCTAGGATCCATATTTTCGATTCGAACTTTGAAGAGGGATGCCGTAATCAAAATTCGAATCTATTTTAGGTAGGTAAGGCTTTTACCAGTTTTAATCTTGTGAAACTCCTAGATCTTTTGGGATTCATTGAATCTAAACAATGACATGTTTGATATCGATTATGCTCTCACTTTTGTGACCGGGATGTCGTGGATCACAAACGAGATGTGAATAACCATGCAAATTATCTTGGTACTATCAATGTCATTTATCATCTCGTTTTAATGTGGCAGTTAGCCACACACGCTCCATTAATCAACGGTAATTTTCGAGACAGCCATTACCACCCTTTATTAGTCCCCCATTAGTGTGTCAGTTAACCAAACACACTCCACTAACGACTCATAAAGTGTAATGTGCAA
The DNA here is from genome assembly GCF_051521515.1 of Lactuca serriola. NCBI lineage: Eukaryota > Viridiplantae > Streptophyta > Magnoliopsida > Asterales > Asteraceae > Lactuca > Lactuca serriola. The sequence goes on along the minus strand of NC_136414.1, from coordinate 9,559,925 downwards.
TTTTATGGTTTAACATACAAATTCACATTTTCCTAAAATAACTAAGAGTGGGATTTTAGAAAATAGTTTAGTTACTTTATTTCATTATACTTTTAATGAGGTTATGTCCTATCAAATCCGTTCGGCTAACGACCCCCCACCACACAGGAGAGCGGTTGGTGAGAGTGGACACGCATTCAACGACCATTTTATAGGCCACTTCCTTAAACCCTCTTTATAGCATGGTTTCTATTCTTATACATATATTATATATTAAACTTTTAGTTATATATACATAGTATAAGGTGTATTTTAAAACATTTTAAAATTGCAAGGGTTTAATTTTTTAATAAATTAAACTTTTAATTTAATTAAATTTAAACCTTTTAATGGATTTATAAATTATCTTTTAATTAATCACTTAATTAAATTAATAATAAGATCCATATAGATGTATTTTAAACTATTCAAAATACCAATTATTATTTTACATTGATTATTTAATTAATATCTTGGTTTAATTATACACTTAAAATAATCATATTAATCAACAAAACCAATTAATTAAGTCAAATATTTATCTCCTAACTTCCAGGCTTTTAATTTATCATCATAGATACACTAAAATCAGATTTGGAGGATAAGTACATCAAGTAATTATTAAATAAAAGCAAATTAGGCAAATAAGGCACAAAAATTCAGATCTTACAGCAAAACACGTCGTGTCAGAAGATCAACACGCCGTTTTGCAGGCCAACACAACGTGTTAGAAGAACACCACAACGTTTTTGAAGAATAGAATGACGATTTGTTTTCTCCTCCTTGTTCAAGTTCACCATTGTATCAATTCAATAGAAAACTAAATCTACATTCTGATATCAGTGATGGGTTTTGAGCATAACAAACAGTCCAATGTGTGCATGCAACCCTAAATAATTTGATCTACGTTTTCTCTAATTGAACACACAACTTGAACAACAAAATAGAAAACCCTAGCATGCTAATATTTATTTTGAAATTCACAAATAGGGTTAGAATAATCATACCTTGATCACTATATAGTAATAGCAATTCGAATTCTTGTGTTGTTGAAGCCTTGAGAGCAAGCGTCACAAATGTTACGCCTCTAATGGTTCACACCCAACACTAGCAAGTAAGAATGATTAAGAAGGAGGTGAGAGGATGAAATTTTCGGTTGGATCTCTTCTGAAGAGGGTTAGCCGAAAATCATAGGGTTATGCCCTATTTTAGTGCAGTCAGGAAACCCTAGAAAAGCCCAAATCCAAGAGAATTATAAACCGGGTAATTATCCATTTCCCTGTTTATCCACCAGAGATTATTCTAGAAACCTTAGGCTCCAAGAAATCGTCCCCACCATATGGATGGTTCTAGATTGCCTATTGCTCAACTGTTGAACAATTACAATTAAGTCTCTGCACCTTTAATTAATTCTTTTAATCCCGACATTAATTTCAATTAATTTCTGATTAAATATTAACTAAATATTACTATTTCTAATTAACATATTATCCTCATAATATATTAAAAAATCATTTATTTCAATTTATTAATCAAATAATAAATTCAACCTCTCTCTCCAAAATCATATGTCCAGTTGCTAGTTCTGAGGGCAACCCAAAAGGATTGTACTACTATCAATTTAAGTATATACCAATTATACTTATGGGCTTAGACACCTAATCCAACAGTTACTACAGCTAGTATATCTTAGATCCTATGGTGCTTTTACACATAAGTTTTGTTTTTGTTTCCACTAACTTGATCGTGTGTATTAATGCATAGAAATCCTAACACTTGTAACGTACCATTTTTCAACCCATTTTTTTTTTATAAATGTGAATCAACAACCATTTTCCATAAAGTTGGAGTACCAATAATTTTGAAATTATAAAATATAATATGAAGAATTCATAGCATCAAAATCCTTAGAAGTAGCAAAGAAGAAAATCATAAACATAATAGATGTGCATGTGTTATGGTTAGAATAACTTTATATAACAGTAGTGGGCATGTTTCATTCTAATGAGCCTATTTCAGCCTAATGAAGCATATACATATATAAGCAACAAACAAGACCCTACTAGCCTAGCTAAGCATACTGTTAGGTGCATTTCATGTACTCATTTTGTAGCTTTATTTCATAAAAGTACATTGCATATAGGCTTAAACTCATGCATTTTGCATGTTTTTCGGGATTTTTCATGAGGCAATTTCATTCAAATACTTTTGTGATATTTCAGGGAATTTTGGAGGTAGGATATTGTTGGAGGAGGTAAATAAAAGTTGCAGACAAAATGCAGGACTTGCGGAGCACCGAGAAGCAAGATATCAAAGAAATGAAGATTTTGGCTTTACAAAGATTTACACGACCGTGTAAATGCAAGCCTTGCGTTTACGCGGGCCGTGTAAACGTTGAACTCTGCGCAATATATTTTTGCGTTTACACGGGCCATGTAAATGACAGTGTTAATTTACGCGGGCCGTGTAAACGTAAACGTGAGTTTTAAAGCAGTTATTCACCATTCTTAAAGGGGGGAATCGACTTTTTACTTAGGGGGGGTCGACTTTTGGAGTGGAGAAAGCGAATTTCTTGAGGATTTTGAAGTTGATTAACACTTTGGAACATTTGATTTCATTTTGTAAGAACTTTAATTTCATTTTCTAGATTTGTGATCTTGTTCTAGTCATGAGTGGCTAGAACCCTAGATTCTCCAACTTTATGTCTTGACTTCTAGTTGTGATTTCAATCATATGACTTGATGTTTTCTTTCAATTTTCTATCTAGTGAATTTGATTTTGTTTCAATCGAATGTTTGATTCTGATTGTGATTCTTATTGGCCATTTGAATTAGGGTTAAATCATTCAAGTTATCTAATTGCAAAATCTGTAATTGTTTTGTAAATTGCACTAGGTAACAAGCACTAAACTGATTTCTATTGAATGAATTTAGTGTAAATCTTATTCACACATTCTTATGCTCCCAAGCTTATGAGGAGTATTGAGTGTTGTTGGGAACATTCACATAAAGTTTAATGAAATCTTTCAGCCTAATTCTAAGAGCTTCTTTAGGATTAGATTGGTAATGTTAGGATTAATCAAAGAACTTATTTTGGTTAATCAATGTGGTGAATGGGAGGTGCTAGATCTTGTTAGCATTTCCATGTACCAATTTAGATAGAATTAAACAAATATCTTGTCATCCATGAAATCACATTGCTAATTTGTCTTGCATAGAGTTGGAGTTCTCACAAATCCTGAATTTGTTTCATTTAATTGATCATTTACTTATTGCTTTATTCTTTTGTTTAAATCATTGCATACCAACCCCCCATTTATGTGACTATTATTGTACCTTCCGCAAAAAGGTGTAACACCCAAAATCTGGAAGGCCAAGAAAGGAAAGAAAACCCTAATTTTTAGGGGCGACTCGGCGAGTCCAAGGAGGAACTCGGCGAGGCCGAGCGGGATCCGGGTCGAGGAGTAAGTGACCGACTCGGCGAGTCGGCCAAGGAGACTCGGCGAGTCTGGTCTGTGCGAGGAAAACCCTAATTCCGGGAGTTGTATCCTATATAAAGGGTGTTATGTCCCTCCCTCAGCCTCCATATCATCCTAGAGAACCTGTAAACCCTATATTTCGTGTGAGCTTCCATCATTTGAGAGATATAGCTTTGGAGGAAGGAATTTTGGAAAGGAACTTGAAGATCAAGAAGGTTGCTTCAAAGGAGAGTTGTATATCCGAGATCTACTTCAGTTTGTGTTCATCTTGGAGGTATTAAGCTGCCATTTTCCCTTCTTTGCATCTAGATCTATTTTGTTATGAGATTTGGGGGTTTTATGGTTGATTGAGACCTAATTCGACTTAGGGGCTTAGATATGTTGTTGCCACTTCAGATCTAGTGTTGGGATGGTCCAATATGTCATAAAGCATCAGAAGATGAGTAGTTGGTGAAGCCCATTTGTCCTTAAACCAAACCCTAGTATGTTGTGAGCCTAGATCTCTTTAGTTATACGTAAAGTTTGCAACTTTACGTGGGGATTGAGATTTGGAAGTATGGATCTATGGTTTGGAGTCCCTGCATGACTCAAAAGTCCTCTGCATGTTGGGAGATCTGAATGGACTCGGCGAGTCCTTTGAGTGGACTCGGCGAGTAGCATGAAGATTTGGAGAAACTCGACGAGTGGGATGAACAGCTCGTCGAGTCAGATGATGTTGGGCAGGAACTCGGCGAATTGGATGAACAACTCGGCGAGTCTATTGAAGGTTGTCTTGGACTCGGCGAGTCAGGTCGCGAAACCCCAAACCCTTCGAGTTGAGACTCGAATCAGTGAGTCGAATGGAGACTCGGTGAGTTGGTCAGGTCAGGACTCGGTAATCGGTAGACTCGGCGAGTCATGGACTGACTCGGCGAGTCGAGTCGCGAATAGAAGGACTCTGAACATATGAACTCGGCGAGTCAATAGGGTGACTCGGCGAGTAGGGTTGACCTGGGAGGTTAACTTTGACCAGGACTTTGACTTTGACTAGAGTTGACTTGGTTGTCTTTCGGGGGTCAGTTGGACTCAGTGTTGCATTGATATTGGTAGCTCGGGGAGCGAGTGGAGCAGGAGTTCAGAGAGTTGCCGGGCAACAGCTAGTGGGTTCATCAGCCAGTACATGTGAGTTTCCCTTTGTATGAATGGGTCTACGGCCACAATGCCGGCCCATGTAGTTATGAGTAGAAGACCCGGGGGTTAGCTCTAGGCACAGTATGCTAGTATGATATTCGGGACGAGGTCCAATGATAGAGGGCGGGTGCCCAAGGAATGGTTTGTGTGATAGTTCATACTTGTTGTTTGTGTGATACTTGTATGTACCTGGTAGGGGGTGAGTGTGGGCGAGGTCCCGTATCTCACCAATAGCAGAGTGTGGATGGTGTTCCACATCTCAGTAGCAGCAGAGCAGGGGCGAGGCCCAAGTTAGGGAAGGAGTGAGGGTGGGCTGGGCCCGTACCTCACTATCAGCAGGAGTATGGATGGGGTTCCATGACTCATCAGTAGCAGGTCAGGGGCGGGGCCCAGAGATAGGCGAGGCCTTAGGACAAGATCCGTTAGTATGTGTTTAGCTTATGTGATATGTTTATGTGCTATTATATGTTAGTGGGTGAGGCCCTGTGACAGGCGAGGCCTAAGTGAAACAGATTTGTATCCGAGCGGGGCTCGAAGCCAGGCGGGGCCGTTGTAGCGGGCGAGGCCCGAGGTAGGGGGCGAGGCCCAGGATAGCGGGCGTGGTCTAGTATGTGTAGTATCTGGTTATGCATGGTATGTGGTAGGGTGGGGAACTCACTAAGCTTCGTGCTTACGGTTTTCAGTTTTGGTTTCAGGTACTTCCGGTAGCGGAGGGAAGAGCTCGGGGTGATCGCATGGCACACACCATAGCTTAGACAGCCTGGGAATGTTTACTCTGATAACGAACATGCATTTTGGAAATTAATACTCTGTTTATGTTTTGAAATGATGAATTTGCTTAAAGTAATGTTTTATTAAAAGAAATTTTTAGTCTTGAATTTTGGGACGTTACAAGTTGGTATCAGAGCCTTGGTTTGAGGGATTCGGACATGCTCTCGGGTGTGTCTGAACTCAAAATGAGGAATTGGTATAGAAGTTTTCAAAATGAAAAGACAGTTTTGTAAAAAGAGAGTTTTGGGAAAGAAAACACTTTTAGAGAGGCAAAAATAATTAAGAAAGAAAAGAACTTTGAAAAGAGAAAAAGGGTGTGGTGCATGCAATCAACCGAGCTCAAGTAAGTACACCAAAATACCCATAAAAGCTTATGTTATGATTATCAGTTGATAGAACATCATGCTAGAATAGGACTAAGGATCTAGGGATTATGCCTTATGTGCCTGTTATTTGTGCTTTTGAGCTGCATAGTTGTGCTGATTAGACAGTAGTAGGATAGTCTGTTTAGGTTATGCCTGAGTTTATGAGTTTGTGTGAGTCTATGAGCTTGTGTTGCATGCTAGTTCAGTTTCTTGCCTTGTGGATATGATTGCTTGAGTATGTTATGGTTAGATTTTCCCTTGTCTGAATGCTGCTTGCTTTGTGCATTATGGGATTCTGAGTGATGGGAGTTAGCCATTAGGTGGATACGGCACGTCACATGTGATCAGGGTTGGATAATCCCAGAGTACTGGATTTGGTCCTATTGCGCAGCTCTTGTTTGAGTCCAACCGTTGTAGGGACGAGTCTTTTACTTGAAGGATTATCTGAGCCTCGTCACATGTGATGGTATCCAAGTGATGGCTAATTGGCATCACAAGGAGACCCACAGCAGCTGAGGACTGGTTTGAGTTGAGTCAGAGGTTTTCCTAGGGTAAGCCTAGGATGAGATAGTGCTGGGAGCAGTAGTAGTGGTTAAGGGACCTGGTGGAGTCAAAGCAATTCCTGAGGAAAGTACGGATAGATGTGGAAGGTAGTATGGGCCCGTACTACTGAAAGCAGAGGATCCGTACTCGATTCGAGAAAAGCCGAGACCGGACTGGGAACCTGGTAGGGTGTGTTTGGTCTCGCATCAGTGATGAGTATTTTGATAGTGGTTGTGGTATATTTTCAGCATGGTGACGTTGCGAGAGAGACCAGCGGGCGGATCAGGCGCTGGAGAGGGATCAGGCTTGGGTTCAGGGGCCGAGCAGCTCGAGGAGCGGATGAGAGAGTTGATATCAGCTGAGGTTACGCACAATATTCTAGCTCAGACTCCTGTGATCTTTGGCACGGTCAAGGAGGGTATATTGGAGATTTTGGATGAAAGGCTGGGAGCCTTCCGTACTGAGATGATGGCTCTGATGGGAGCGTGCACCTTGACATTTCGAGAGTCCAGGGCTTGCGGGGCACCAGATTATCATGGGGCTAGGGACCCCATCGCTAGCAGCAGATGGTTGGCTGATGTTGCCAATGCATTTCGTATGAGCCGGTGTCCTGAGGGGGACAAGGTCAGACTCGCTTCCTGTCTTCTGAAGGACAGAGCGAGGGATTGGTGGGAGGAGGTTGGTCATGCTTTGGGGGATGATGCCGCGTTGGACGTAATGACCTGGGGCGATTTCTCGGCCAGGTTCAGGGCGGAGTTTTTGCCGATTATTGAGGTGCAGCAGTTGGCACGAGAGTTTTAGGATTTGACGCAGACCACTGAGACTGTGGCGGAGATCACCGCCAAGTTCAGGGAGAGGGCTCTTCTCGTACCGCAGTATGTCGTGGATGAGGAGATGAAGAAGGCCCGATACCATGAGATGTTGAGGGATGACATCAGGGAGTTCGTGAGCAGATCCAGCTGTAAGACACTGGAAGACATGATCTCTCAGGCTAGAGAGAGGGAAATCGATTTGGAGCAGATCCGGAAGAGGAAGCCGGATAAGGTTCAGGTAGCTGCAGGTTCGGGCAAAAGGCCCAAGGGATCGGATTAGAGATCGAGGGATTATCAGGACCGCAGTCGGTGCGGGAAGTGTGGCAGGGCGCACGGGGGCACGTGCAGGAGTGGTAGCGGTGGTGAGTTTGGCTGTTTCAAGTGCGGTCAGACTGGTCATTTCAGCAAGGATTGTACTGTTACCACCTCACAGGTATCAGACCTGTTATGTTTTCACTGCAACCAGCGGGGCCACAAGAAGGCCCAGTGCCCCAGTTTGTTTTCAGCAGGACGGGTGATGGCACCTGCCCCTGCAACCTTGAGGATCACAAATGGCCGTCAGGGCCGGGCAGAGGCGCCTGCGGTAGGAGGCAGAGTTTTTCAGATGACTACCTTAGAGGCGCGATCAGCACCGGACGTTGCAGGTATGCGATTTCTGTTTTCAGTTCTTTTATTTGTGCATGATTATATTGTTATGGTTCTGCATCATTATCGGTATGAGTATTTTATTTTTGAGCGGTTGATTGTGATTGAGTTATATGCCATCTGCATACCTTGGATACTCAAATGGTAGTAAGGGGACGTGCCCTATTGGAGAAGGTTACATAGGATGCAGTAACTGTAGCATGCTTGGGAGAGACTTGGTATGTCTCACTAGATCGGAGTTGTATAGTGTTAGAGATGGATTAGTTAGATCCCTAACTATGGTAAGCTTGGGTTCCTCGGCAGATTGATTATGGAATGGTAGCAAGGATTGGGATTTCTTTTTGAATATTGCGTAACAAGGGGTAAGCAGGATCAAAGTGGGGGAGGATCCTCCGAGTGTGCAAAGGTAGAAGCACGCAGACCCAGGATGAGTGCGCGACCTCCGAGAAGGAAAGGAAGTAGTTCAGCGTTTGATGGATTGAGGATTTCAGGGTTGGGAGTTTGAGAAACTCCCCATCAGCTGGTGCGTGTGATGGTAATGGTTGGTACGTGGTTGGGAATTCAGGTTGTGGATCGCCCGTAGGACTCGAGGGAGTCGGAATGAGGATCTTGAGAGCTAATGGCACATGGGTGCCTTCGTATTAGCAGTCAGTGGTAGGAAGTGATGTAAGACTACGGGGCAACCGTAGCATTCACTAGCAGTCAACAATGGATGGTGATGTAAGACTACGGGTAAGTCGTAGCATTCCTTAGTAGCTTCGTTAGCGGAGTTGGGGTGAGACCCTTATCTCCAAATGATCAGATAGGGATCAGGAATGGGTAGTGGATGAGAATGATAGGGAGTTTGCCTGTATAGCCCTAGAGAGGTGAGACCTTGGGAGAGGCCGCTCTAGGATATAGTTGGGTGAGACCCGTGGGCGAGGCCCATATGAGATTAGCCGTGTAGATAAGACCTGAGAGCAGGTTTGCTCAGTAGTATGGTTGGGTGAGACCCGTGGGCGAGGCCCGAGCGAGAGTGACTAGACTAGTGGGAATAGAAGGATAGAGGCGGGTGGGACCCGTGGGCGAGGCCCGTGAGTTTTAGCAGCGCAAGTGGGGCCTGGTAAGGACCTTAGTGTCAAGTTAGGGGATCGGGGATCCCAGGATTGTAGTGCCTGAGTGGCAGAATAGATTGAGCAGTTATAGGTGGTCGAAGTTTCTTCGGAAGTCGCTGGGAGCGACTAGTGGTGGTGTTGGGACTAGCTACTGGTGGGAGCCGATAATCCAGACATTGATAGGTTGGTAGGGACCAGGGTGGTCTCAGTTCATCCGGAAGGCAGACAAGGAATAGCAGAATTTTCAGTAAGTAGTACTGCGGGTAAGCAGTGTATGGTGGAATTCAGTTAGTTGAATCGAGGGGTGCTCGGCACCAGGTTTTGACAGAGAAGAGTGTCAGTGGTTACTGACGGTGATGACCCGTTCTGGAAATAGCGGGGGTGATGAATTGGTGAAGATAGGATCTTCACAGTGACGAGGGAAATAGTTGGATATGGAGCATCGCCTTAGGGAGGCAAGGGAATCGCATAAGGAAAGAAGGGGTCAACCCCTATGAGTTCAAGCGCAGTACTCAGAGAGTACCAGAAGGATTGTCGTTTGAGTAGGTTGTGTTTCTAAGTTGTTCAGGGTCAGGTTTGACCTGAGGTTTTATCCGCGAGGTGTATGTTAGTCAGAATGACTAGGTGGAAGACCAGCGAAGGTAGGCAGCTGGTGTTGGGATAATTGGTGGGCTTTGGAAGCAGATCGCAGGCGGTGGGCCATGGCAAACTTCGAGGACGAAGTTTAGTTTAAGTGGGGGAGAGTTGTAACATCCAAAATCTGGAAGGCCAGGAAAGGAAAGAAAACCCTAATTTTTAGGGGCAACTCGGCGAGTCCGAGCGGGATCCGGGTCGAGGAGTAAGTGACCGACTCGGCGAGTCGGCCAAGGAGACTCGGCGAGTCTGGTATGTGCGAGGAAAACCCTAATTCCGGGAGTTGTATCCTATATAAAGGGTGTTATGTCCCTCCCTCAGCCTCCATATCATCCTAGAGAACCTGTAAACCCTATATTTCGTGTGAGCTTCCATCATTTGAGAGATATAGCTTTGGAGGAAGGAATTTTGGAAAGGAACTTGAAGATCAAGAAGGTTGCTTCAAAGGAGAGGTGTATATCCGAGATCTACTTCAGTTTGTGTTCATCTTGGAGGTATTAAGCTGCCATTTTCCCTTCTTTGCATCTAGATCTATTTTGTTATGAGATTTGGGGGTTTTATGGTTGATTGAGACCTAATTCGACTTAGGGGCTTAGATATGTTGTTGCCACTTCAGATCTAGTGTTGGGATGGTCCAATATGTCATAAAGCATCAGAAGATGAGTAGTTGGTGAAGCCCATTTGTCCTTAAACCAAACCCTAGTATGTTGTGAGCCTAGATCTCTTTAGTTATACGTAAAGTTTGCAACTTTACGTGGGGATTGAGATTTGGAAGTATGGATCTATGGTTTGGAGTCCCTGCATGACTCAAAAGTCCTCTGCATGTTGGGAGATCTGAATGGACTCGGCGAGTCCTTTGAGTGGACTCGGCGAGTAGCATGAAAGATTTGGAGAAACTCGACGAGTGGGATGAACAGCTCGTCGAGTCAGATGATGTTGGGCAGGAACTCGACGAATTGGATGAACAACTCGGCGAGTCTATTGAAAGTTGTCTTGGACTCGGCGAGTCAGGTCGCGAAACCCCAAACCCTTCGAGTTGAGACTCGAATCAGTGAGTCGAATGGAGACTCGGTGAGTTGGTCAGGTCAGGACTCGGTAATCGGTAGACTCGGCGAGTCATGGACTGACTCGGCGAGTCGAGTCGCGAATAGAAGGACTCTGAACATATGAACTCGGCGAGTCAATAGGGTGACTCGGCGAGTAGGGTTGACCTGGGAGGTTGACTTTGACCAGGACTTTGACTTTGACTAGAGTTGACTTGGTTGTCTTTCGGGGGTCAGTTGGACTCAGTGTTGCATTGATATTGGTAGCTCGGGGAGCGAGTGGAGCAGGAGTTCAGAGAGTTGTCGGGCAGCAGCTAGTGGGTTCATCAGCCAGTACATGTGAGTTTCCCTTTGTATGAATGGGTCTACGGCCACAATCCCGGCCCATGTAGTTATGAGTAGAAGACCCGGGGGTTAGCTCTAGGCACAGTATGCTAGTATGATATTCGGGACGAGGTCCAATGATAGAGGGCGGGTGCCCAAGGAATGGTTTGTGTGATAGTTCATACTTGTTGTTTGTGTGATACTTGTATGTACCTGGTAGGGGGTGAGTGTGGGCGAGGTCCCGTATCTCACCAATAGCAGAGTGTGGATGGTGTTCCACATCTCAGTAGCAGTAGAGCAGGGGCGAGGCCCAAGTTAGGGAAGGAGTGAGGGTGGGCTGGGCCCGTACCTCACTATCAGCAGGAGTATGGATGGGGTTCCATGACTCATCAGTAGCAGGTCAGGGGCGGGGCCCAGAGATAGGCGAGGCCTTAGGACAAGATCCGTTAGTATGTGTTTAGCTTATGTGATATGTTTATGTGCTATTATATGTTAGTGGGTGAGGCCCTGTGACAGGCGAGGCCTAAGTGAAACAGATTTGTATCCGAGCGGGGCTCGAAGCCAGGTGGGGCCGTTGTAGCGGGCGAGGCCCGAGGTAGGGGGCGAGGCCCAGGATAGCGGGCGTGGTCTAGTATGTGTAGTATCTGGTTATGCATGGTATGTGGTAGGGTGGGGAACTCACTAAGCTTCGTGCTTACGGTTTTCAGTTTTGGTTTCAGGTACTTCCGGTAGCGGAGGGAAGAGCTCGGGGTGATCGCATGGCACACACCATAGCTTAGACAGCTTGGGAATGTTTACTCTGATAACGAACATGTATTTTGGAAATTAATACTCTGTTTATGTTTTGAAATGATGAATTTGCTTAAAGTAATGTTTTATTAAAAGAAATTTTTAGTCTTGAATTTTGGGACGTTACAAAAGGTATAAGCACTTGTCCCGTGTCTCTGTGGATCGACCCTGCTTACCTTGTATTACATTTTTAGTGCAAAGTAACAATGTTTTGGAGTCATTTTGTACCCCTTTATTTGTTGGGTTTGACACGCCTAACACATACAATCTTGTCATAACAACTATGTCATAAGTATTACAATGAGAAGATTCAACTGAATCAAAGAGCCGAATCCTAATTATTCGAAGTCCTGAAGAATCTACTAAACGAACCACTTAAACTAAACAGAGGTACCTCAGTCTAAAACTCAAAACCTCTAATTTGACAAAAGTCAAATAGGTCAAAAAGTCAACAGTTAATGATCCTCGTATCGCAGCAAACTCCAAGACCATGCTATGGTCACTAAATGCCAAAATAGTTACGATTGACCTTCACGGCCCTGTCGCGACTTCCAAGGAACCGCATCGTGACTTACAACCAAACAACTTAATCCATTAAGCTGTTAATCATGATTATCTAGAGCTTAAAAGCTCATATCTAAATCCTCTAATGATAAGCCCAAACAACCAAGATCTTAAACCCTAACTTCTCTAGGGGACCAAAAGTACAAGCAACTCCAAGCATGGCAATAAGAAAGGTCAAGGTTTCGACTTTAATACCACAATGAGTTCAGAAGATCCCAAAACAAGACTTATGAACCTGGAGTTACCCAAAATCCATCAAAACTCTCCCAAAGGGATCAAAATAGCCATATAAACCTAGATCTATTTCTCAAAAGGTTGATTCTTGAAAAGGAGACCACAAAAAGCTTCTTCCTTGAATCCAAAAACCACTCTTCAAGCTCAAAAGAACACAAGGTGCACAAAGGATGGTAGGGTTTGTTTCTGAGGGTGGATGTAACGCCCGTAGATCACGGCTAGTCAATTTAGAGACGATAAGCGTAAAAAAAATGAATTTTTAATGGAAGATTATTTAGAATGAACAATCTTAAATAAGTTGTAGTATATGTTACAAGGATTCCACGCCGAAATTCGAGTTATAACGAAGAAGTTATGACATGTCGAAGTTTCGCGACAGAACCGACACGACACAGCGCGACGTAAAAAGTGAATTTATGTTAGAGTTATATTTAGCCTTAGTGATCTAAACGAAAGTCGTAGAATACGTTAAACTCAATAGCATGCATAAAAAGAACGTCCAAATCTGACTTCGTATGACAAAGTTATGATTTTTTTAAGTTTCGACTTAGCGATATGCAGCCCGAATACTCGATTTGAGATCGAGCGGTTTTTAGCCAAAACAATCTAAACATGAATTGGAGATCTCGTTAATAGTAGTAAAACGATAAAAAGATAGGCGAAAACGGACGTCAGATGAAGAAGTTATGAATTTATAACGGAATTTCCTGTCCCGGCCTACTAAAAATAAATAATAAAAATAATGTCAAAATTAGCCGATGGAGTCTAAACGAAAGCTGTAGAGCGTAGTCTCACCTACGCGGGGATATAAAGAACGTCAAAAACGGAGCTCGTATGAGGGAGATATGAATTTTTGAAGTTTATTAAATAATTATAATATTAAATTTAATTATAAATTTCCGATATTATCCAAAGGGGGAGAGTCAGCGATCTTATCCGAGTTACGCCCAACGTAACTAGGATTTACGCCCAACGTAAATCGTGAATCCAGACCCTATATAAAGGGTGTGAGGCTGCCTTATTCCTTTGCTCATTTTCTCTTCTCTCTCTCCCGTTTTCCTCGATTTTCGTACAAGAAATATCCCGAAGCCTCGGTATCATTCTTGAGACCCGAAGCAAGTCCCGAGGCCCCGAAGATCCCGAGAAGTGAAATTCCCAAGCCGAAGCTCTGCCTGCGAGGAGCCCGGTTTTGTGAAGATCTTCCAGATCTACTGAAGAATACTACTTCTACAAGTCGTAGTGCTGTCCGAGCATCGTCTAATCAAGTGAGTGTGTAGTTACTTTCTTCTAACACATAAATATGAAGTATTTGCTATGAAATACGTGTTATGTGTTTATATATTATTTGTCTATTTGAGATGGGCGTGGAATTGATGTTTTATACAGCTGTTAAATGATTTAAACTGTGTAAGTATTTATATCTACGAAAATGTTGGGTAGACATGGGTAGATGAGATAGTTGGTGACTATGGAGTTAGCGTCTATTGTATAAACCTTGGCGACGATGTGACTTCGTGCCTATTTGATGAACCTTGGCGACTATGGAGTTAGCGCACGTTGAGTAAACCTTGGCGACTATGGAGTTAGCGCTTGTTGAGTAAATCTTGGCGAATATGGAGTTAGCGCTTGTTAAGTGAACCTTGGTGACTATGGAGTTAGCGCCTGATAGCTATGGATTTAGTACCTGATAAATAAACTTTGGCAGCAATGGACTTCGTGCCAATTCCTTAGGTAAATCCTTAGGAATAAATGAATGAAGGATAGTTGGTTCTTAGGGTAAAACCTTAAGAAATAAAGCAGATAATGGGGATGGGTAATTGGGTTGATTGTTTGCTGATTAAATATAATAAGTATACTATTGTGGGTATCCCAAGCTTGACACACTCAGTTTTCTTTGTATCACATTTATCAATACGAAGACATATTTCAATGAGAGATTAAAGGAGACGTAAATCATTAGTGTAAATAAATGTAAGTTCTGTTTATGCTTATGTGTCTGTATCGGAACATGACATCCTAGAATTTTGTTATATAATGAAAATACTTTTCTTTAAAGAAATGATTTGATAAATTTTTATCATATTTTGTTTTGGGAACAAATTCCGCAACGTTTTTTTTTAAACGATTACTCTGATTTTAAAAACAAAGCATAAACAAATCGGTATTTTCTGGCCGTGAAATTGAGAATGTCACAGTGGAGGTTGAGATGAGAGTGCAAACCCTAAAAGTTAGCACCATTAAATATGGATCAAGGCCCGAGGCCTAGGGTTTTGAGCCCAGCTGCCATCGCACCACGACACCCTCCTGATTGTGCCGCTACTTAAGTGACGTGGCTGCGTCGCAATCCTTAAATCTTTAGCCAATCAATCCTGAAAAAAAAAACTCCTTATTTTATTATACAAGCATAGTCATTCCTTGATAAAATGTTGAAAGAAATCCTTATTTTATTATACCATACCTTAAATTTTGATCATTTTTATGGTTATGTGAAAGTTAAAAGGTTAATCATATAAATTGTACACAACAATGCCTTGACTATCCCATTTTTACGGAGTTTTCAAATGTCCCCCACTCTTGCAAAAGAAAACCTAACTATAATAGTATTATACTCTGTATCGATTAAGAAATGGAATTGATGATGGAGGGGTATAATGGTAAAAGCAGCAGTTACGAAATGGTCGGAGGAAACAAATGGCGCTTAAAATCAACACCCGTCAAACATAACCAACCGAACACACTTCCACTGGGTAGGCTTCCTATTCCTAGCCTTCATTGTCGCTTCTCCTCTCTTTCTTTCTCTACATTCTCTCTCTAGAATTCCATCTTTGTTCAATCATCGATCTGTAATTTCACTTTTCCGAGATTCGAAATTTCGAACTTGTAGTTTCCCGGTCAGATATTAGGATCTTTTGAACCTGTAATTTAATGTCGGTGTCCGATTCTGAAACCTCCTCTCATGGAGGAGAGTATAAGATGTTCCGTCAAGTCACCCGTGATCGTAAGTTTCCATCTAATTTTTTGAATGCATAATGTATGAAGTTCCTTTGCATAGAGTTATTACGTTTATTTTTCAGTATCCTTGAGACTGTTGTTGTACTTTAACAATACGATTAAAATTACTTCGATTAAGTATACGTTTTTGTCTTCATTTGAAGGATTAGAAATCCTATATCAAAATTCAGGTCTGAAGTTTTTTGTTTTACCTAATAAGTCGCAGATCACTCTAATTAACCTATCTAGTATCTTTGATAGCTATAGTAAGTGATAAGAACAAACAGTCTCTGTGTTTATGTGGTTGTTCAATTTGTGGAAATTTGCAAGTCTTTGAACAAGAGAGATTAGATTGTTGTAAAGTTAGGTTAGGAGAAATTGTCATGAAGAATATTATATAGAGAAACTTGCAGAAAAGTGGGAGTATAGGACCCAGTGGAAAATACAACTGTTTAAGAAACAAAATGGTCCCATTAACTAATACAAACACTTAAAAGATAATTACAAACAAGCTCATTGTAATAGGAATACAAGCTATGATCAACATGTAATAAAAAAGTTGAAGTTGCAATTGAACTGTGGAAGAAAGCTAATTTATTTTGTTTTGCCAAGTGTCACACATTACAAATGAAGAATTATTATGGTGGAATACATGAGGTAGAACATGAAACTAAATATGTCATTTTTCGCTTATGATATGGAAAGAGATTATTATTACTTTGCAGGGATACTGTATGAAATGATCAAAGCATCCCACTCAAAGGAGTCAAGATCAATGTGGAAGGTACATATCTTGTAATTTTGCATTTTTCACAGATGAATCCTTGGCGTAAATTTGGGTGGAATGAAAATTTTGAAAACCTACTTCATGTTTTATCTAATGATACATACAATATTTGTTGGTATTATCAAGATATGCTATTATTTCTTGAAATATAGAATGTGTTATACAATGTTTAATGGATCCCAATCCTTTTTTTATTTGAAATACCTAAAAATCAACCCAAATATGACTTATTTATCTGTCAACTTTTCCACTATCATCCCAAAAAAATCAAACTCTTCATTATGTAACTTTATGATATTTTGCAGGTACTTATCATGGATAGAGTTACTATGAAAGTTATATCTCATTCATGCAAAATGGCAGACATAACAGATCAAGGAGTTTCATGTAAGAAAATAAAGTTCAACACTAGCATCACTATATATGTTGTAAATTCTTAAGATTTACATTAACATCTTGTTGAATATAAGCTTATAGAAATGACATTTTACCAAATGTGATCTCAAGTGTCTTTGTTATCCAGTGGTGGAACAGGTTTTCAAAAGAAGGCAGCCTATGCCTGGCATGGATGTCGTATATTTTGTTCAACCAACAGATGAAAAGTACAATTTCCTTCTTCATCATATAACTCACTTTGATAGTATTTGCATTATGCATGCTTTCTTCCTATCTTCTAATAGCTTTTAAGAAGACTAAGCTTTACTTTTTTTTTTCTCTCTCATTGACAGCCTTGCCCTGTTTATGCATGACATGACAGGGAGAACACCCATGTATAAAAAGTATGTGAAGAGCTGAAATTTACCATGAATTTGAGGTCTTAGATCTTAATTATATCTTGTTCCTTTTCTTATGGTTTTGTCCTCCTGTTGCAGAGCATTTGTTTATTTTAGTTCTCCTATCCCAAAGGATTTTATTGGTAGAATCAAGGCTGATACAACTGTCATACCACGCATAGGTGGATTGAGTGAGGTTCCCGTTACCATCATATTCTTCTTCTAATTCTGAATCATCAGATATTAATTACATCTGTAAATAGTCACACCTTCTGTAAACATACTAAGTGATTCGATTGATACTTGCAGATGAACTTGGAGTACTTTCCTATAGAGAATCAGGTACTATTAAATCCTTTAAATGTTATTAAGAATATAAAGCAGAAAGTATGATGAACTCTCAACATGCTCTATCTCTATCTCTAGTTTCAGTTTTCCTTTTTATTCTTGAACATTGTTAACTTTTTTTTATGTGTTTGATCATATATAGGTATTTGTAACTGATCATGAAAGAGCATTAGAAGAGCTGTATGGTGATGATGCTGATACTACTCCTGAATATGATGTTTGCTTACGTGAGATGGCTATTCGTGTTGCTACTGTTTTTGCTTCACTTAAGGTAAAAAGCAAGAACTTTTACCGTGGGAGCACAAGTTGTGTTATATAAAATTGGAAAGTAACAAGTGCTGATAATCTTGTACATTTGGGTTTAACATGATCTAGATGTCAAAGCTTGCAACAACTCTCTTTGAGTAAACCTTTGAGCCAAATCGCCTCCTTGAATCTTCACTGAATAGCACACGAACCAACTATAAATACCTATCCTGTGAGAGAATGATGTCTATCCAAATCACCTTTAAAATCTGAATCAACATAGCATACTACATCATCTTTTGACGTCTCAAATAGCAATCCATTGTCTTTTGTTCTAGACAAAAATATTGAAAATCCATTGGATTGCTCATCACATAGCCTCAAATATACACAACTACGATCAAGGCTTCTAGTAAAACATGTTATGTCATGAATTAATCAAATCTTTTATATAAAAATGCAGCAAAAGTCTGAAAATCAAAAGCTCTCCTCCGCTCATGTTGCCACTACCAATATGCCTAGTTTTATAGTTTCTGCTGATGAATAAACAAAATTTATTTGGTGCCAAAAAACGATTTTATTTATCTCCACCTCTTGCTGCGATTGTAGAGCCACATAATCGTAGTACGTGTCTTCTATCTTCTTCCACTAATTGTATCATAGAACTGTGTCACATCTCACATCCGTGCGACACGGTCTTATAAGTGGCTATATATATATATATATATATATATATATATATATATATATATATATATATATATATATATATATATATATATATTGGAGTTTCCCTTCTCTCCACAATGGCTCTTTTGGAGAGTTAATATGACTCAGCACATCTCTGTCCATCCTCATGTCTATCCTCATCAAGCCATATTGGTTATTGGTGGTGGCATCTGCATCTTTCTCTTGTATATGTTATATTCACTTGTTATATAACAAGTGGCATTAGAGCTCGCTTATTGTATAACAAGTGGTATCAAAACTTGCTTATCGGATAACATGGTATCAGGGTTCTAGGTTAAAACTGATAGGAATTAGATAGTTAAATACTTAAAGGGGTAAAAGGGTAATTCCTAAGAAAGTTTGGTAGAGGTTTGCTAATAAATAGAGGGTAGGATTTTATTGTTAGTCAGTAAGAAATATCTTAGATTGGTGTTAGTCTCTAGAGTGAGATTGGCTCATTGGCTAGGCCTTTGAGAGAGGGATTCATCCCTGGGCAATCATCCTATCAGGAGATTGTATTCTCTATCTTGTTTCATTCAATCATCAATTTCAATTCCAGTTTTCTCTATCAATCATATATTGTTGTTTGTTCTGTTTCAATTCCTCATCAAAAACCCTAATGCTGACCATAATCCATAGCAGTAGAACTATTGGATTGTAATTTATTGTTTGTTAGTAAGTGTACACGTGACCTCAATTGCATGGCTAAGTTTTGCTCAAATCTATGTGTGTTTCAGGAATTGGATTAAGGGAAGATGATTGGCAG
The DNA here is from genome assembly GCF_051521515.1 of Lactuca serriola. Lineage (NCBI taxonomy): Eukaryota > Viridiplantae > Streptophyta > Magnoliopsida > Asterales > Asteraceae > Lactuca > Lactuca serriola. Next base: position 9,540,802 of record NC_136414.1, on the reverse strand, counting down.
TGCTAAGACAGTGTTATGGGCTCTATATCCTACAAGATGACACTCTTTCCGTTGGAACATCTCAAAAATCCAGTTTGTTATCTTTAAATAATCAGTCCCATTCAAATAAAGATAGTGATATCAGGATGTGTAAACACTAACCGGGAAAAATTATCTATGACCACACTAGATTAAATTGGGTATATCTCATGAAAACCATATCCAAAGTAGGTGAAATTTTTAAAAATTTTCATTCTATGATTCAAACCCAGTTTCACACTAAAATTCAAATCCTCAAGACAGATAATGAGAAAAAAACTTCACTTCTACTCTTAGTCCTCATCTTACTCAACACGATATCCTACACTTAAGTTCCTGTGTAGATATACCCCTCGACATAATGGAATTGCTGAGAGAAAAAATCGAGGCCTCTTAGAAGTTGTTTGGTCACTTTATTTTTAGCTCAAGTTCCTAAACATTTTTGGGGTGAAGTTGTTCTCACAACTACCTACCTTTATCAACCGAATGCCTTTTCGGGTTCTCAACTTCCAAACTCCATGTAAAGACAATCTTGCAGTTATTCCCTCATACAAAGTTCGGTAGTCTTCTTTCTTGATTCTAAAATATTTGGTTGCGTTCAAAATCATAGTAAGTTTAGGACTTTATCGAGTATTCTTCAAATCAAAGGGGTTACAAGTTTTATCCTCCTGTAACTAGAAATTGTATAATTCTACGGATGTTACCTTCTTTGAGAATCATGCTTACTACAAATCTGAGCTTCAAGGGGAAAACACAAACAAATCTCATCTTTAGGACTTTATCCAAGTACCAATACTCAATCTCTAAGTACTAATCCGAGTATCCATACTCAATCAATGACTCCATCTCCTCGCCTTATACCAAAGAACAAAGAAAAAGAAATCCTTGCCTTCATGAGAAGGAAATAATCTGTCAAAGAAATAGAGCACACAACACATCTTGAGGACTGCCATTAATCTGAACCAGATCCTCAATCTTTAGAAACTCATTAAGGTAATTCTAACCATGATAATATTGCTAATGATGATTTAGATATTCCTATTGGTTTGAGAAAACGGGTTCGTGCATGCATATTGTACTCAACATCTCTACATACAACTTTATATCCTACAAACTCTTGTCACCATTCTATCAGGCTTTTGTCTCTGCTTTTTGATAATATACAAATGCCTCACACCAAGATGCAAAAGTCTCATATGCCACAACTACTTGGTGACATTAGAATCCAACATAGATGACAATGCTACATCGATACCACCTAAAACATCTTGAGTCTTGATTTAAATGTGAAAGTGCTAATAAAAGCATTCTGTTTCATTTTGAATCTTGAGATAACTCCACAAAAGAAACATATTTACTGTTGATTTAAATCAAATATCAATAGTTTTCTTGAAAAGTTTTCTATAAGGAAACATCCGCATTTGAATTGTTTGTTGAATGTTTGCATCCTTTCAGGAGTTCCCCAATGTACGGTATCGTGTAAAGCCCACAGATGGATCTGTAGAGACAACATTTCGTGAATTAGTTCCTAAAAAGCTAGCTTTAGCTATTTGGGAATACATTAAGTCATATCAACATACTATTCCTAACTTCCCACAATCTGAAACATGCGAGTTGCTCATTGTGGATAGATCCGTTGATCTGGTAATTTCAGATTTTTTTTTTCTTTCTTTTTCATAGTTTAATAATAACACACAAGTTCAGGTTGCACCCGTCATTCATGAATGGACTTATGATGCAATGTGCCATGATCTAGTAGACTTGGATGGAAACAAATACACAATGGAGGTACTTTTTGTATAAAAATTCATTAATTTTTCCGAATAGAGTAAACTGATGATCTACGAATAGCAATGGATTTTGCATGTAGGTCCCTAATAAATCCGGTGGTGCACCTGAGAGAAAGGATTTCCTTCTAGAAGACCATGATCCTGTTTGGCTTGAAATGCGCCATTTGCATATAGCTGATGTACATCTCATCTCCATTTTTATATTATATGTATACTTTTTTCATAGTTGAAATATTACAAGTTCTAACATCTTTTTGATTTATGTCATATCAGGCTAGTGAAAGATTGAGTGACAAAATGGACACTTTGATGTCAACAAACAAAGTTGCACAATTACAACAAAAGTTAGTTGGGTCAAGCAATGGAAACAATTCATTTTCCTTGTGAGAGTTTCTCACATTAATTTTTTTTACATCAATGCAGAGATAAAAGTGAATTGTCTACCCGAGACATACAACAAATGGTTCAAGCTATGCCTGCATTTAATGAACAAAAGGAAAAACTTTCACTCCATGTAGAGGTTGGTTCCTGTTAATTTTTTTAGTAAATTACATCTTTGGTCCCAAACAAAATTCTCTTGCAATTTTGATCCGTATTTGTGGTTTTTGTAATGTTTTTGGTCCCTGTTGCAAGTAAAATGACTATACTTTTGGGGACCAAAGTTGCAAAAACCAGTTATACTTGGGGAAAAAATAGTTATTTTACTTGGAATATGGACCAAAAATATTACAAGAACCTTAAATAAGAAGGAAAATTGCAAAAACCAACTATAATTTTTATTTATCTATTAAGTGCTTGTGGACTGATTGATTACCTGGTTCTATAAATCAGATTGCTGGAAAAATTAATAAAGTTATTGCGGAAGAAGGGCTTAGAGACCTTGGTCAAATTGAGCAGGATCTTGTGTTTGGTGATGCTGGAAATAAAGAACTCCTTGAGTTTTTAGAAGAATATGAGGTGAATTAGTGGCTTGAGAAGCTTCTTCTAAGAGTTGTTATTTTTTTCTCTGGCCAACAGTTGTTATACCTCTTACAGGATCATAATGTTGAAAATAGGTTGAGATTGATGATGATTTATGCATTAGCTGATCCTGAAAAGTTTGAGGGTGACCAAGGAGCAAAGCTTATGGAGGTATTCCATTTTCTTTTCTTTTTATGTCAATCATAAAATGGAACACAAAAGGAAACTTGACCTTTGTTTTGTACTTATATACTTATTTTTTTGGGCACCCTACAGCTGGCAGATTTGACGCCGCAGAGTATGATCTTTATTAATAACATGAGATTGCTAGAGGGTCCACCCAAACCAAAGAAACCAGAACCCAGCGGGGGATTCCTCAAGGGTAAAAAGGTAAATCTTCAATGTGACAAAAAAAAAAAAAATCTTGAATAGTACTATATTATATCATGACAAGTGTTAAAGTTAATAATAATGTCAACATTCTTTTTGGTTACTAGAAAGCGACTACTGCACTGAGGAAGGACAAACAAGGGGAAGAAGAGACATGGGCACTCTTCAGATTTTTTCCTGTTCTAGAGGTCTTGTGCAACTACTATAAATCTATAACAATATCTTATTATATTTCAATTTTTACAATAGTGGTAACAATTTAACCTATTTATGACTCAGGAATTACTTGAAAAAATTGACAAAAATGAAATGCCAAAGGACGAGTACGAATGCATAAATGAATCAGAATCAAGCTCAAGTGGTCGGCCGGCGGGCCCTGGTGGTCGAACAGGGAGGGGCGGCGGTCAAATCCGGTCAAGGAGAAAAGCGGCACAAACAAAATCTGATGACGGACATTCGAGGTTAACTTTTCACCCATTTCTCTTCGTATTTAAAAACTCATAATTGTAAGAATTTTAGGGACTGATCAATATCAATATGACTTTGATAATTTCTTGGATCGTGATTACAACACGTTCCAAAATCTGTAATTCAACCCTGTTTCTTTCTGGGGTTACAACACGAATTCAGACTATATCGGATAATCCAAGAAATTAAAACATATTACAAGACTAATTAATCTGATTCACAAACACATAAAATGTGTTGATGACACTAAAATCAATTGTGTCTAACTACTTTTTATTTGCAGTGACTCGGTGGTAAAAAATGCAACTGTGGATTTAAAACACTTGGGGCAACGGATTTTTGTTTTTATTATCGGTGGTGCCACTAGATCTGAGGTAAATCTTGGGAAACTGATCTCAAAGACCCCAACAACATGCCCAAAATATTAGAGAAAACTAAACACAAACAAGAATATAAGTGGAAATCCCCAAACTCTATATGATAAACTACTACTTATTTTGGTTGCCTTTTTGTTGTTAATCATAATAGTTCATTTGTTTATATGTGTAGTTGCGGATATGTCACAAGCTTACTGCCAAACTGAAGAGGGAAATTGTACTGGGTTCAACTAGCATAGACGATCCACCAAATTACATAACAGTAATAATAAATCTTAGTTGTTAAATTCTCTCTATAAATAAACTATTATTGTTCCTTTTGTAACTTTTTTTTTTTTTTTTTTTTTTTTTTTTTTTTTTTTTTTTTTTTTTGTGTGTGTGTTGCAGAAAGTGAAGATGCTTTCCTTCAGTGGATACGGTTGTTGATATCCAGATGCATGTTATGTCTGGTACTTGGGTTACATGCATATGTATTATGTATATAAATATATTGCAGTTTTTGTAAGTAGGTTTACATTGTGAGTCTTTTTACTAGTTTGTTGATATCCAGATCTTTTTATTCACATTGTTTGTGCATATATTACAACAAAAGTTCTTGTTATTTCTTGTATCTAGCCCTAAATATTACACCAGTTTTTCTCTTATAAAGATTGAAGACTTTGCTTGATTTTGACACTATAATTTTCACTTTTACCTTGTGAATTATGAGAAGAAAGTTATGATGAAAAAGTGACTGTGAATGTGAAGGTTGAACCACATGGTATATGTTTAAGATAATGGAAAAATTATAAAAGTTTCATGGAAAATTATGATTGTTTTTTAGAGAATACATCAAAATCCAATACAAATTCACAAATGTATAGTAAACCAATTTGCTATTGATTATAAAAGTGTTTTAACTTTTGTTTTTAAGTAGTCACTTGATTCTTGTTTAAAAAAATGGTTACATTTATCTTCTAAAATAACCTTTTGTTTATACATCAACTTCTTACATGTTTCTACACTGGTTATTTTATTTCTATATAGTTTAATTAATCAAAAAAGAAACTTAAGCATTTATAAAAGTGGAATGACAGTTTTATCCTTCTAGAATTTAAAGCCCATCTCATTTTGTCTCCACGTCTGGGCTCAAACTCTTTTGCGGACTGTATCCTTGAAACTTCAATCTCTAAAAGACCTCGATCGCAAACAGTTGGATCAATCACTTCCTTCATATCAAATTGGAATTCGAAATCTCTCCGTCTGTTGATCCTAAACCAAAATCAACTGAAAATGGAACCGATCGTACCAATCGCAATACTTAGTTCTCTGATTCTCGGAGCTCTGATCGCTTTTGTAGCCTTTAGTAGCTACTTTCGCAAGAGGAAATCGGAGGTTGCTTCCATCGCAAAGCCGGCCGAAGCGGCGGCACCGAATCTGAAGAATTCAAAGCCTCAGCAAACTAAGAAATCTCAGTCCAAGCCTCATCATTCACATGCTGATAAGGTAAAAAAAATTATAAGCGACATTCAGTTGATAATCATATGAAGCGATGGGCCGATGGTTATGTGTTTATTAATTGATATGATTTTTGGTGAATCATGTGATTTTGAAGTTGGTGGATGAAATGAGTCACTAATTCTAACCTAATTTTGAGAAATATGATTAAAAGCTTGATGTTCACGCTGAATCGTTGATAAGTTATGAGTATAAAACCCTTCCAGCTTCAATTTCTAGGGCTTTATACACGGCTATCTGTACCAACATTTTTTGTTCACGTTATAAGTATATGATATTGCGATGGAGATATACATGTGAAATCTGGTATACTAGCGATTGTCATGTCAAAACAATGTTGATGTTAAATTCTAAATGAAATCGTCAGGGGAGGGCGATACCTATAAATACGGGAATACAAATGAAAGTTATTTTTAAGATTTTGAATCATTAGTAAGGATCATTCATATCCTCTACATAGATACCAAGATCTGTCCTTAATTAGATGCACTAGAATATTCATGATGCTAGTTAATATGATTACTGAAGTTAGAAGTATTGAATATATCTCAAATTCAAAAGTGGACATATAAGTTTTAGTATCCATGCTGATAAGATTTTGTTATGTGTACACATTTTCTGATGGAACTTCTGGTATGTTGTTTCTACTGCATGCTGCTTTTAAATTTAGAAGCATATACAGTTGTCAGATGATTCTATTCAGTAAAGAAATACTTATGAAATCAAGCCTGGTTTCTGAAATATATGATTAAAATTTAAAATTAATGATGTAGTTGATTCTATGTATCTTTAAACTGTGATAGGTGATCTAGTTGATTCTTAACAATCTGTTTATCAGATCATATTCTCATTTATCACTAATGGCTGTGAATGTAGGATTTGAACAAGCGCCATCACCCATTAGACTTAAATACTTTAAAAGGTCATGGAGATTCTGTTAATGGCTTATGCTTCTCATCAGATGGTCATAGTTTAGCAACCGGTAATTCTCATCACAATCTTTTAACTTTACAAATAATAACCCAATTATGAGTTTAATGAATTCAGCTTATGTGTCCTTGCAGCTTGTGATGATGGTGTAGTCAGAGTATTTAAGTTGGATGACGCTTCAAGTAAAAGCTTTAAGTAAGAACTAAGTTTTTATAATTTTATACCAACTATTATATCAATGTTTCCCACATTATAATGAGTTCTATTATTTTGGTACTATCATAAATGTAGGTTTATGAGAATTAACCTGCCAGCTGGAGGCCATCCAACTGCAGTTGCATTTGTTGATGATGCTTATTCAGTTGTTGTGGCTTCACAAAATCTTACTGGTGCTAATTTATACATGTATGGAGAAGACAAGCCAAAATCTGGCGATAATATTCAACAGTCAAAGCCTGAAATCAAATGGGAACACCATAATGTTCATGATAAAAAGTATATCATCACTTTATTTGGCACTAAAGCTACTCATGGTGCTGCTGATGGAAGTACAATTATTGCATCAAGTTCAGAGGGTATGTTCTTATACCATGCTAAGTGTTTTATACGTAAAGACTTGTTCTTTTATGGACTGGATGGAATGAATCCGAGTAAATGACCATTTTACCCTTTGTTATTTGCCTTTACAGGAACTGATATTAAACTTTGGCATGGCAAATCTGGAAAGCTGTTGGGAAATGTTGACACTAATCAGCTGAAGAACAATATGGCTACCATATCGCCAGACGGGCGGTTTATTGCTGCAGCCGCTTTCACAGCTGATGTGAAGGTGAGAAACTCAAAATAACTATTTTTACTTTAAGAGTAACATTTATTTATTTATTGAAAATGTTTTTGGTGACAGGTGTGGGAGATAGTATATTCAAAGGATAGTTCAGTGAAAGAGGTGACAAAAGTTATGCAACTGAAAGGCCATAAGAGTGCTGTTACATGGCTGTGCTTTACACCCAACTCAGAACAAATCATTACTGCATCAAAAGATGGTTCCATAAGAGTGTGGAACATTAATGGTATTTCATGAAATTTTGTTTTGCTTTTTTTTTTTCTGACAAGTGACAAGTGACAAGTGACATGACATACATAAATTGTGAATTGTGAAGTTCGGTATCATCTTGATGAGGACCCAAAGACATTAAAAAGTTTCGAGATTCCACTTCATGACTCAAAAGGCAGTGTGCTGAGCTATGACAGGCTGAGTGTATCCCCTGATGGAAAGATTTTGGCTGCTACTCATGGTTCATTGCTACAATGGCTGTCTGTTGAAACTGGACAAGTATTAGAAACAGCTGACAAAGCACATGATGGTAAAATATTATTTTTCACTATTATAGCATTGTACTTTGAAAAAACTAATGTAGAATGCTATAATTGGATAGAATTTACTCAATTTAGTACAATGACTTCATGGAAGTGGGTTGGTATTTCTTGCATTTAGCCCTATTATTATTTATTAATAAATAGTATTAGTCTAGACAATATTTGGGGATATTTCTTGCATTGTTTCCAGTAGGTTATTTGTGGTTTCAGTTAAATGTTATGTTGGCTTACTAATATTAATATTATGTATGCAATTGCAGGTGATATCACAGACATCGCATGGGCACCTAAACCTATTTCTGTGGGTAAGTATCATCCATCTTCCACCCTTCTCTCTCTCTCTCTCTCATAATTTTTGTTTTTTACACCATGCTATTCCCAATTTACTTAATATTTATACAACAAAGTTTCACAACCTTCCCAATTATGTAATTTCTACATGAAATTTGTCATCATGTTTCTTTATTGGATAAATATATGTTTTAATGATTTATGCAACAATATCTTACTTTTTTACAATTTATGCAACTATGACTTGTAAAAGAAAAATATAGCATCTTTTAGTCATAAATGAAACGGCTCATTACTTTTCTTGCATAAACTGAAAAGGAAAAGGTGTGTTTTCTTAAATATATTTGAAACAGACACAAGTTAATGGAAGAAAGAAAGAAAGAAAAAGTAGCAATCTGAGATAATAACAAAGTATATATTTTTGAACACGACAGGGGATAAACGGTTGAGTATTCTAGCAACAGCAAGTGTTGACAAGAAAGTGAAGTTGTGGGCAGCTCCAGCACTTTGATAAGTCGATAGTATGCCACCAAACCAAAGCAAAGCTGTTTGCCAAAGTAGGAATGCTATGAAAGGTTCTAATTTTAATACTTTTTGGACTTTTGGGAGTGCTTATAAAGATGAAAGATGGCGTGAGGATCCTATCTTATGGAATAGGTTTTAACCAAACCACGAGACTGTTTTCAGATGATGAGTTGGCATGTAATCCATGTAAGAGAGGAGATGCTGGTCTTTGTCTTTTCGAGTACTATCAATCTTAACAGATTTCGTTTAAAATGACTACAAAGAGTTTGGCATGTAATGATCACACAAGTCATTACAAGTGCTGCATGTTTCTTCCTTCTTATACTTTCTGTGTAGCTAATTTTATATCCTTTTAAATCGTCTTTAGGAGGCTTCATACAAATTTTAATCTACTTGCCAAAATCCAATTGTTTAAATAAAAATAACCCAAATTCAAGGTTTATTTAGGTCTATATATATATATATATATATATATATATATATATATATATATATATATATATATATATATATATATATATATATGTTCAAAATTCAAATGAAAACCTCTAAATGTTAATAACTCTAAGAACCTCTAAAAAACATCACTTCATCTTTCTAACATAAACATCATCAGACCATTCTTTCACCTGACTTCAAACATATCTTCATCTTTGCCTCTTCCTTCATCAGATAACATCCACCATTTCCGCCGCCCTTACCACTGCCGTCTCCTATGTCGACAACACCATCGCCACCACCATCTCTTCCGCCGACTTCTGCTACCGCCATAAATCACCACCTCCTTCTCCGATCCTCGGTGAATATCCATATATGCATCAAATCTTACTAGATCCACATTACAAATTACCAGATCTACATTAGATTTTACTAGATCTACATCAGATCTCCGGTGAAACATCCATACCTAACTATATGGCCTTCTATTCGAGATTCCGACATCACCTTCGAACCTCCGACATGTACCACCTCCAGATGTGTCATCACCATCATATCTTCACTACTCCTCCATATTTGCTTCATCTCCATAATTTTGTGTCATTTCGTTGTTCATGCTCATGATTCCAAATCTGATTTCCTTCAAATCTAGTTTAAAACCTTTAGATCTGATTTCCTTCATGTTCTCTACGTCTAAAACCTTTGAAGCCTTATGAAGACATTGTCTGACATTGGTGCCCCGAAGGACATTGTCAAATGTGTTGAGCTCTCAATCTGTCTCTCCCACACGAGGTACCTTCAGGGAAAGATTTAATGCCCCAAGGACATTGTTAGCATCCACTACAAGGGGAGGATCTGAAAATATGGTGCTCGACATGGAAGGTGGTGGCTTGTATGGATGTTTATCCTTCAATGCCTTCGTAGTATCAACCCAAAAAACCGCATCAACCCCCGAAGAACATAAAACTTTCACTACCACTGTAAAATGTCCATCGGAAACCTTATGAAGACATTGTCTGACAATGGTGCTGCCCAACGTTCTTTCCTCCTTAATGTACTCTTCTTTTTTGCCTTGTTGATCTAGTCTTGCATTGTCAACTAATTTTTAACTAGCTTGGCGATACCGTCTTCAGTCCCCCAAGTAGCTAATGCGCTTAGGATATTACGATGTTGCAAAGACTTCCTATTGTCAGCCTACTTTCTTGCCTATTCTTGGGCTTGAACACCTGAAGAGTACACCTAGGAAGAATATTATGATGGCACACTTATTGGAGATTCAGAGAATATTATGATGGCACACTTATTGGAGATTCAGAGAAGGTTGCCAAAGCATTGGACATCATTAAGGTGATTTGCCCAAAATTGGGCCTTCAGGTGAATATCAAAAAAATCGAGCTCTTTTGGCCCTCGTGTGATGGCAGGAAGCTACATGAGGGGATATTCTTGGCTAGCATCGGTAGGCCGCCTTTGTAACATCCCCCTCTGGCACATATCACAATAGTGTCCGCTTTGGGCTCTCGATACGAAAACTTCCCAAGGGGGTCATCCATCCATGGATTGCTCTTTGCCCGAGCAAGCTTAACTGTAGAGTTCTTATGGGATCTGCTACCCTCACGGCTTTAAAATGCATTGTGATAAAGAAGGTATCCACACCCCCTTTAAGTAATGTTTAGTTCTCCTAACCAGCAGATGTGGGATCAGGTGCAACTAACCTGCCTGCCTTCACCCCCATTATAGGTTTCGACGTCCCCGCCGAACACATCGACTCGTGCCTTGACTCTGATACCATTTGTAACATCCTCCATCTGACACATATCACAATATTGTCCGCTTTGGCTCTCGACACGAAAACCTCCCAGGGGGTCACCCATCCCTACATTACTCTCACCCGAGCACGCTTAACTGTAGAGTTGTTATTGGATCTGTTACCCTCACGACTTCAGAACACGTTGTGATAGAGAAGGTATCCACACACCTTTTAAGGAATGCTTAGTTCTTCTTACCAACCGATGTGGGATCAGGTGCAGCTAACATGCCCACCTGTAAATTGTAACATCCTGTTTCTCGTCATTTCTTATGTCAGGGCCATGGATCGGAATTCGATTGTGTAAAGGCTTTGGCCTTAAGGAGGTAATTTTTAGACCTTTTATAAGGAGGCAATGCTAGTTATGAGATCTAAACCTTTGAATTGTGTTTTGGGCCAAAGGGTAGAACAGAAAAAGTCATAGGTCGGGTTCTTGCATGAAATATGGATTTTTATCCAAAAAAAATTTAGTCCAAGATATTTAGATAATATTTTAGAGCTCTTCAACACCTTTCCTTGGATATAAAGAACGTTGAAAATGGAGTTGGAACGAAGAAATTATGACCGTTTGAAGTTAGGACGATTTTTGGGTTAGCCGCGTACGTTGGGCGTACGGGGAGTACGTTGTGCATACTAGCGCATCCCTAGTACGTTGGGCACAAATTTAGTACGATGGGCGTACGTGATCAGTGCCCAAACCCTATTTTCGTGCTTTGCTCCCTATTTAAGCTCCTTAACATCCTCAAACCCACTCCATTCTCAGCCTCCACCTCTCCAACCCGTTATCTTAAAACCCTAACCCTAGTTTGATCATTGTGAGAAAAAAACGTGTTTTTACTACAAATAGAATTACATTTAGTGGCACATTTTTTTGTGCCTATAGTAAGTTTTTAGTGGCACATATATATATATTTGCCACTATATCACCTCAATTTTAGCTTTTGCCGCTTCAAATTTCCCAAAAGAAAAAGGTTTCCGCCACCCCCGCATTCATTTTCATTTTCACTCTTGATCTCTAAATTTTTTGACCTAGTTCTGTCTCTCCCAAAATAGCCACCATCGTCCGCCACCCTAAAACCAAAATCGACCTAAGTTGCAGCTCATCTTTTACGATGCTCTTTCTATGTGCATAAACTCTTCTCAATCCTCTCTCACACACACCTTACCTTATCAATTACTATCTTTACGTCTCTTCCTGCTATGCTCTCCACTGTAAGCAAATTTTCAAACTAGGGTTTGCAAATTATCGTGTTTAGGCTTTGGATTGGATTTCAAAGATTGTTGTAAGGTCAACTTCTTTTCTCTTCTTTCTTGTCATCGGTTTTCTGATGAACGTTCATTCTATTTTTCTCTTCGGCATGTCCAAATTCTGTCTTTGGCTTCTCAGTTTTGAAGATTAATCATTAGTGGAATTCAGTTTCAGATTCAGTGAAAAGTTCTCTTTCGCTCTCTGTTCTCTTTCACTCTCTCTTCTCCGATGAACATTATTTGCTCTATTTCTTATTCGTTTTTAAATATTATCCGATTATCACTTTTTTAACTGCCTTTTGAAGATTCAGAACTATAGGAATGGGTTCAGGATATAAGTTCTAATGAGTCTTCATGTTAATAGACTTCCATTTGTAGGTTTTTGCAGCTCTGTTAGTTTATCCACAACATATATTGATGGCCACAACCGTAGTTGTTGCTACTTTGAGGTAGATCGACTATTTGGAATTGAGGTATTGTTTTAATATGAGGTTTTTTCATTAACATTTGAGCTACTTCTGCCAGTGTAAATTGTTGTTGGTCAGAACTTTTTTGAGTTTAATTTTTAATCCAAATTGGTGTAATTTGTTGTTGTTTCGACGTTTTTGGATTTTTTTCATTATTAATTAAATATATTCCTTGTTTAGAGACACACATCAAGTGCTCAATGAAATGCCTGAAACAAACATCACTACAAGTTCAATTTGTTTGTGACTTTATAATGTTTTACTCATTTATAACACATGTATGCTCATGATATTTGCTATTCTATTATGAATATGAAGTTTCTAACAAATGTACACCTGAAGCACACACAATGCTTGTGTTTTTATTACCTTATTCATAACTAGAAGATTCTTTAGCTAAATTTCTTTCTCAAATGCAGCTATGTGGGTAACATTCACACATAAGTGACTGAACCACTTCTTAAAGAGGTTATTCCAAAGCACTAGTGCATTAGTGGTGCAATAGTAAGAAAATAATCGAAGATTACAAATATGAAAGTCAAGGAAGATGGGAGGAGGAAATAAATGAGGATGTGTTAAATGAGAAGGAAAACAAGCCAAATAGACTTAACGTTCCAATAAGAACCTAAAAGTCAAAACCTCTAGCAAAATTGGATTCTGTCCATCCTCGCAGCCAAACAAAACACACAATGATGGTTTAGAAATTGAGGTTTTTCCCTGTTTAGCTTTTAAAAAATGATTTTGGACCAAACAAAATTGGATTCTTTGACTAAATTATAAAAAATTTAGTGTCTTTTTTTTCTATTGCATAACAGTCATCAAGTCAACTTCCCTAGCATCCATTGACAATTACGACTTCCCTTCTTTGAGCATCGTGATTTTCCTTGACGGCTGGACCTGGTAACTAGTAACCAATAAGAGGTAAAAATCTTCCTCCTTTTTTTATTAGTTCTCTATAATCAATAAATTAATCTTTCCTTTCTAAATAATGATGATTGAGTATTTGATCTACGAAGTGTTGGTTTAATGTTATGTATATAAAAAAGTTTTTTTAATTTCTAAACACACCTATACATAGTTTATGATATTTGAAGTGTTAGTTTAGTGTTAGTTTAAAGCATCACATATTGTTTAGGAGCATGGAATTCATTAACCTTTTTTGTTTAAGTTTTGTGATTTTTAACGTCTACATAGCTTAGTTTTTTATGTTTTGTTTTGTTTTTTTTTGTTTTTGTTAATACTTTTCTAGACACATCTACACCGCTCTACATAGCTTATCATATGTGAAGTGTTAGTTTTATATACATTCTTCTAATGCTTTTTTGTGACTATGTAATTCGATTACTTTGCCTTTCATTTTAACATTTGAATTTTGATATGTTGTTTGTGCAATGTGAAAACAGGTTTAACCAACGATGAGACTAGAGATGTGGTAGAAGATCTTGATAAAGAAGTGAATGTCTTGGATGACGATTTTATGATAGTATTATGTTATTAGTACTAGCATAACATTTAGATTTATTATAATTTTTAAGATATTTGTGTTTTAAATATTAAGATTTTATTTTTAGACAAGTTTGATTTGATGTAATGATACTGTGTTTCAATTTATTATCTTCATTATCTTATTATTATTTTATATTCCATTTAAAATTAATTCGGATCTAATTTATTAATATAAATTTTTATGTTAAAAAATGTCACTAAAAGTATGAGAATAATATTTATTTTAGAAGTTAAATAGTGTCATAAAAATGTGCCACTAAAACCTACAAGTGCTTTAGTGGTGTAATAAAAAAGTGTCAATAAAACCCAGTAGGGTTGCAACGACACAACCAAAAAGTGCCACTAAAGGCCTTTAGTGGCATTTTTTTTGTGTCGTTGTTTACCCAAAGGGTCTTTAGTGACACTTTTTTGGTTTTTAGTGACATTTTTTCTGTGCCACTAAATGTCATTTTATTTGTAGTGTTGGAGAGGTGGAGGCTGAGAATGGATTATGATTTCATTGAGGATGAAGATTTAAGTTTAGTTGGAATGAGGTCCAATCAAAACAAAATGACACAATATACTACAAAATAAGAATACACTACTTTAGAAGTTGAAATCTAATAGGATTGGATAAATGAGTTCATTGAAAAACTATGTTGATCTATGTCATTCAAGAATCACATAGAAATCTTTGTGACTTCGAGAGTATACTTAATTGAGCTAAGAGACTCTATGTCATGAAAGAACACCAATCATATACTTCAAGATATTTAATTATACTTAGAGTAAAGTCAAAAATAGAGATCATGGTATTCGCAAAATTCACACAAAGAAATTTTGTCAAACCCATTGATAAAGTCTTTCTTTCAGATAAGTATGAATGGTCACACTTCAGCTGTAAGACCTTATTATTTTAGAAATGGGATTTTGATTTGGATTTAGTATTTAGATATTAGAACATTGTTACAACAACTATTATATAATGTTTTTGATATACTGGGATATGATCATAACACCAATACTTGTTGTGTTCTATATTAACATGTTTAATCCATGAATAATCTTATTATTCTAAAAGTTCATAGTCGATTACAATTGTGGGATAAATTATGAAATAAGACTAACATGAATTGGATTAGTTGACTTTCTCCGGACGAAGGTAGGCAATGGGTTATAAAATATACTATTTTTGTATCATTAACACCTAAGATACATAGTGTAACGACCCGTCCCCGGTATGATGATTCCATAGTATTTAATTAGAAGTTTTCAAGAGGGACTCAGCAAGTTCATAGCCTGACTCGCCGAGTAGGGACGGGATTTCGAGCACGTGTTAGTCGGCTTTTAGGGATTTCGAGCTTAGTCAGATCCACAACCCTTGGAAGGGTGTTATCAGGTTCCGGAAGAGGGGCAAGTTGGGTCCTAGGTTTATTGGTCCTTTTAGGGTTTTGGCCCGGGTGGGTCGGGTTGCTTATCGGTTGGATCTTCCTGAGGAGCTTAGTCAAAACCACAACACTTTCCATGTATCTCAGTTGAGGAAGTGTTTGGTGGATGAGTCAGCAGTCGTTCCCCTAGAGGATATTTAGGTTGATAGCAGCCTGAATTATATTGAGAGACCGGTTGCGATTCTAGACCGGAAGACAAAGACCTTGAGGAACAAGGAAATTCAGTTAGTGAAAGTGCAGTGGCAGCACCGGAAGGGGTCTGAGTGGACGTGGGAGGCTGAGGAGGAGATGAGAGAGCACTATCCGGAGATATTTGCAAATTCAGCCGTAGCAGACTTCGAGGACGAAGTCTGAGCCAAGTGGGGGAGAATTGTAACGACCCGTCCCCGGTATGATGATTCCATAGTATTTAATTAGAAGTTTTCAAGAGGGACTCGGCGAGTTCATAGCCTGACTTGCCGAGTAGGGACGGGATTTCGAGCACGTGTTAGTCGGCGACTCGGCGAGTCCATATTCGGGACTCGGCGAGTCTGCTTGCCTGGAAGAAACCCTAAATCCCCGGGTTGCTCACTATTTAATCCACCTTATAGCCCCCAATCTCGCCTCCTTCACCCTCAGAAAGCTGTGAGAAAACCCTAATCCATCCTTGAGTGATCTAAGTGTTCTTGTGTTAAATTTTGAAGGCTTGAAGAAGGAGAAGAAGAAAGGAGCAAGGAGAAGAGGTGTAGAGCAAAGATCCAAGGGCAAATCAGAGTTCTTTGAGGTATTCTTCGGATTCCCTCCTGTTTTATGCTTTTAACCTCCATTAGAACTCTTCTAGATCTAGTTTGATGCTTCTCTCAAGCCTTATGATTGTATGGATGCCCTATTATGACGAGATACCCTTAGATCTGTTCATTTAGGAGTTGTAGAGCCCAGATCTTTTGCCTTTTTGAAGTTACCTTACATGAAAACCCTAGATCTAGCCTTTATTATGCTTTTTGAGCCATTTTAGCTTCATGGATGCATATGGGCACGTAAAGATAGAATCTTTACGTGCTAATCGAGTTAAGGGGGTCCAGATCTATTAGTTTTATACACTGGATTTAAGCAGAATCGAGTTTTGAGTTGCTGCATGCAAGCGACTCGGCGAGTCGAGTCGCGAGTCCCCGTTTTTCCCCTTTTGAGTGATGACGAGTGGAAGCCTGTGAGTAGTAGAGTGGACTCAGTAAGTCGGAGAGCAGACTCAGTAATGGAGGGACTCGGCGAGTCCAAGGCAATCTTCTTAAGCTCAAGAACAACTCGTCGAGTTGTTCATATGACTCGGCGAGTCGGATGAAGATTGTCTGAGTTCTTGGATAGAGAGAGTACTCGTCGAGTCGATGCTATACTCGACGAGTAGCCACGAGTGGGGTTGTGAAATGAGATTAGAGACTCGGCGAGTTGGTGGCCCAACTCGGCGAGTCAGGTCAACTGTGGGTTGACTTTGACCGGGAGAGTTGACTTTGACCAAGGGTAAAAGAGTCATTTTACCCCAGTGCAGTGTTTAGTATTTGATTGAGTGTGTTTATGGCCTTGTAGCCGGGGAGATACCGGAGCAGCAGCAGTTAGCTTCCAGAGCCATTCACACAGCAGCCAGTTCACGAGGTGAGTGTTCCTCCCAGTAGTAACGGGTTTAAGGCCACAATGCCGGCCCGTTTAGCTAGCAGTTAGCTTCGGACCTCGGTCTGATGTAGTAGTTAGTATGTTTGATGCCTTCGTGGTTCAGACAGGGTTATGTGTCTATGCTAGATGATATGTTTATGTTATGCTCAGTCAGCTTCGGACTTCGATCTGATGTAGGGGACAAGGTCCCAGTCAGCTTCGGACTTCGGTCCGATGTCAGCTTCGGACTCCGGTCCGATGTAGGGGATGTAGGTCCCAGTCGGCTTCGGACTTCGGTCCGATGTCTCAGTCAGCTTCGGACTTCGGTCCGATGTTTCAGCAAGCTTCGGACTTCGGTCCGATGTAGGGGGCAAGGCCCTGGTTAGCCGGACTTCGGTCCAATGCAGTGGGCAAGGCCCAGTATGTGCTTTATATGTTATTGTGTGGTATGTGGTAGTTTGGGGGAGCTCACTAGGCTTCGTGCTTACAGTTTCAGTTTTGGTTTCATGTACTTCCGCAAGCAAAGGGAAGGGCTCGGGATGATGGCATCGCACACACCATAGCCACAGTTTTTATCCTGGGAGTTGATCAGTTATTATATATATGATTTGATACAGTCATGACACCGTTTTCTCATTTGTATGTTAGTATGGTTTTGAGATTTGCAATGCATGGTTCTATTATGATATACTCTGTTTTATGATTTTGGTTATATTAAAAATGAAATTTTCGGGTCGTATTTTTGGGTCGTTTCACATAGTGGGACTTAATTGTAGGGAGTACTGTGCTTAGATATGGTCAAACGCTGGTCCTTAACCAGGTAGTTATAAAATCCATTTTTAGGTATGGTATGAACTATGCAAGAGGCTTATGTAGTCAAGATGAGATTTGTTCCTCTTATGTGTTTAGAGTTAGATATCTAAGGTGCCTTACCAAAAGTTGAACACCAAATGAGATTGATCGCGATCCACATCTCATGTTTAACATGATGTTTGTGATAAAGGGATAACTGGTAAACTTACCTTATACACCAATTGTAGCTTTGAGCTTTTTGGGAGTTATGTGTTGATAGAATGGCACAAAGTCGTATGTTGATGGGGGCAGTGAAATGTTGCTAGACATTCACCACTATCTATGTAAGTCTAATATGAATCTTGCGCAAGTGGGAGATTGAAAGATCTAGTATGCTCAAGAATCATATTAAAGTGATATTGCTTATTAACATATGATACTAATGGGTAACACTAACAACTTGATATAATTGATTATTTATTAGAAATTAGTTTAAATAAATATTCAATAAACTCTTATATTTAAATTGAAAATTATTTATTTCTAGGAAATAATAATTTTCATTAGCAAGTAACATTATATATAATTCATATGGTATGAATTAATAAGTCATGCACAACATTTTGGACTTAACAATTTTTTTGTCTTTTACCAAAAAGTTAAAGTTTATATTTTATAAACTTGGTTTATAAAATATAAAGTTTTGCCTTCTTCCTTTTATTATTTTATAAAATAAGAGTAAAAAATGAAGAGTATGGTTTTTTTATTATTAATTTAAATAAGAGTATGGCTCTTTTAATAGTTAAATAAGAGAATGGCTCTTTAAATATTTAAATAAGAGAATGGTTCTTTGATGATTTAAATAAGAGTATGGATTTTTTATTATTTAAATAAGAAACATGAGTATTGTGCATGCTATATATATATATATATATATATATATATATATATATATATATATATATATATATATATATATATATATATATATATATATATATATATATATATATATATATATATATGAGAGTGGCGCTTTCATTCTCAAGCCTTAAGAGATGCATCAAAACCGTGAGCCTCTTGGCTCTCTCATCCTCTCTTCTTTTTCTTTGAACACTTGAGGAAATTACTACATTTATGCTCTCTTGAAGTTCATATTGGTTATGAACTTCAAGCTTAAAAGTGTTAAGCGTTTTATACAAAAGAACTAGCATTTTACATCAAGTTGAGTCATTGTTGGTGTCTCAAAGGTTCCACATTCTTCATCAACTTCCAAGCCTCCCCTTGAGGATTCAAAGCCTACAAAGGTTGTTAAACACTTCTTCCTCTTTGGTGCTTGTTTTTATTTCCAAACGTTACAAGAAGATCTTTGGTGGGTTATAAACTTGTTTTATGTTAGTCAAATTATCAAGTCTTCCATTGCTAAATCTTATGTTTTTGAAACTAGTTTTTGAATAAAAAACCCAACAGCTAGTTTCATTAGCAGTTTAGCCATAAAGAGAGCCGAAAACGCTATAAATTTGATGCGCCTTTTTCCACAATTGTCCGACCCCTAGAGTGAGCTTCTTCTGCTTCAGTCTTGTATGGGTATTGTTAAGCTTTTCTTTGGGATGAGGACGTGTCAACCCGTTCATATGGAGGAGGCAACATTATTCTTTAACAATGGTTTGCGCGGGGCGATTAAGGGCATTATGGTTTGTGGTGACCTTTTCTTTGGCGACATACAGTGGTGAATTGCTTCCTTACCCATTAGGTTTGGTGGTTTCGGTTTATACTCGGCAGTAGAGGCTACCTCATATGCTTTTGTTGCTTCAAGGGGCAAATCTTGGGTATTGCAAGACCACATCTTACGGGATAACGACATATATGGTATGGTTTTTGATTATGATTGTGTCTTGGATTTTCTTCGTAACAATCTTCTGGATATTGACCTTAGTAGTTTTACTACTAAAGACACCCCCCTAAATCTCTTAATACATTGGCGAGTGCCACTTTTCGGAAAATTGTCCAAGATATTGATGTGCATCTCGACATGATGGTTCGACAAAAAGCGGTTTTCTAGTGCTTACGTGCACCACATGCTCAATATTTTCTTCTAGCTATCCCTATAGATGAGATTGGCCAACATATGTCTCATTTGGAGTATCATACTATCCTCAAATATCGACTCATGATTCCAATATACCCAGCTGACGAGATATGTCTGGTGTGTCGCAAGACATGTTTGGACTCTTTCGAAGAGCATGCAGTTCAATAGGGGTGAGCATTTGGACCGGCCCGGACCGAACCGGACCGGACCGGCTCTTGGACCCGACCGATTATGGAGAATTTTGTGGACCATGGACCGGACCGGATGAGTCGTGTCCGTGTCCGTGTCCGTGTCCGGGTCCAGGTCCGGGTTTTCCGGTTTTTGGACCCGTTTGGACCGGTACAACTTTAATTGCATAGAGTATAATAAGTAATCTACATTGATGTATAATATTATAACTTGCAAAATTAATATGTTTCCGTTTCATGCCTAACTAATCTACATTGATGTATAATATTATAACTTGCAATTTGCAAAAATTAATTTTCCAAATAAAAGCAACTAACATATAAATCAAGTTCACCAACAAAAGTTAAACAATTTTAAGACAAACATACAAAAGTATTACCGTAACAACAAAAATCATAGTTTAAACTTTAAAATCAATCAAACTAACAAATTTCATAAACTCATAATCTAATCTTCCATTGGCCTCTTCCCCATATCATTGTCATCCATATGTAACATATTTAAAGCTTGTGCAATCTCTACATAAACACAAATGAAAATGTTGTTAGTATTTAATAAAAAGTAATAATTGTATAAAAAAAGAATAAAGATTGTAATTTTTTTACCCAAAGTTATATCATCATCGTTCAAGATGTCACCAACGTTGTCAACTATCGGATTTGTAAACTTTATCACCCAATCTTGGGTGCATAAAAAAGCTTCAACTATCAATGTCGATAAACTAGTTTGATACTCACTTACAACTCTACCACAAGTGCTAAACGCGGACTAGGAATTATAGTATAAAATAATACTAAAAAGCTGAAATATTTCAGCTTTGATAGCTCTACTTTGAAGGATTGTAACTCAATGAATATAATACCAAAATAAACAAAATTATAGTCTAAATTCATCTACAAATTGTAAATTAAATGTTGGAAAAAACCGTAGGTCAATCCGACTTAAAATGAATGAGTTATGGGTGTTTAAAAAACGTCACAGATTATAAAATCTTGCTAAAAAGCTGAATTTTTTCAACTTTGATAGCTCTACTTTAAAGGATTGTAGCTCAGTGAATATAATACCAAAATAAACAAAATTATAGTCTGAACTCATCTACAAACTGTAAACTAAATGTTGGAAAAAATCGGAGGTCAATCCGACTTAAAACGAATGAGTTATGGGTGTTTAAAAAACGTCACAGCTTACAAAATGTTGCTGAAAAGCTGAATTTTTTCAGCTTTGATAGCTCTACTTTGAAGGATTGTAACACGGTGAATATAATACCAAAATAAACAAAATTATAGTCTAAATTCATCTACAAACTGTAAACTAAATGTTGGAAAAAACCACAGGTCAATCCGACTTAAAACGAATGAGTTATGTGCGTTTAAAAAACGTCACAAAAATCTTAATCATGTCCAACCGGTTCTAAACCCGGTAAAAACCGGACCGGACCGGGAAAAAAACCGGACCGGACCGGAGAGAAATCTTAGAACCGAGAACCGGCCCGGGGGTCCAAAAAAACTGTCCGGTCCGGTCCGGTCTGGTCCGGTCCACCGGTCCAAATGCTCACCCCTACAGTTCAATGTAAAGAACTCACGGGGTTCAAATATTGCCATGATATGGTTAGAGATGTTTTGTTTGACATATTTAAGCATGTCAGGGTTTTCGCCAAAAAAGAGGCATCTATGAATTTCTTGGTTGACCCGATAGAAGGAAGGTTAACCCTTAGACCGACTAACATTTTGATTTTTGAATAGGTTGGAGGGAAACACACATGTGTGGACCTTATAGGGGTATCCCTTCTGGTAGGCTTGAGGGTTGGGGGTTTAACGACGGGACAAGCTCCTTTAAAAGCTGCTACAGGCAAAGTCACCAAACATGACATGCATGGAAAATCAACATGTGTTCATATCATTTGCATTTGATACGTTTGGTTTCCTCGCGTTTGATGTGGTGGAGCTTCTTAATAGAGTATAACGAATCATACATATCAATATTATATTGCCTAAATCTATAATATAGTCTTCAAAAGAATTAGTTTTACCTTACAAAAAGGCTTAGGGGTGCAACTTGTTGTCCGTTTGTCATCTTACTCGTTGTACAATGATAATTAAATTAATGAAAATTCAATATCCAAAAAAAATATATAGATTGCTAAGTTTTTAATATATATATATATATATATATATATATATATATATATATATATATATATATATATATATATATATATATATATCACCAAAACAAAGGAGTTTGCCAAAGTAAAATGTTATTTATTATCAACCTACATGAAAGTTCTTCTCTTCTCACAAGGTTGAAATTTTATATTTTTAGGACTTTGTGGAGTGCTTGCTTAAAAAAATGAAATATGTTGCGAGGATACTATGATTTTATGGTGATGTTAGAATAGAAAACCACTTGGTTCACTAACCAGGTTCAACAAAGTTGGTTTAAGAGTAAATCGAGTTTAACCAAAAATCAATCGGTTCAATATATATAAAAACTGATGGTGAGAGAACCAATACAAAACTAGAATATAGGCTCATAGAACTGATTCATAAATGTTCAATACATATCGACTGAAGGCAAACAGGCAACAAGTTGCGCCGCTAGCTCTTTCTGAATGACAAAACCAATTTTTTTGAAAACAATATTTGTGGATCTAGGAGATATGACATTATTTCTTATTATTATTATTATTATTATTATTATTATTATTATTATTTTATAAAACCAACTTAAACTTGGAGTAAATCCGGAACCATGACTCAACAAGTTTCATGGTATTTAAGTGTGAAAGAGAAAACATCTATTTATGATGGAAAACCTCCAACCACTATTTTATTGGAGTCGATGTGGGATTTTTTATGTAACCAAGTATGATATGCATTCTATAATTCTATTGTTTATAATTCTAATTTTTTTCCTTTATCTTTTTTATCAAACATTATAAGATATGTCATTAATATTTTTTATGGCATTTTTATGTTATGTCCAAATATTTTTTTTGTATATAATTTATAATAAAACTTAAAAATTGACATACAGCCACAAGAATGTTTTGAGATGATGAGTTGGCACATAGCCATCATAAGAGAGGCGATGCTTTGTCTTAGAGATTTCATTTAAAACGACTTGAAAGAGTTTGGAATGTAATCATCACACTAGTCATTACAAGTGGTGCATGTTTCTTCTTATACTTTCTGTCTAGGTAATGTTATATCCTTTTAAATCATCTTTTGGATACTTGATGAAATTTATAATCCACTTGACAAAATCGAATAAAATCGAACCATTTAGGTAATAATAAAACTGAGAGCATATATATCAGTATATACTTTATTTTTTTATGCATTGTCTTATATAATAACTTTGTATTACATCCAAAAAAAACTTTAGAGTACAATGGTTTGGTTTTTTGCTTCTGTATGACTATGCATTCAAATACTTTAGTAAAGTTGAATTGAATAAGAAAAATAAATTGAAAATTAAAAAAAATCACGTGTTGGCATGGGGGTGTGTGCATGTGCCACGTGTGAGAAGACCCTTTGACTATTAACAAACTTGGAAACAAACAAACAAACAACATTACAAGTTACAACATATTTCCTATGATCTCATAAGAATAAGATTAAGATTCCTAGTTAAGTCTTAAATTTCCTAAAATTCGCAACTAATTAATTCAGTTGATAAGATAAATGAAGATGATTAACACATTAATTTAATCTTCACTCAACGACACATTCATGTCTGTAGCAGCTCTTCTCCAGTCATGCACACTTGCTCCTGTTGTGTGGTTCTCAAATTGGAAATTACGTGTAGGGGTAGGGGTAGAATTGGTATTTCCTCCCGCCTCATGTGCATGTTCAATTTCATTCGACTTTTTCTCTTGTTCCATGTTGATAGCATGAGGTTGGGTAGGGGCAACAATCGTCTTTTGTTTTTTTGGTTTTGGGTCAATTGGACTGCCTATGTTTGGTAGAAAACTTGCCACCACCACCTGATTTTTTTTTAAATAATTAAAAAAAAAATTAAAATAAAGGGTTGAATGCAAGAAACAGCAACGTGCTTTCATTGTACTTTGAAGACTCTATCAAAGAATTTTTTTCAAGCTATAATTGGGTAGATTTCTTTAGAAACGTTTTCCAGCACATAAATGTGTATCATTTCTTTAATTCTATGCGTCATACTCTATAAATGCTTGTGTTATACATACTTATTTAAATGTAAAAAAATTAATTTAATTAAACATTTAAAAAAAAAAAAAGCTATAATACATAATTATATGATATATTTGCATATACCTGAACAGGACCAGCGGCTGTGAGAAGTCCTCCAAGTTGACCCCCAACCACACGGCCGTCAGGGCTACATAAAGCTATGCTCATTTTACTTTCTTGCCCTTCAATCTCTCCACTTGTGAAAGATCCGGATAATGAAAGTATTTCAAATCTTCCCTAATTGCAACAAATAGCAACACACTTTCATTTATTTGTTTATTATAATTTATAGCATCATACTTTCATTCTTCTCATTACAACATTCTACTTTCCCTTTTTCCTTATTAACACATTGTACTTTCATCCTTTCTCTTATTAAGGCATCATACTTTACTAAAATCTACAAAATTATAGCATTGTACATTCAAATTTTTTCTTGTTAAGGTGAAAATTTTACCAATATTGCTATAATTGTATCAGGTTTTATAAAGTATAAAGTTGTAATAAGAATATGAAAGTAGCATGTGCTATAATATAATAAACAAATAAATGAAAGTAGATTGTTATTTCTTAGTATAAATTAAGTTTCACACCTCATATGTTACGGTGCCTCCAGATGAAGATGAATCGGCATGGCGCAAAGTCACATGTGAAATGACACCAACCGCCGATAAAATGCATATTGACCGGGGCCCGTCTTTTGTGAACGAAATTATTTTAGAGGTAACATCCTGAAAAAACCCCAATCATAATTATTCATCATTTATAATTTATAATAATATATATTTTAAACATAATTATCAAAATGTACTTAAATTAATCATTAGAATGTTTCATAGCATCATTAGCTACTCATTCTAGCTTCATAAAATACCAAAAAAAAAACATTTGTTTCTTTCACTACAAAGATATATTTTTTTATCAATAGCATATATATCCACAAATTCACAACATAAATACAAGGAAATTTGGAATAATTCCTATTATAATCATGTATAATATGATTATTTTTTTATTCATTAAACATACCTCGCCCGGATTAACAGTGACCATGTGAGGGGTAAAACTCCCACCAGATGAAATCCTGTCGCCTAAAATTGCAAAAGAAAATTGACCATAGGTTATAAATGTATTAAATTGAAATTTTGGTGATTAATTAACATTAAGTTGGTTTTAATCACATATTTTAATCTTAAAGTAGATAAAAGAAAAATAATAATAATACCTAAATCCATACTCCCGTAACTATTCTTTAACTTGCCCTCGGAAGAATTCATTTTCACTTTCTTCTTCTTCTCAACCACAAAGCTGCCTCCGCCACTTCCTTCCCCTTCACCAAATTTTACATCAGAATACCCACCACCGGAATCAGGCGGAGCAGAGGCGGAGATGGGAAGTGGTGACAATGTGCCGCCGCCACCAGCCACCACCCCATCTGGACCGTATTTCCTTGGCCTACCCCTCTTTTTCTTCACCAATGAACTCGGGATTCCACCACTCACCGGTGAAAAACCAGGTGGTGTAATCAGCAGATTGGAATTATCGTTTCTTGGCGCCAATTGATAGCTTGATGGAGCCTCGGGTGATATTGTTTCTACTGCTGGAATCATATTTTCCCTTGAATCCATGTGACACGTGAAGGCTACATTAAAAATATTATAAAAAAATTATAAAAAAATAATAATAACCCAAGTAGTTTGAATGAATCATCTACAGTTCTTCACAAATTGAGGAAAGTAAATTCCAATAGAAGTGAAAAAAATCGTTAAACCAAGTACATGTGTCTTTTTTTTTTTAGATAATAGGATTCAAGATTTTAGCAGTGAAAACTTGATAAATCCAGATTAATTTCAAAATCATAATCAAAAAAAGAAAAAGAAATTTAACTAAAATTAGCAAACGGATCATTCTACATTACCTTTTCAATCTAAATACATAGTGTTAAGATAGCAATGAAATCATAATTAAAATTACCTCAGGAAATTCTAGTATTTGGCAGAAGCTCTTCAAATATATCCAAGGAAAGCTATAAAATAATTAAAAACCGGTAAAAATGAAATCAAGCATCAAATTTTAAAAACTAAACCCTAATTAGAAGAGAATATTACTGTAATCCGGTGAAATTTATGGGATTTTGAGGAGCAGTTTTGAACTTCTTATAACAAAAAAATACACACACACACTGAAACCCAGAAACTGCGTGAAATTTTTCACAGACGCATCGATTCTGTGTGTGTAAATGTAATAAAAAAAATAGATAAATTGGTATTGATTATTGGGTTGAAAAGGTAATAATTCAAAATTCTCATAAATGAATTTGTTTTTTTACAAAATCCAATAAAGTAAATTTTAATTAAATAAAAAATATCGTGTCAGGAGTGTAAATAAATTACCATTCACTTTATTACATTATTATACCATTTCCATCTCATAATAATATTTTATCTGTTTTAACCAATAACGATCAATGTGGAATAAATTCATTAAATGTTGAAAATAAAGTAATAAAAACAAATAAAAAACTTACGAAATGAAGTAAAATTGACTTAAAATAATACTTACTTTCTTTTTTATTCTACTACTTAATGTTATCATAACTTATTACAAATTTAACTGATTATCTCCGTCTATATAAAAATGTCTATAAAGTCTTTCATTTAATTTACTATATTCTAAATACACATATTTTTTTAATATATATATTTTTATAAAAAATATAAGTAGACATAAATATTCAACTAATTAACATATTAAAATGCATCGTTCGGAAAAATATTGCAATAATGAGATTATATGTAATTATATCTTTGAGAGCGAGTTTTGTTTCCATTTAAGCACAAATAACATCCTTTTAATAAAATATTGAATGTTCCACACAAACAAAACTAAAAATACAAAACTATCGGGTCGCTTTTATAATATAAAATATGAAAAGTATATTTAGTATATAGCTAAAAAAAGTGCATAGAAAAAATATTATATAATCATTATAAATTTAATATTTCATATAATAATTATATAATAATTATTAGAGAGTATTTTATAAAATCAATTAATTAGAAAAGCAATAAAAAATATTTTAAATTTAAATATATTTAATAATTGATAAGAGGTTTGATATACAAAAGATAAAAGGGAAATTGACTTTATTGATAGTTAACTTTTCGGTTTTTTCACAACTGAGTAACTATTATTTTTTTATCTATCTAGGTAACAAACTTTTTGAAAGTATTTACATATGATCATTATGACCGGTTGTAGCAGGTTACATTCGGTTATAATGATCATATGTAAATACTTCTAACAGTTTGTTACCTAGATGTGTAAAAAAAATTACCCAGATGTGAAAAAACAAAAAAGTTAATTACCTTGGTAAGACAATTTCTTTTCTTTTTGAGTAAATTACACGATTCGTCTCTTGTCCAAGTGCCAAAAAAACACGTTTGGTCCCTATTTTCACACCTGGGTAACTATTTTTTTTATATACTAGGCAACGAACTTTTTGAAAATATTTACATATGACCATTATGACCGGTTGTAGCAGGTTACATTCGGTTATAATGATCATATGTGAACACTTCCAATAATTCGTTACCTAGATGTGTAAAAAAAATAATTACCCAAATGTGAAAAAACAGAAAAGTTAATTACCATGGTAAGTCAATTTCTTTTCTTTTTGAGTAAATTACACGATTCGTCTCTTGTCCAAGTGCCAAAAAAGCACGTTTGGTCCTTATTTTCAAAAATTAACTTGGACCGTCCCTATAACGTTTTTTCTCACTCGGACCGTCCCTATAACGGTAAAATGACTATTTTACCCTTTCTATTTCTTTTTTGATATATTTTTTGATTGGTTGGTTATTAACAATTTAAATAGAAATAAAAAACAAAAAATGTACCCACCACCAAACTACAACTATTATTGATTTACATAATCAGTCTCCGTTAATTTAATCAGTCTCTTTTGATCACTAAATTAAATTCTGATCAATACTAATTAAACAATATGATTTCTCAATTAATATATTATTCTTATAATATATTAATAAATCACAATTAACCTCTTTCACATAATTCATCCTATCAAATTGTTATGGTGAAAGCAACCCAAAAGAACCATGCTCATAATCAAATCAAGTACATACAAAAAATAGTTATGGGCTTAGACACCTAATCCAACAAAATCATAGGCTAAAAACTAGGGGTGAGCAATAACCACACCGTGCTCACCCCTACTAAAAACCAATGAATTTCATTTAGATTAGATTACTTGACTTTTTATGGTTTGATTTGTGGTTTGATTTATGGTTTGGATTATGAATATTTGGTTATTTGTTACTTTAGCTTATTAAAGAACCTATCTATGCTTATGAGAACTACTTTTCTATTTATTGTTGAGTTTAATTAAGTTTGCATGACCATCAGTCTTGATTGAACTCGGATCTTATGATCTTTGTGAATTGTAAAATTGTAGGACTAGAGTTTTGACCAAAACCTAGGGTTAAATAGAAAAGTGGATAAATAATTATATGAGCTAATATATGATGATCAATCATATATTGAAATGATTTAATAAATCAAATTAATCAATCAGTTATAAGTCTAATTTAACTCGAATCGAAGACTAGTAAATTTTTTAGTTTATCCACCTAATCGTCGTATGAATGAACTTATTTGCTAAAGGATTAGGTTAGTGAACATTAACCTGGTCATCTTAGGAATCAGTAACCAACGAAGCATAAATCCATTGCACTTCCATAAATCAACTATAATAGCAAGTATATCGAAGCTAAACGAAAGTCTCTCAATTACCTTGGTTAAAATCGTCTTTTGTGTTTCTTGCTTTAAGTTTTAGTTTTTGTTTCATTAGTTGATAGTAATTAGTTTGGTTAATTAAGTTTCTAGTCTTGCAAAAAACTAGAGAAAGCCATTTTTCCTTAATTAAATAGTAATTTAGGTAGTTGGTAGATAAAATTGGCTAATCAGTATGTTCCTCGTGTTCGATACTCGACTATTGTGTTATTCTATTTTCAACAACGTACACTGCCTAGGAAGTAATAATTAGTTACATTAGTAGGTTAAACTAGTGCATAATTATTTACGCATCATTAACACAGAGTCTCAACCCAACCATGCGGGTTTGTTGGTCCACCCCACGAAGGTCCACACCTCGATCCAAAACTCACCTCAAAACCAAGGCGATCTCTAAAAAGAATGAAACTATGAATATTGACTCTACCTGCCACCTATATAGTAAAGTAAAGAAGGTCCACACCTCAATCCAAAACTCAAATATTACCCAAAATGACCTACAGTCAACTTGGTCAAAATCATGGTCAACGTTAAAAGGTGAAAAGGTCAAAGGTCCTTCACAGACTAAGTACGCCCCACGTACTCCAACTCTACACCCAATATAGAGGGTGGCTTGGCTGCTTACAGGGCCCTTTGGGGCTACGCAGTGTGTACCCTCAGGTACACCCGACATACTCAGTAAACTTCCTACTTCTTTATAAAGTGCTTATTCCCGTAAGACCTTACATCCAAAACTCAGATCTAGTCCCCAAATAATCGCCTTAATCATAAAGTTTTCAATGTTATGACTTCGCATGGCTAGGAAGGGCTCAAAATCCAAACCCTAACTTATTAACCAAAACCCAAGCTTCATAACTCTTTCATGAATAGGGGAAAGGGACCAAGATTACATTTTTATGACTACAAACACTCAGAAACATCTGAAAGGACAACTCATTTGGTCTAGAGTAGGCCAAACTCGTATATACCAAGATTATGGGACCAAAAGGCTCAAACACTCAAGAATGAATCATTCATCAAGTTCAAAACTTTATACCTTCTGGAGGTTGCTTGAAATGTGAAAAACACAGATCCACAAAGCTTGGAACTTCTCACTAGCTTTCCAATCACTTTCTTCCTTCAAAGGTGAACACCAAACACCAAAATGAGCTCAATATTTCACAAATGATGGTTAGGGTTTGCAAGGAGTCGAATGAGAGAATGGAGGATGAAGGTGGGAGGATCTCAAGGCAGATAATGACATTATATAGGGCTCAAACCCTAAAAATTTGGGTTTGCTCATCAGCCTAGTACGCCCTGCGTACCTCATGAGTACACCATGCATGCTCACATGCATCTACGTCCTTCATTAAGGGCTTACGCCCTACATACGCCCCACCCTAGGTACGCATGGCATAAGGACCATTTTTGCAATATTTTAATACTTTGAGACAAGAAAGGAAATTACCTGATTGGCTCGGTGTTACAAATGCATTATGGTAAAGTCGTTATAGGTATTCCGGAAAACAAAATAAATATTATAATGCACAATGTGAAAATCACAATTGTCATGAATAAAATAATCTTAAGTAAGATAACACTTATAAACTTATTTCTTTAAACTATTGTTTTTTTTTCTTCTTCAACTCGAGTTGCATCTCCTTCAGTTCCAACTGCATATCCTTCATATTATTGTGCATGTCAAAAAATAATTTTTGTAGCTTTATGGGTTAGGTCCTTATTTCTCATCCGAAATAATTACAATCATTCCTCTTGTCTCGTAAAATACAACGTTAAATGTAGCTGAAATTAAAAATATTGACTCCATTATACTTCCTACATAGACATTTGGACCATAAACATTGATATTAGGGCATCCTAAAAATGTTCTACCATGGTTGACATAAATAGTATAGCTTCTACATAACAATGACATATTTGAATTTCACCATTTCATATCACCCTTCTCCTCTTTCGGTATCTTGATATAGATGATGAATAAGACATTAAGAAGAAAAAAGATAAGAAAATACTCAATATCAACCTGCTCCTACAGAAAATTAAAGTGATTTTAGATGTTTTGTGAAAATTTCAAGGGTAATGATTAATACTTTCGCGAGTAAATAAAAATGAATATGTTATCCTAAAGCTTTCGTCGATTTCACAACGTATATTTATGAACTAGAGTGTTTCACATGCAACTCTTCATATTTCTATCTTAATGCAAATGTCAATTATAGGAAGAATTTTAATTTAATTCACAAATTGTGAATTGCACCCGACAACTTCATTTCCCTAATTAACTTTAGCAAATATGTTACAACAAAACTTTTTTTTTGCGTTTTCCCTTAATGCAAACTATAAATTGCATTAAACAGTTCAAGTTCTAGTTCATGTTCTGACCTTTTTTCACAACATATACTTTGTAAGAGTCAGATTTGTTTTGATTAACCACACTTATGTGCAAGCCATGGACTATCAATTGGTGTGTACACTTAAGACATGTAACATATGTACAAATTGAGGAATTCAACAATCTATTATTCGTTCCATTTATCATGTTTCAAGTAGTTTAACTTCATTGGGCCATCTATTCCATCACCTAAACTTCAATTACCATCGAAGATTCATCGACTCTATCTTACGTTTATTTTTCATCTTGATCCTGATAGATCTATAAACTTATGTTAGAGAAACTTTAGATGTTGTAAAACTAAAGTGCACCTTACATCTAACTATCAAATCAAACAACAGTGAAGCCATATATTGATGTAGTTGTCAAAGTCATTCCAAATCTCACAACATCAATAGCTCTGTTAGACAATCCAAGAAACTCTAATAAGTATGAAAATATCAAAATTGTAATATTAGTGTTTTTTTTTGTCACAAATAATGAACTAGTTTCTAAATTAATATATATATATATATATATATATATATATATATATATATATATATATATATATATATATATATATATTAAAGAAATGAATCTTAGGAATAATAAACTTGTCATTTTTTGGCAACTTTGCCCTTCATTTTTTGGCCATTTTGACACTTTTTTTCCTTGCAATCAATAATTTTATACTTTTTATGAATCTTTTAATATTTAAAGTTTGGTCACAAAACTTTAATGGGTTGACAACTTTGATCCCTTTTCGAAAAAGTTGCTAATTCCTACCCCTTTAATTTTTTAGCCATTTTGACACTTCTGGTCCTTGCAGTCAAAACTTTTACATTTTTTCATAAAAACATGAAAAAAATGGTCCGGGGCAAAGCCCGGGCTTTTCATCATTGCACTTTCTACGTCTGTCATATTTATCGATTCGGAAACAACATTGAAAGCTTCTGGCCCCTGCGTAGCGGGGGTAACCTTTCTAGTTAATATTAGTTTTTTTGTTCGTTGTATATGTCAACTTGCCAACAAATTTATAATCACGAATCCAACAATCCAAAAATCTAATGAACTAGATAAAGGCTAATTCGCATTACGACTACATGTATATTGGTCCTTGTAATTTGTTTTTTATTTTCAAATAAGAATTTTTAGTTCATAATATGCAAATTCACAATCTTCCTCTTCATCATTGGCTTCTTTTATAGATATTAGTTAAGAAAATGTTACTCTTTGGCAAAAAGTAACATCAAAATACATGTTTGCATTGTATCACTTGTTCATGCTCGTCATAAATGTCGACTATAAATATAAATTTAATGGTCGCTCATGATTGCTTAGCGAGTTCATTTGTGACTTAATTCTTAAACTAATTAGAAGTAAAAACGATCGACGACGAGTAACTATCACCAATGAGACCACAAGGAGCTAACTTTTGAGATTCTTATTATCGTTAGTCTGTAGCCTTTACTATGCAAGTTGTGTGGTTGTTTTTTAAGATAAGAAACTTGCATATTTTTTCAATTTGTAACGGGCTCCCAACATTATCATTTTAGCGAATAAATATATCTTTTAGATCACCTAATATTCGTCTTTTTTTTCATATTATCATTCCATTAATTTTATCAAATAAAAGCATATTACACTATTAAAAAAACTAGGTAAATTGCTATGAAAAATACCCATATAAATTTTATTAGGAAAATATCTACGGAATAACGACATATTGCCTATCCAATAAAGTTGCCCTAATTTAATAACAGATTTTCTACAAAATAGCTACAAAAATAATTTTATTGTTATTTTGTAGGTAACATGCTACAGAATACCCATGGAAACCAGAAAAACTTGGATTATTTCAAACTTTATAGGTATTCTATAAACAATTACTACAAAATACCTACAGAATAAAAACAAAATGGGTTATTCTCAAATTCTGTAGGTAATCCATAGTAAACGTTTTAATTTCCCTCATTTTTATTCACTAGATTATTGCTGATATATTTTATTTTATTTTGTTGGTAATTCGTTTAGTTTTTCAACCATAATTTATTTTTGAAAATAAAATCTGAAAAAACCAAAATTCTTAAAATTTACAATATAAGCACAATAATGAAAATTTGAAAAAAAATGATATTTATAAAAAAAAAACTCATAAAAAAATTCTTCAAAACTTATAAAAATTTAAGGAATACTTCTACTTACTATTCTAATAACTTTTTAAAAAATAAGGTGTTTTATATACTAAACTTCATTTTAAAAGATTAAAACTTTTTAAAAAAAATGTTGAACATAATATGATCAAAATAGAGATGATTCAAAAATATTGTCATTCATCATTTTATGATCTAAAAATACTTTGATTTAAATATTTAATGATCCTTAATTATTATATATTTTATAATTCAAAAAATATAATGATCCAAATATTATATTTAACAAAAAAACTTTATTTAATTCAATATATTATGAACCAAAAATGTATGATGCATAATATCGTTATGATTCAAAATAATTTAATTCATAATTTTATGATAAAAAAAATAATATGATTCAAAAAAAGTATGAACATAGAATATTATGATCCTTAATAATCTTCTCATGCAAATTTTTTTAATTGTTGAACATTAAAATCTCCAACCGAAATCTAGTTTAAAAAATTAAAAAAAAAACAAAACGAATAAAAACAAAAATAAAGAAAAAAAAACCCCACTATCTTCAAATATAAAGTAAGATATTACAAAAAAAAAACAAAAAAATAAGTGAAAAAAACCAAAAAAAATTAAAAACATTAAAACAGAGCATATATCTTTTTTAAAAAAATTAGTTTTTTAACGAAAAATAAAAAAATAAACAAAAAGAAAAACCAAAACAAAAAGAAAAACCAAAACAAAACGAAAAAGAAAAGAATTGTGCTTTTATCCTAGACGTTAGCATATATTCTAGACGTTTCATGGACATTCATCGCATATAATTATCCCTCAAGATCTTATTACGTTCCATGGACGTGCGTCGCGTGCAAACGCATCACGACCAAGTAAATGAGTTTGATATTTGTGCCCCTGAAGAAAACAACTGGTGGAGAATAGTCATCGCGATTCCTACGATTTTTTGGGTTTCTATCGGATCTGAATCTTATATATATATATATATATATATATATATATATATATATATATATATATATATATATATATATATATAGCGAGAGAGAGAGAGAGAGAGAGTTTTTCGTGGAGATCAAAAAATAAAAAAAATAAATCAAAATGCAAAATAAAAAGAAAAATCTACGAATTTTTTTTAATTATTATTTTCGTCGTTTTATTTACCCAAATTGAAAAAAAATAGAAAAGTAATAAACAAAAAAATTATTATTATTATTATTTTAATATACATTAATATTCTAATAGAATATTACACTCTAATATTCAAATGAAATTTTAGACTATTAGAATATTTTAGTATTATAATAGAATTGTTAAATATATTAAAATATTTTAATATTCTATTAAAGTTGTTAGAATTTATAGAACATTCTAATATTTTATTAAAATTATTTAAATATTTGTAGTCGAATAATCTAATAGAATATGTGAATATTCTAACAGTTTTTTTTGTAATTTTTATATTAGAATATTTTAGAGATATTTTAACAAAATGGTTATTTTTTAATTAATTTAGTTATTTGTTTGGAAAATATAAATGATTAATTAAAAAGAAAATTTAAAAATTTTCAATTATTTTTCATTTTAAATATATATATATATATATATATATATATATATATATTATCTTCAAAATGAATGGTTTAGATTTTGTCTCCATTTCTCACAAAATATAATGGTTTCAAATGAATCTAACCCTATATATATATATATATATATATATATATATATATATATATATATATATATATATATATATATATATATATATATAAATTGTAAAATTATAAATGCAAAACATACATGATTAGAGTAGACAACATATTATTTTTGTTAAATGCAATGTTTAGTTTTGTATTATTCATAAGAAAATGATTTACTTACAAAAGAAAATATGATATATCCAAAAATGATTTAGTATGCTTATTATAGCTAATAATCATGTAGTAAGTAGTTTCTATGATATTGTTTTCATTATAGAGTAAATTATGATATTAAAATATTGTTTTGAAAAAAATAAATAAATTTACTGTAAATTATTATTAATATATATATATATATATATATATATATATATATATATATATATATATATATATATATATAGGTTCAGGTTCATTTGAGACCATTCTAATTTTGTGAGACCGTGAGACCAAATCTAAAAATAATTTTAAAATGCAAAATAAATGGAAAAATCCAAAAATTCTTTTTTTAAATGTTATTTTCGGAACTTTAATTAACTAAAAAAAATATAAAAAAAATAAAAATAAATAAATAAAAAATCCGTTTTTTTTTTTGAAAAATACGTGAAATATTCTAAATAGAATATTTCACTGACATATTCTAAAAAATAATTTTAAAATGCAAAATAAATGGAAAAATCTAAAAATTATTTTTTTAAATATTATTTTCGGAACTTGAATTAACTAAAAAAAATAAAAAAAAAATTCTATTTTTTTTGAAAAATACGTGAAATATTCTAAATAGAATATTACACTGTACATATTCTAAAAATAATTTTAAAATGCAAAATAAATGGAAAAATCAAAAAAATTCTTTTTTTAAATATTATTTTCGGGATATGAGTTAACTAAAAAAAATAAAAAATAAATAAAAAATAAATAAATAAATGCGTCTCACGGTCTCACAAAATATAAGTGGTCTCAAATGAACCTAACCCTATATATATATATATATATATATATATATATATATATATATATATATATATATATATATATATATATATATATATATATATATATATTGGACTATAGTACATATATATAATAAAACGAGATAGGGAAAACAGAAAATAGTAAAAAAGTTGGTCAGTCGGTGTTCAACTTCCTTTGACCATATTATTGTCCTTATTCTCATCAACCATAATAATGAAGTTCTCATGGCCCCTTTTCTTTACTTATTTACGATATTTGCCCCTGAACAATATATGTGTGATATTCTTATCCCAATTTGTAACGATACATATCATCGAACAGTATATTTAAAAGAAAATGATGATGGCGTAAATAAACAACCGTCCAGCATGATAATATCGAATCTGAATCACTTAAATATTGTGATATTGTCTGAGTTTTTACGATGTATGTAAATAAAGTTTGTTACTATATATTTATTTATACTTGTATTTTGTATTTTTCTTTGCCTTATTATTTGTAGTAGGCGAGTGTCTGCGCGTTGCACACCTATATAGTTGAAGTCTTTACAAATATATGTTTTTTTAAATATAACAATAATGTTGTTAAATTT
This sequence comes from Lactuca serriola, assembly GCF_051521515.1. Lineage (NCBI taxonomy): Eukaryota > Viridiplantae > Streptophyta > Magnoliopsida > Asterales > Asteraceae > Lactuca > Lactuca serriola. The sequence continues at coordinate 9,503,767 of NC_136414.1, read as the reverse complement.
GATATAATAATTTGTATACTAAATTGATATAATATGTTGACCATTTTGAATTATATGATAATATATACATCTATTATAACTGCATTATCTCAATCGTTTGAATGATTTCTATCCGTGAGTTAAACATGAATAAAATTAAATATAATATATGGTTTAATGTTATTTATAGTTATTATTATTGTTAATAAAGTTTTTAAAATGTATTTGCTTAATGTTTTAATTTATATCATTATAATTATTTAAAACATCAAATATTGTTTTTTGATTTTAAAAATAACAATATAATCATTTATATATAATTATTTTTAACTATTGTTATTGTAAGTTATTTTAAACTACTTATTTGAAAACTTTTAATGATTATAAAAATATCTTTAGGAAATATTTTAGTTAAATTGATATTACAATTTAGTTTTTGCATTTATCACTACAATTTATCACTTTTAACTATTTACAAAATATCTTTTGGTTTTTTTAAGTGGAACTGAATTTTATATTTAAGTTGACATTGTAATGTTATACTTAAATTAACAATTTAAGTATTTTGTTTCAACTGTTTAAAAATTGTAGCTTTAAACTGATAATGGTTTACATACAACAACATTTTAAATCTAATAAATTAAGTATAATATGTTAAAAGTGAAAGACATAACTTTATAAATAAAAGTATTGATATTATTTTAAAATTGAAATTTAGTTTATTTATTTAACATTATTAACCAACTTATAATCATTATTAGAAAGATATTACAATTTATCATTTTTAACTATTTACAAAATATTTTTTGGGATGTTTAAGGTTAACTAAAATTTATATTTAAGTTGACCATGTAATGTTATATTTAAATTAATGATTTAACTATTTTATACAAATTGTTCCAAAACTGTATCTTTATAATGATAATCGTTTACATCCAATAATATATTAAAAGTTTAAAACTAATAAATTAAGTATAATATGTTAAAAGTTAAAAACATAACTTTATAAGTAGAAGTAAATATATTATTTTAATATTATAATTTATTTATATATGATTACACTTTAGGTTTTATTTAACTTTATTAATCAACTTATAATTATTATTAGAAAGAAATTAAAAAGCCATGAGAGTTTCAAATGAATTTGGTGAAAGGAAAAATGAATGAGAGTTTCAAATGCATGAGGTTCAAAGAAAAATGCTAACTTTATAAGATATATAGATTTGTACAAGCCCACGTTGATATATATTAGGGCTGACAATTCTCGACACGATACGCGACACGACCCGCGACACGACACGGAATAAATAGGTTTGGGTTGAGTTTTTCAACACACCAACCCGCCAACCCATTTATTAAACGGGTCATATATGGGTTTCTCAAAAAATAAACGGGTTGACCTGTCAACCTGTTTATATTCTTAATAAAAAATTATGATATTTTTAAATGTATTTATGTATCAAGTATTAATATTTAATAAATATTATATAATATATACCATTTATTCATAGACCATTTGATTGTTTTGACATTATTACTCGTGGTGGATGGTCTAAGGTCATAAGTCGTAACCTATAAGCTAAGTCTGTAACATGTTTCTATGAATGTTTTTAATTTTCATTTGGATGTTTAAGACTTAAATATCTAAAATTTGGACCCACGAACCCAAATCTCACCCACGAACCCGCCAACTTGTGAACCCGTATAAATAAATGGGTTGGTGGGTCATATATGGGTTTATGTTCCAAACCCGCCAACCCGTGACCTGTATATTTAAACGGGTCGTGTTTGGGTTAACATATTTTGACCCGCCAACCCGACAACCCGCGACACGCCAACCCGAACACGACACGATTGTCAGGCCTAATATATATATATATATATACTAGCCGTTACCCGTGCAAAGCGACGGGTGCGGATCAACAAAATGACATAAAAAATTTGTTAAACAAAATGACGAACAAATAGAGATTTCTTATACCTGGGCTAGGATTAAACGTAAGACATTTTTGGCTCATTCGATTTTAGTAGAAAGAAAAACCAAAGGTCCTACAGCGAGCATGAGAGATAACCAAGGTTTTTGCGGTTAATGGCTAGGCATTCATGATAGACGAATGTTAGATCAATGTGCCTCTTCAAGTTTATTTGAAATGTTTATAACGTGTACATCGTATTAGACCGATTCAAATGGATATGAAGAACACTTGGTCAAACTTTGACTCATTCAAAATCTTATCATCATCTTATTTGACTTTTTCATTAATGTTGACCGTATAAGATTTAGTATTTACCGATTCAATTGGATATGAGGAACACTTGGTCAAAGTTTGACCCATTCAAAATCTTATCATCATCTTATTTGACTTTTTCATAAATGTTGACCAGATAAGATTTAGTATTTACCGATTCAATAGGATATGAGGAACACTTGGTTAAATTTTGACCAATTCAAAATCTTATCATCATCTTATTTGACTTTTTCATAAATGTTGACCGGATAAGATTCAGTATTCGTTTAATGCATAAAGTCATTGTACATGATGCACTAATGGTTTCTACCTCTTAATTTTGAGTCTTTGACCAAATTTGCATAATAAGTAATATATATATATATATATATATATATATATATATATATATATATATATATATATATATATATATATATATATATATATGTTAAAAGAATGATTGCAGTTACTAACGATATCGTTATAACGTTTTTTTTGTGAATCCAACGAACAATTAAAGTTTGGAAAACTTTTGACTCTGCAAATAGCATAGAAACTGTGGTCAATTTATTTGTCATGTGGGAGTTTGGTCCTTAAATGTCATGTCACTACCTCATGCTATCGTCAACAACAATAAATAAGATCGCTTTTAAGAGTGGTATACATTTGTAATTGTTAATTTTTATAATTTTTTTGTGTTCGTTCAACAGTGTCTCCTTTTTAGCATTAAAGATGTGTGAATAAATTATTAAACGTTAAGTTGGTAGTTACATGCATAGATTTTTAGATTTCATTAATAGAAAATCTTGCCCATATGATGATCCGTTTCAACATGCAAATTGGTATATGAAACGCACTATGGGTTTTAACGGGCTGGTATTTAAAGGTATGGCCTGCATATGATCCATTTCAACACCAAAACAAATGAGAAACGAAAAAAGAAAATGCACAAAAATGCTCGGGAGACTGGGCCAAGGGCAGCCCAGACAGACCTTTGGGTTTTAACGGGCTGGTATTTAAAGGTATGGCCTGCTAGCCAAGTCGACCCTTCCTTGACGGGCTTTTGGACCTTTTTTTTTTTTTTTTTTTGAAAAATTAAATATTCTCTTAGTTTCCTTCTATCTTTCTACATATATTCTTATTAATGATGAAAAATTTATTAAAATATCATTAATCTTATTCAAATGTGTTTTAACACATGTAACCATTTTATATGGATAAGAATAAGAAAATAATAAAATAGTAGAATCAGATATTTTTTTTTGTGCGCCTCTACCAAACATGTTGTGGACATGTACAAGTTCAATGGTCTCGCTCCCATTTTATCTATATTTTGGAACATTTTAATTCATAGTTCAATATAAATTGTGATTTTATATTTTTTTAGATAGTTTAGTTCGATTAATTATTTTTTGTCTATTTTTTTGTTCAATTTAAGTTTCCGTTTGATGGTTTTTAACACCCATGCATATATCAATTATGATGGTGTAATGTTTTTATGAAGTTGGATCAGGCATGGAGCTATTCGAATTCCACTTATTTTGCTTGATTCAACACAAGGTACTACTACTCATCGATTATGCTCACAAACAAAGCTAAAAAAAGTGTAAGAAAACAGCTTCTTTCCCTAATCTTCCCCCCCATAATATATGCTAGCGCTAGTTTCTTCTTCTTCTTTTTTTTTTTTTTTTTTTTTACATTTAATGTTATTTTGTTTTCTCTTCACTATTCTATTGCTTATTCAAAATCAAAACCATTGTTGATTGAAAAATGTAAGCCTCCATAAACCAAACAAGAGATTATATTACAAAATATGAGGAAAAGTAGAATGAAGAAAAAGAAAGTTATAAAATTTATGGATGGATTGACAAGATATGATTATGTATGTGCAAAAAAGCAGGCCTAATGTAATGGCTATATACTTTACAGTTACAGATTACAATGTTGCAGTTGCATGGATGGATTCTTTGTACACAAATATACAACTCATTAGTATACATTAGTCACTCTCACAAAACCAAAAAAGGTGAAACTCAGGATTAAGTAAGTTACTGTGCACTAATTCCAATCCCCTCTGTATTATTATTATGATTATTATTCGTTCATTCATACCATTTACTAGGATTCTCAGGGTAGAAACTGTCCACTTGTAGAGATACAAGGCTATCTGTCTCCATGTTCATATTCATATTGGGCTTTATTAATTTGGAGTCGCTGAGTATTATAGTTTTTTCATCAAAGCAGCTGCTGCATTTCAGCCATTTTTCAGGTTTACATAAAAGATCCTTTTCATCCCAAGAACAAGAAGCAACATCTCCAAGTGTTTGACCAAAACTGTCATCATCATCTTCAATTAAATCTGCTGCATCTTTTCCATCGCCATAAATCCTTTGATGATGGCTCCAATCTCCTAAATCATTCTCTCCCACTCCCACCAACACATGATCATCATCAGACTGCAGCTTCTCACAAACCAAACCTCCTCCTCCTGATTTTGACTCCTCATATCCCCCTACACTTCTAACTTTATTCAACAAATCAAACAGTTCTTGTGAAACTGAACCTAGCAGCTCAGGGGGTATTTTTGTGATTTTCCCTTCCAGCAACCCGACTTCATTTCTCAATTCTTTAACTTGCTGCAACACGGATCTTTGCATATCACCATCATCTTTCCCCATGAATGAAAAACTCTCTTCTTCACTCATTCCATAAACCATGTCTTGTTCCATTAATAACCCTCCTTTATGCCCAACAATTCTGTGCATTATTCTTGCATTCCCATCTAATGGCCCTGGTTCATGCCCTGAATGCACTGCATACAGCTTAAACACAGCTATTCCTTCTTCTTGATAAACAAAAGTTTTGTCTTTTTCGTTGTAATTTGAAATGGGGACAATTGCTCTTATTCGAAATCTACATCCACATCGTTTTGAAGCATAAGCTTCTCTTTTCAAGTTTCTTGATTTCTTTGAGGAAGATGCAGGTTCCCCTGCTCGATGACATGCATAATCTTTAACCTCTGCCATGAAAGGTTTATACCTAATATACTTTTGCCTAATACACAAAACAACATTGTGTTTAGCTGCCAATTGTTGCAGCTTGATTGGCACCTCTTTTGCTGGGACATCGAATGATTCTGTGTATTCAAACCTACGCCTTTTAGAACGTGCCCCTGCCGAGCCACTTGAATCGAGACAAACGGGACAGGCAGCTACACAAACCCTAATGTACGATTCAGGTATTCCGTAGAATTTAGCACCTACAGTCCAAACTTGTTTGATTCTCTCGATCGTCTCCTTTAACCCTAGGTGTTTTAGATCACCGTCACCATGAAAGCTCATGACTATTTCTTGCCACTGACTAATATGCGAAACGAATTGATTATTCGAATTGTTCTTGAAGCATAGGAATTCGTTACCTTGTTCGCCGACGTGAACTGTAAGCTTTTCCTGAATCCGCTTCCAAGCCGTCAGGTACGCTGTGTCCTCGTTACGGTCCTTCCACACCGACCGCCAGCTAGTGAGCACGGCGAGTGGCGTCGCCAGTCTGATCTCATCGGGAGTCGCGAGACGGCCTTCTAGGATACACCGGATCATCAAGGAGTGAGACTCGATGTTAAATGTGTAGAACTGAGACGATATATGAGGCTCCGGGTTAATGTATTGAAACCTAGGGTTTGTTTTATCAGACGAAATAGCATCGTTGGTAAAAGATTGAACACCTTCTGCGTCAGAAGAGGTATGGCTAATGGAATCATCCTCATCTTCATCACGAAAGAAGTCGAATTCCGACATTGGAGGCAGAGAAAATTCAGACGGCGGCTGTTGCTCCTCCTGGTGGTCATGGTGATCTAAAATCGACGGCTGAGAATCGCCGATTGAGTCATGGCGATCTAAAATCAACGGCTGTGGATCGCCGATTGAGTCAAGGTGATGATGAAAGACATCTTCTTCAACTTTGCTTGCATTCATGATCTGTTGTTGCCTGAAATTGATCTCGGAAGCTTCAGTCTGTCTACTCGGACATGAGGTTTTGTAGACTCCTCTCTATCGAATTTAAAAAGGAAAAAAAACAAAAGACTTTCTTCCCCCAACTCACCTTTTCTTTTCTGTAGAGCGAGAGTATTTTGTAAAGGTGACAAAAGTAAAAGGGCTATACGGTAGTTTTTAAATATTAAAATACTAAAACATATGTATGTTTCAAAAATAATTTGACAAATAAAAATTATTATAAGTTTATCTTTTTAGGTTGCAGCCTATGAGCTTATGACTTTATAAGATAAAAAAAATGTTTGGGTTAATTTATTTTTATAAAATGATGAAAATTATGTAGTGTTGGAAAAAGAAAATTTATTTAAGGTTGAGAGTAAATGTAACACCATGTTTCGAGTGGTTTTATAATTTGAGGTCGTGACCCGAAGATCAAGTATCAGAAAGAGAGGTTTAGACCTATTTGGAAGTGGGTAATGTAGATTATGTGATCCATGAGTTCGGTTTGTGTTGTGGAGCCTAAAGACATAATGGTAAAAGTAATGCTTCAGGCCTATTATTAAAATTAAAGATTTTAGTTCAGTGTGTTTTAATTCAAAAGTAATTAGATAGGGTTGTAGAACTCTTCTTTACATTTCTATGGATATAAAGATCGTCAAAAACGGAGTTGGAACGAAGAAGTTGTGGTCTTCAGAAGTTAGGAGGATTATGGGTCAATCTAGTACGCCTGGGGTACGCTGGGTATACCGGACTAGGTGATCACAAAGTGTTTAACTTGGTACGCTGGGCATACGAACGCCAGGTGCAAACCCTAATTTAAGGTCTTAGACCCTATTTAAAGACCTTAACTCATTTCCAACCTTCCTTATCTTCAACCTCCATCCCCTCTAACCCTAAATATGAAACTCTAGCCTTTCTTGTGTGTTCTTGAGCCTTGGAAGTAAACTTTTGGTGTTTTTGGCTCATTGTGAAGAAGTAAGAGCTTAGTGATCAAGCAATTATTGGAGTGGAGCTTGAAGATCTAGAATCTTCATCATCTTGGCAAGTTCTAGAAGGTATAAAGTTGCAACCTTGATGATGTATCTTTTAGATCCAGATAGCTTGAAGTTTTTAACATATTTTGGTCCCTTGAGTTGTTCTTATGAGTATAAGTTACTCCAGGAGTTTAGGATGTTAGATCTTAGTTTTTCTAAGGTCCCTTGTCAATAAAAATGGTAGCTTTATGGGTTTAACTCAACCATGCAAAGGTTGGTGTTCATATCATGAGGATAAAGTGCTAAAGTTGGGCTGTGGGGCTTATTAAGCCATGCATAAGCTTAAAGCTTCCAACTTTATGGATTAAGACTTTGTTTTAGAGTAGATCTAAAGTTTAGACAGGAAGGTCTTAAGGGATTAAGCCATCCAAGAAGGATTGGCTCATGGACCAATACATCGGGCGTAGTTCCTTGTACGTTGCGTGTACTCAGTTCAAGCCTCATAAAATCCCTTCCGTCGCGAGTTGTACGCGGGGCGTACCCAAGTGGTACGCTGAGCGTACTCAACCGGGAGCTATTTGAGCTTTTTGATTTTGGGCCACTTTTGGACTCTAGGGTTTTGGGCTCTTGTTGGGCCACACGTATTGTTGAGTTGGGCCATTGTTAAGCCTTGGGCCTTTATAGAATCGGGCCCATATTAGGCCTTGAGTGTCTTTTGGATTTGGGACATTTTTGGGCATTAAGTGTCATTGAGTTTGGGTCATGGTTAATTGGGCCAATTGAAGGGAAAGGTAAAATGGTCTTTTACCCCAGGAGTCGGGATTATTAAATTAAAGTCCTGATTATGGTTTAGACCCAATTATTAATTATGGTTGTATTTGATTGGTTAGCGCGGGGATTCTCTGGTCCAATAGCTCGAGCATCTATTTGATTGACAGTGGATTGAGGTGAGTTTGCTCACTATACTGTAGGACACTAAGGATTGTATGTGTTTGTAGTCTTTGTGACTCCTGATGTATGCATGTATGCCTGTGTACCTATTTGATATATGTATGTGGGGTGAAATAGACCTGGTACAGCCTTTGTACTGAAATATGAGTTGAAATAGACTCGGGGGTGAAATAGACCCGGTACAGCCTTGTGCTGACATATAAGTTGAAATAGACTTGGGGGTGAAATAAACCCGGGGGTGAAATAGACTTGATACAACCTTGTGCTGACATATGAGTTGAAATAGCCTCGGGAGTGAAATAGACCCGGTATAGCCTTGAGCTGACGTATATGTATGGTATGCGGTATTTTGGGGAACTTATTAAATTTTCTGCTTACGGTTTTCAGTTTATGTTTCAGGTACCTTTAGTTCAAAAGGAAAAAGCTCGAGCTGATTGCATTGCACACACCATGATTTTCCGCTTTATTGAGTTTGATGTATTTTTGGATGATCATTGATATACTTTGATTTTCTTATGGTTTTTGAGGAACATGTTTGGTTGGTGGTTTATTATTATATATAAAAAAATTTGGTTCTGAGTTTTGGGACGTTACAAGTTAATATCAGAGCCTTGGTTTGAGGGATTCGAGTATACTCTCGTGTGTATCTGAACTCAAAATGAGAGTTTGGTAGATTTTTCATAAAAAGAAATGTTTTATTAAAATATTTTCTAATAAAAGAAAACGGTGTGGTATGTGCAATCATCCGAGCTCAAGTAAGCGATTCCCAAAATACCCATACATGTTTGTTATGTTATATGTTATAAGAATTGCATGCTAGATTAGGGCTAAGTATATGCTAAGGATTTCATGCTAGGAGAGATGCCTTTATATGCCTGATTGTTTGAGCTTTTAGAATTGCATGCTAGTATTGTTAAATGTGACTTGAGCATTTGAAGCATTCACGTGGAGCATTTGGAGCACTTGGGGTTCGTGGAGCATGTGACAAAGGAACAGATCATCTGTGAAGGGAATGGATCGTCTTACAAAGGAGTGGATCAAGTGCCAAAGGAACGGGTCATATAAAAGGGGGTTGGAGCACCTGGAAGAGGTTTGGAGCACTTGGGAGTTATATGGAGAAACAAGGGGACCTTTTTGCGCCGTCTGATAAAGGGTAGGGCCAAGAAGGATGTTGTTGCACCAAGGGCATTCCTTCTTGTGCCAAGCTACTCCCTCTTGCGTCGTGGGGTACTCCTTTTTCGTCGTGGAGTATGTTGTTGCACCAAGCATAGCCTTGTTGCCCCATACATGTTCTTGTCGCACCAAGATGGTGATGTTGCTCCAACCTAGAAGTTCTTGCGCCACACTTAAAGCTAACTGCACCATCCATACACCTATTGCGCCATCATGGCGCAAGATGGACCATCTTATTTACATCATGTGTTCTTGTGAATCATATAGTTGTTTGATTTATAAATCTAATCGTTCCATCAATTGGTATCAGAGCAGGTGATTATTTGAACTTTTTCAGATCTATTCTTCATGTGTATTGTGTTGATTGTGCTCTTCCAGATCTATTCATCGAGTTTCAGATCTGTTCTGCATTTTACAAATTGCTTTGCAAATTGATCTTTAATTCTTTGTTTGAGTCGTTTAATCTACTCCTTTTCAAGTTCATTGATCTGATTCACATCAAATCTTACTCAAAATTTCTAATGATGATTCACACTCCGTCACATCCAATCTTCCAAGTAGTATTAGTTCCACAATGAGAATTCCAATTTTATTTCCTGAAGACTATGAAGTTTGGGCTCTTCACTTTGAAGATTATGTTATAAGGATTGAAACTTATGGATCTAGCATCTGGAAAGCAATCAAAAATGGAACGCACAAGTATAATAAGACAAAGAAGGAAGTTCTAACTAAAAATGATTATGAGACTATCATTGTTGAAGATAAACAAATTGATTACGTGGAAAAAGATAAATTACTTAGCAACTTGAAAGCCTTGAGAATCATAAGTTTTGCTCTTACTCCTGATACTTTTTGTTTGATTATCTCTCTTGAATCTACAGACAAGATATGGAATATATTGAAAGAATTGTATCCTGGAGAGGTTGATCTCACTACTTCTTTGCAAACGTCACTTCTATTTGAATATGGATCTTTTGAGCAAAATTCTGACGAAACAATTGTAAAAACTGTAAATCAATTTAATCATCTTTTAAGTCGTATGCTGAAACATGGGTTGAAAATGGAATCTATTAAACAAAAGGTCACATTCATGAATAGTCTGAGATCAGAGTGGAAGACAATTGTTTCTACTGTCAAAGCATATGAACAATTCAAGAATTACTCTTTTGCACGAATTGTTGGTATATTAAAATCTCATGAAGATGAAGTACTAAAAGAAGAAAATTTGGTTACAAATGTTGGTTCTTTGGCATTGGCGACAAAAAGTGAAAGTCCAAAGCAAAAGAAGTCAAAAATTGTTATGGGAGATTCTGAATCTGATATTTCATATGAAGATCTTACAAAAGAAGACAAAGTTCTAATGGTGACAAATTCAAAGAAATTCTTTAAAAAAATCACGTTTCAAAAATAACAAGAATGAATTTGCTAGAAATAATCACAAGCAAGGAGGTTCAAATTCAGAAAGATCAAGAAATGGAAGTTTCAAAAACTCTCAAAGAAATGATGAAAACATTGAGAAGAAGCTTTTTGGTTATTTAGACTTTGACTGTAACTATTGTCATGGAAAGAATCGTTTCGCAAAAGAATGCATGTTACGAAAGATGAATGAGAAAAAAAGAAAAGAATAAGGATGAAGCTTATTACGTAAAGAAGCTTGAAGAACTTCGCAAGAATTCTATCAAGCCAACTTTGGTGGTGACATAGGACAATAGTGATGATGGGAACGTGGAATTTTGGTCAATTGGTTCGGAGGACGAAGAAGTTAATAGGCCAACTCATGGAGATTTCTTTATGGTGAAGGATGGAAAGAAGAGAGGAGGCAGATGTTTCGTGGTCAAGAGTGTAAGTTCAGAAATTCAGAGTCACTTCACAAATGAAGGAAATGTTTCAGACACATGCTTTTCTGCGAAGACGGTGAAGACAGTGAAGGAGCATTTCACAGAATGCAAAAATGTAATTGATAAGGTACACTCTATTCTTAATTCTCTTAACGTACCTGCTTCCCGTGATAGATTTACGTGAAACTATTTTTGATCTTAGTGATCGTTTAAAGAGAACTCACATAAGAAATTCTAATCTTGAGGATTCTCTTTGCAGGATTACATCTAAGAATGAAGACAGACGAATGAAAATAGAAACCTTGGAATTAGATGTGGTCGAGTTCAATGATAATGTAATAAATGTTAAAAGGGACAATAGAGTTGTACTGAAACAAAGAAATATCTTTTGTCTCATTGTGAAAAGTCTTTACAATAACATCACCCAACTGCATAAAAGTTTACATAAAATGATTTTACCTTTCTTAGAATTAAAAGAAGATGAAATTGATGCTGAATGTTATAGGTACGAATCAATGATTTCATCAAATGAATCTATGAGTGATGCTTACATGATTGGACTTGAGCAAATTGAAGAATACATTAAGTACAAAGTAAACAAAAGGATGTTAAAAGATGTTTTAACAAAACAAAATACAAGCAACAAATCAAACTCAGTTCAATGGAGAAATATAACTTGTTATGCAAGAAATTAAATTCAGAAGAAACTCTCAAATTTGAGAATTTACCTAAATTTGATGAAAGCGAAATGTGGAATGATTCTATCTGTGTATGGGTCTGGCAAATTATGGGACTTCAGAATTATAACAATAGTGTGTCAGTTCGGCAATTAAGGAATCAGTGACTTGTTCAACATTAGAAGGTTTAACTCGCAGATTGTCTTTTGTTGCTCATTGTGTTCATGGATTCGTTACCTTTAGGATGAGTCTTTTACTCGAAGGAATATCTAATCTCCTTTGTCACATGAAAAGTTTCCGACGACAGCAAATGGTTAGTGATTCTGTTTTCCAGTGGAAACAACTAGTAACCAGAAGTTAGGCAATCAATTGGAATACAACGTGGAGTTGAATTAGCAGTGGTTCAATATGAGCTGGCTATCGGGGAGTTAGACTTAAGATTTTAGATTTTGGGTAGAGCATAAATGGTTATTCTATAGGGGTTAAATTAAGTTGAGTAAGGATTTGTCCATCGTCGGGACTTGGGAGCTATGCTAAGGCTAGGTTCGGTTGCATTTTTTGGGAGGCTGTTGTATGCACAGGGTTGCTTGTACGGTCCGCATTGGGGTTATGGTTAAATTGCTCTGGTTTTCTGGCGTGTCTGGGATGGGAAGGAATGATTTCGAGGACAAAATCTAATTTAAGTAGGGGAGAGTTGTAACGCCCGATTCAAAGTATTTTTCAGTTTGGACCCTTGGGTGTTAATGTTTTTCAGAATTGGTTCCTATGGGGCATAATTGCCAACTTTGGGAAATTTGGAGTATGATGGGCATACTCCTTGTACGTTGGGCGTACTGGTGCATGTTGGATCGCAGGTCTTAACCATGTACGCGGGGCGTATGTGGAGTACGTATAGCGTGCATGGGCATGAGTGAAACCATAATTTTTAGGGTTTGCACCATATTTAAACCTTGTGATAGCCTTATTTGGTCATGTTTAGCCCGCCTCCACCTTCCTTTGTTCAAAAATCGAAACGCTAGTGTGTGTTTGTGAGTTTTAAGCCTTAACGAGTGTTTGTTGGTGATTTGTGAAGGAGAAGAAGAAGAAGAAGAAGACCATTTGGAGAAGTGTCTTGGGCTTGAAGATTCGGGGTTAGCTCATCATTTGCAAGATTTTTGAGGTAAAAAGCTCACATCTTGATGATGCATGATGCTAGATCTAGTTATGTTGTTATTTTTATGCATTTTGAGTCGTTGGAGTGATTGATGAGATTCTTGGCTCACTCCAGGTGTTAAATCTAGACTTCTTTTGGTCCCATTGTTCATAAAAATGCAATATTTATGGTGTATCTTGGATCATGCATGTGTTAAGACCTTTGTTAAGCTCTTTTTGAGCTCTTGAGCCCCATTAAGCCATGCATATGTGTAAAGTTGCCAACTTTACGTGATTAGAGGTCTTATTGAATCAGATCTGAGAGTTTGGCTTGAAGTATTAATGGATTAAGTGTTTAATGAAGTGGGGTGGACAACTGGGGAGTATTATGGGCGTACCAAGCCGGTACGTTGTACGCTAAGCGTACGGGCTGAGTACGCCCTATGTACTTAGCAGGCGGGATTTAGATTTTGGGCTTCTCGATTTTGGGACCATATTTGGACATTAGGAGATTGGGGCCTTGTTTAGCCATCAAATTTCTATTTTTGGAATGATGTCATTATGTTGGGTTCTTTTGGTTGCAGACCTATAAAGGGGTTTGGGTCCAATTTGGAAAATTGGGCCTTGGGTGTCCATTTTGGAATTGGAACTTTTTGAGTAGTTGGTTTGGGCCTTGGCCTTAGGCCAAAATTGGTAAAGGGTAAAATGGCCATTTACCCTAGTTTAGATTCCTAGTTATGAGTCGGGATCTAATTATTAATTGGATGTTGTTGGTGATGATAGCACAAGGATTTTATCGGACTAGCAGGCAGAGATTTATCGAAGAGATACTCAGAAGCTTGAGGTGAGTTTCCTCACTATGTTTAGCGGGTCAAAGGCACCAATGTCGGCTGATGGTTTATTATGATAGGATGATATATGTATGCGTGACTCTTGCATGTGTATGCATTATTATGTACATCGAGTGGGGCTCGATGTTGGGCGAGGCCCGATGACTGTATTGTATGCTATTATCTTTGTGATTATCGCATGTGTTATAATGATTATATGTTTATATGTTATATATATATATATATATATATATATATATATATATATATATCGGGCGAGGCCTGGTGATTGACAGATCTGTATGCCTAGTGGGGCTCGATGTCCGGCGAGGCCTGATGAAGGGCGGGTGGCCAGTATGTGTCTGTTATGTATGGTATGTGGTATTTTGGGGAACTCACTAAGCTTTATGCTTACGATTTTTATGGTTATGGTTTCAGGTATTTCTGGTTCAAAAGGGAAGGGTCTGACTTGATCTCAGGGCATCCACCCATATTTCCGCATTATGATGATTTTGGGATTGTACTCTGATAAATGTTTTCTTAAAAAGTAGTTTTGAATATTTAGTAAAAGGATATTGAATGCCGACTTAAAGATAATCAATGTTTTGGTTGAGTTAAAAATGAAATTTTTACCTCACAATTTTCAGGATGTTACAGTAGTTGATCAAACAGGTCATCTATCCTAGGAAATGGGTATTTATTTTTCACTGTTGCTTTATTTAGCTCTCTATAATCTACTCGTGTCCTCATGCTTCCATCTTTTTTCTGTATAAATAACACTGAAGCTCCCCAAGGTGAAGAACTAGGTCTTATAAAACCTTTGTCGAAGAACTCCTGGAATTGTATCACAAGCTCCTTCATCTCCGTTGGTGCTAATCGGTATGGTGCGTTTGCTATCGGTGTGGTTCCTGGTAACAAGTTTGTTCGAAACTCTACTTGTCTATCGTGGGGCAATCCAGGAAGATGTTCGGGAAAGACTTCAGGAAAATCACACACCACTAGTATTCTTTTCATCTACTACTTCTCTTTCTTCGCATCAATCACGAATGCTAGATATGATGTACATCCTTTGGCCAATAATTTTCTAGCTTTCATCAGGGAGATGATTTCAGAATTTACTCGACGTTTTTGCCCGTAAACCATAAATGACCCTTTTCTAGGAGGGTTTACTCTTACCATCATCTTTCTACATAGTATCTCGACATCTTTTGCACTAAGCCAATCCATCCCTAATACTATGTAAAATCCGTTTAATTCAATGGAAAATAATTCATCGTGGAACGTATTCCCATTTAGGTCAATGACGGTGTTTCTAATGCAATCACTAACATGTATGAATTTGCCACTAGCTACATCGACTAGTAAGGCATTATCTAGTCTATCTACAAGTAATGCTAGTCTTCTACCAAATTTATGCGATATAAAGAAGTAGTTAGCTCATGAATCAAAAAATATATTAGAAGACAAATCATTTACTAGAAAGGTACCTGAAGCGATATATGTTTCCTCCGTTGCTGCTTCCAGATTCATTTAGAATGCTCTCGCCTTTAGCCTCGACGACACATTAGGCTTTGTAGCCTCTTTCGTCTTCGGGCATTCTTTCGCAATATTCCCCTCTTCACTACATATGTAACACATCTTCTTGTTGGATGTACACTCGTTGGCATAGTGACCCGTCCTTCCGCACTTGTAATAGGTCACCCCCTCACTACATTTTCTAGAGTGCTTTTTTCATTTCTCACACCATTTTGATTCAACTCCTCCTCCTCCCAACTTCTTGGAGCTAGACTTCGAGAATCTGCTTTTCTTGTTGGATCTTGAAGATCCCTCAAATTTCCTCTTCTCTTATACCTCAGCTCTCTCCAAACCCTTTTCCCTTAATTGAGTTTCCATGTTCTTGGCTGACCAGATGGTGGCTTTCAAAATAGTTGCTTGTTTGACCATTGGACCAAAATTTGTTAGTAATCCATTCGCAAACTTGTTGACCTTGGAGAGTTCATTTGGAACCAAGTAAGGAACAAACTTCATTTTCTCCGTAAAACTTGCAGCATACTTGTTGACGCTCATTTTTTCCTTCTTTAGGTTCTTGAATTTGTTATTAATCTCCAGAAGATCCTGCTCAGAGCAATACTGCATTTTTAGTTTCACCAAAAAGTATTCCCTAGATATCTTACTAGCTTCTCCCTTGGGCATGCTATCAACCAATATCTTCCACTAGCTTAATACTCTTGTCTTCAAATGTCTGATCGTGAGAACATTCTTTTTCTTGTTGCTACAATCACAAATTTCAAACATCATATCTATCTCAGAGATCTAATCCATGACTTCCACTAGTGTTGGTATTCCAAAAAGACTCAATGGTTTGGATTCCATGAAGTCCTTGTACTTGCATCCACTTCTATCATCTCTTTCATTTGGTTGGTTCCTTCTAACCACACGTGGCTCACCTTGACTGACAGTCCGACTATAATTTTCTTCCTCAGACTTTTCTTCATTTAGATTGTGTAGGCATTTCCCCTGGTTCATGCTCGACTGCATGGGGCTCAGGTTGTTGATTACCATCTCCTAATCCACTTCAAGTTCTCACCATGTCGATCTATACACCAAAGCAAGCGTTCAATGTATTGAGACGAAAATTTAAGATATGGAAGGTTTTAGATATGTTTAGACGCATAAGACTTCCTTACCACTCAAAAAAGTTATATGTCAGTTCTAATACCGTGATTAAATGTTTAGAATCTCGAACACATAAAATTTCTAAATATGGGTTTGCAACAGACCATCGATTTATTCAAATAATAACCTCCTAGGTAGGCAACTTAAAGCATCTTAAGGCATCTTATTGCTATAGTATGATTTAACATAAATCGTTTAGCACATAAAAGTAATATAAGCATCATTCCTAAAATAGGCTAGTGCATGTGTCAGTTCAGACATACTACCTAAAATATAACAAACACGCATCTTACAATCATCGTTAGCATTCTATGTTTAAGTCTAGAAATCATCAATTATTCCTAGTTCGCTTAAAACTAAAACTCTGTTACCAACTGTGACATCCCCAATTTTCACGGCCAGAAAAGACAGATTTAATTATGCTTGTTTCATTTCAGAGTATCATTTTGAAAGAATTATAATGCGAAATTTGTTCCCAATAATATGGTAAGATTATTACTAAGCATTTCCAAAGAAATGTGTTTTATTAATAACTTTGGGATGTCATTGTCAATACATAAACATAAGCATACCTAAAATATTACATGCCTTACAATAGCTTATTACACTATGGCCTACAATTATCCATTAATCACTCAACATCCTTGGGCCTTCGCGCCGCTACCTGTGATACAAAGAAACTGAGTGGGTCAGACTTGGGGGTCTGGTGAGCACATAAGGTTTTCTTCCCACAATAATTAAATTCTTTAATTATATATCTCACAACAAATAACTCACATGATTTCCCATTCTCGTTATTCTCACATATTTGATCCTAAATACTTATCTCAAGGGACCTATCCTAAGGATCATCATCATCAATGGGGAGACAATAATGTTTGGTGGATTCCTTTAGCAATATGTGTCTATGTGTCCATAAGGCAACCATGGGGAGGGGGGGGGGGGCGATAGAGTATATCAATGAACATATAGTTCTCTGACACCTACATGTTGCGATCCTGCTATCGTTTCCATTAGACTGTTGTCGTCGGCTATACTCTGCTAGATAACTGGTTCATCAATAGTCAAGTCATCTTATCACCATCTCATCATTTTCATCACCTATTACTAGCCAATATATTTTATATAAATATACAAGAAAATACTTATATGATTAAATCAATTAAAAATAATATAATTTATCTAACACGAATATCAAGTAATTTAGATAATAGGTACACATAACATTTAATCATCCAAATACTTTATATCTATGTGTAAGCCGAAAGTAACTATGCACACAATGTTAAAGTGGATGACTGGAAAGTTGGGTAGCGCTTTGCTTTAGCACTTAGCATTTCCTTTGATGTGACCTAGGTATAATTATCACTAAGTCTTAGTTTATTATTCTTTATGACTAATTAATAGCTTAGATTTCTCAATAACCCCAATGTCTATTGATCTATAGTCGATAAGAGACATTCAGGTAGGATCATATCGGAGGTAGGGTCTGTTTGGTATCCAAAGTATACTGTTTAGAAATCTCACTTTAAACACCTCACTAAATCCAGCCTAGACATCATCCTCGTAAGTAGATCAATTAGTATTATGACATTTGAATCACTGAAAAATCTTATTTATTAAATTCATAATAACGACTATGAATATAAATAAAATTTACACTAAAATAATATAGAGTTCAATTTAACTTATAGAGATTTCCTAGACAAAAGTGTGGAAATTGTACTGGCAGAGCTTCTACTCGATGGCTATTACTTATCGGTCACTCAGGGCTTGTAGGGCTTCGCCGGTATACTTGAAACTAAGGCCCCATTTGATACGCATCTTTCCAGGTCCAAACAGATCTTTCTGGCTGAATGGACCAGAAATACTATTTGATTCGCACAAAAAAAGGGTCTTTCCCGGTAAGATATGTCTTTCCCAGAAAGCCCCAAAATCATATCTTTATGGCTGAATGGGCTGGAAAGACAATTATGCACCAAACCCCATCTCTTTCTTTCTTTCTTTCTTGGATTATTATTTTTTTTAAATATTTCTTTTTAATTTTTTTTATTGAATTAATACTTTTTTTCATCATTCAGCACAGTCAATTAGATGTACAATCAAACAGCATGGTTTCTTTCCCAGTCAGAAAACTTTCCCATACAACACTTTACCAGACAGCACTTTCCCAGACACAATCTATCAAACGGGACCTAAGGTAAAATGGCTATAATTCGAAGAATATCGAGAGAGAGAGAGAGAGAGAAAGAGAGAGAGAGAGAGAGAGAGAAAGAGAGAGAAGGAGAAAGGACGTGTAGGGGTGTGAGGAAGAAAGCTTATACGAATGCGAGTATATATAGCCGAAAAAGCAATGCGTGTTGCGCACCCTGCCGGGGTACGCCGCACACTATGTTGGGGGTGGTGTTGTGGCGTTCATCTAGTGGTGACACATGTTACAATCTTGTGGGTTGTTAGATACACACCACACATCGTGTCTGTACGCATGACTGTATGCAGATATTTATAAAATCTTAGAAAACTCATATCTTGTTCATACAAGCTCTGTTTTCCATGAGTTTTATATCCACACGTAGCTATCAACGAGATATACAACTTTCATTTAGACTCTGTCGGCTAATTTTAAATTTATTTTTAAAGTTTTATATTTCATAGGCATAAACTGTTAAAATCCGTTAAAAATTCATAACTCTTTCATCCGACGTCCGTTCTCTATTATCCTTATATCGACGAACTCCTATTAACAAGATCTTTGATTCTCTTTTAGATTGTTTCGGCTAAAAGCTAACCTATCTAAAATTCGATTTCTGTGCTAACATAGTTACGTTGAAATATTAGAAAAACCGTAACGTCCTCTAATAA
Organism: Lactuca serriola; assembly: GCF_051521515.1. NCBI lineage: Eukaryota > Viridiplantae > Streptophyta > Magnoliopsida > Asterales > Asteraceae > Lactuca > Lactuca serriola. Next base: position 9,484,456 of record NC_136414.1, on the reverse strand, counting down.
AATGAGATTTAGGCATTCTCTATATGTACGTTCTATGTTTTATGATTACTCTGACTTTCATTTAGATTACTTAGGCTAATAAGTGATCTATCTTTGATTCATTATGTAACGTTTGTTTCAGGTATCGTTTATTTCTTAAAATTTTAAGGTTTTATACTGGAACTGAATGAGTTGGGGAACTCCAACTCGTCGTGTAAGGATCATAATAGACGCGTGATTAAGGGTCTACTCGACGAGTTGGAAAGCCCCAACCCGACAAGTAGATATTGGAAAGGAAAACCCTAATTTTCAGGGCTTATGCCTTATTTAAAGGCCTTAAGCCTCATTAGTAGCCTCCCTTATCGCCCCTATTGTCTAGAGAAACCCTAGTTCACCCACTTCCTCTTATTGTGTGTGTGTGTGAGCTTGGAGAGTGACTTTCGGTGCTCTTTTGGAAAGGAACTAGAAGCTTGAAGAGGTTAGATTGAGTAGAAGGCAGTAGATCCTGGATTTTCTCCAGTGATGCAGCTACATTGAGGTATAAAGTCCAAACCTTGGCCTTTTATTGATTAGATCTTCTTCTATGAACGTTTATGGCCATTATTAGCCTAGTTTGGGACTATTCTCATATTTGAGCATGATATGAAGATTAGGCTTCAGATCTGGATATCTCAGGGCCTTTGTGGACTTAAAGTTGCTAACTTTATCAAGTATTGGCCCTCCTCCATGCTCTAAGACCCTTGATAAGTTTATTTAAGTGTTTTTAGCCCTTTGATGCCTTGCATGGATGTAAAGTTAGCAACTTTATGTGGTATCTCAACCCTAGGGGGCTGGATCTGTAATTTGGGGCTTTAGATTCGACTAAAAAGGGTTGAATATGTTAAGACTAGGAAAACTCGACGAGTTCACTTGGAAACTCGATGAGTTGGATCGGGTTTCCCCGGTTCTAAATACTGAGTGAACTCGACGACTTGATGAGACAACTCGACGAGTCGACTAGGGCTTATCTCGGTTTTCTGAACACTTAAGGAACTCGACGAGTTGGGGTCAACATGGATTGTTGACCTTGATTGTTGATCATGGTTGATCAAGTTTGACTTCGAGGGGTGTTAGGGGTGTCAGACCCAACAAATAATAGGGGTACGATATACTCCAAAGTAACACTACTCTATTGCACTAAAAAGAATAGTACAAGGCAAGTAGGGTCGATCCACAGAGACACGGGACAATCAGTCTATACCCTTTTTACGTAAGGTACTTGTTCACAAAAGATGAAAGAAAAAAGGGGGGTTTGATTGCAATGATTAGACAAATAAAGTAAAATCACAAGTAATTGGATGAATGAGTAAATTAAATTCAGATATTATAAAGACTCCAACTTCATGTATGACAATTCAACAATGTGAATCCAAGATGACAAGACTTTTGTTTCATTCTATCTAAGTTGGTACTTGAAAGTGTTAACAAGCTCTAACACTTTCCATTCACCACAATAATTAAACAAAACAAGCTCTTTGATTAATCCTAACCTTACTAACCTAATCTAAACAAGCTCTTAGAATTAGATTGGAAAATTGCATGAAGCTTTATGTGAATGTTCCCAACAACACCCAATACTCCTCATAAGCACGGGAGTGTAAAAGTGTATGAATAAGATTTACACTAAATTCATTCAATAGAGATCAATTTAATGCTTGTTACTTTTTCAAATTCACAAAACAATTACGGATTTTGTAAAAGAGATAACTAGAGTGACCTAACCCTAATTCAAATGGCCAATAAGAATCACAATTAGAATCAAACATTCGATTGAAGCAAAATCAAATTCATTAGATAGAAATTAATAACAAACATCAAGTCATATGATTAGATTCACAACTAGAAAGTCAACACATGAGTTGGAGAAATTAGAGTTCTAGCCACACATGACTAGAACAAAACCAGAAATCTAGAAGATGAAATCAAGAATTAAAATGCTTACAAATATGAAATCAAAATGTTTCCAAATGTTATCGGACAATCCTTGCTAAAAACTTCAACTCCTTCTCCCAAAAATGCTTTTTCTCCGCTCTGCTTACCCCCAAAATGACCTAATTCCCGTAATAAGAAAAGAGGAAAAACTGCCAAAAAGACAGTTTTTAAGTTGAACACGCCCCGTGTCGAAATAGAGCAAATCAACATGGGTCATGTCGAGTGTAAACCAACCCTTCAGTTCTCGATTCCAAATTTGAAGTACGATGCTCAAAAATGCCCAGCTAGCCCAACACGCCCCGTGTCCATATAGGCTAAAAAGGGGATGAAGGATCCTAAAGGTTAAGAATGAATGCATGCAATGTAATGCCATGAAAATTTAAGGTATGTACAAAATGCACTTGAGAAACAAAAGAAAAGAAGATTAAGAACAAACACAAAATATGTACTTTTGTAACTAAATAAAGGTACGATCAGACTTTACATCGATAAGACTTCGATCATTGATACCTTGGCAACAATCCTGTTTCCTTCCACATATCACAAACTTTCAATGTGAGGAAGACCAGAAACGGTGTAACCCTATAATCCAACCAAAGTTTTATTTAATCTTTATACCTTACTAAGCTTTATGGGCGAAAATAACATAGTCCGTATTTCATGTCCTTAAGACTAGATGGCCATGAATCAGAATCGATGCATCCTTAAGAACCCGTCACGGCGAATCAGCTTTCGCTGAAACAGTGAGCCCCCCCCCCCCCCCCCCCCCCGAAGGGGCCCAGCTCCTATGCTTTCACTTTTTCGAGAGCCACAAGTATCATATCACACAGTTCTTCATTCGCCAAATTTGACTTGAATTGGCTTTTGATTCGATTGAAATTTGATTTGTACTTCGTTTTGAATATGGATTCTTCAATCTTCATTTTTGGAATTTCTTTAGATTTCTTCGTTTTCGCATTTGAAAATCTGATTAGGGTACTAGATATGACAGTTGTACCCTTCCTTCTTTCTTGACTGTGTGGGTCTGATACTTAAGCTCTCTGTTACCGCGGGGGTAACGCGTGTCAACAAATAGGTCCGTGTTCTGTGGGTTCAAAGTTGCCGATAAATATTATTTTTAAACATTCAAAAGCAAATCATCCTAAAGCTGTTATTACCGCCCAAAAAACGTTTCAATATAAATTCATTTTATTATCTAAGGCTAGGGTCTCAAATTACGGTGTTTGGGTCCCCTAGTTATGACAGCTGATTCTACGCTTCCGGTAACTATCCGGTTGCCTCAGAATTCTTTCATTTCATGGAGCAATTGTATGTAAAGAGTGTCATCATCTTGTACACTTTTTTTTTTCTGAAAAACAAATTCAAGGAAAATGAAAATAAGAAAATAAAATAGAAAAGAGAAAATAAGAGAGAATAAAATAAAATAAAAATTTTGAAAAAAAATGAAATAAAAATTTTGAAAATAAGAAAATGCATGCATGAGAATGAGTGAACCTAATATACAAGTCTACCCCTCCCCAAGCTTAAAGATAAGCATCGTCCCCGATGCTTGGAGAGGGTGGAACAACCTAAAACGGAGGTGGAGGAGGAGGATAGTAGCTGGGGTTTCGGGTCCAAGCCATAAGTCCTCCTCATGTTTGCATTGACGCTCTTGATCCCGAGCGTACTGAGTGGTGAAGGTGGAAAAATTCTGGGTCAGGCTTGCAATATCTTGCTGGTAGGTGTTGAGGCAGGTATGGATTGACTGGAATTCATCCATATACTGTTGATGATAAGGTAGGGGTGCAGCAAAATGGGATGAGCTGCCACCAACGGTGGGAGAAGCATGGTGGGGCTCCTCCTCCTCTTCATCATCATCACCATCTTCCGCGTTGTCTTCACTTTGCTCATCTACCTCGGTGGAGTATGAGTGGGGGAAGATGTATGGAATGATTTGCCAATCGGTCATGTGAATGGGATTTCGGAAATCAAGAATGCCTTTATTTTCTGGTGTGATCAGAAGCTTTGGATCATGATTTTGACCCACGGTCCAATGGTGTGTGCCATCGCTTGCCGAACGGAAGAGTCGCATGGACTCAAGGACAATAGTGGTGAGATAAGGCTCACCCGACAGTGGCTGATGGGAACTGGGCTATGGGACTCGGACTTGGGTGCTCTTGGCGAGCATGCTGACAATACCCTCGCAAACAATCTTTCCCGATCGGGATGTGCTCAGGCGGATGAGCTTGTGGCACACAAACCGACCATAATGAGGAATGAGGTTATTCTCGAGATGGGTCATTGCATAGAGGATTTTGAGCTCTAGCGCGCTGATGGTGCTTCGCTCCTCTCTAAGGGCGACGAGTGAAGCAATGATTCTATGGGCTACCTTCATCACGAGATTGATAAGTGATGAGACTTTGGCAGCGCTAGAGACATATGGGTGTTGTTGGGTGAGTTGGGTCCACCATGTCAAGTCAAAGTATCCTTGAATTGGGTCAGTGGGGCCAAATGTGTTTTCCGTTGGGGCCCCCACAATGGCATTGATTTGATCCAAAGAGATCTCACAGTCATGATTCATTAGACGGAAGTAGAGGATCCCATGGTCCAAATAAACTGAGGATAGAAACTCAGCTGTTGGGACTTTATAACTCAATTCATGGACCCTCAACAAGTCGTGCCACCCTATGTTGCGAAACAGGGTTTTGACTTGATTGTAAACATGCAACTCTTTTAGAGATGGAACATGCGCGGATTTTTGGATGGCATGACCCCGTTTAAGGAATGACTCAAGTTTTCCCTATTGAATTGGGCCAAGACATACGGCATCGCAATGAGACGGGTCGGCTGGGGGTGTTGGGGACCTAGGTGGAGGTGATGGGGATCTAGATGGAGGTGATGGAGTCCTAGGCTTCCAACAGCGGGAGGATGATTTGGTCTGTCTTGGTCTTTTGGAAGATGCAGCTTCCACAGTCAAGTTTGGGACAAATTAAAAGTCAATAGGTCAAAATGTCAAAAAGTCAACTGTTGACGGGTCCAGTCAACTTCGAATTTGGCCACCAAAATTTCGCGGGAAATTTGGTTTTCAAAGATTTCCTACTAAGAATCAAGTCCAAATAGACCACAATTTCAAGTAGTTTGACTCAAGAACACAAAATCCAAAAGTTAAGAGTTGGGAAGAATTTACCGAATCGTGTGTTGGATTGTGTTGTTCTTGATGGAAAAGATCTTCCTTAACCTCCCCAAGCTTGCCCCTTTCAAGATTAAGACACTAAAACACCAAAATCAAATGAGATTTTCGGATCTATGGTTTGTCAAAACCCCCAAATCCACCATTAAAATGCAAGAAAATGGTGTTTAAGATGGAGAAGATGAAGTGTAGATGATGAAAATCAAACCTTTTTGTAGATGGAAGCCAAAATCTTGAAGAAATTGAAAGGTTTTTGATGAAAATCGGACCTAAGGTTTTTGTTGGGAGAGAGGGGCTGTTAGGAAGTGAAAGTGGGGATTAATGAGGTCAAGTCCCGATTTTTTTCTTTAAAAAGGGCCAGAACTGTTGCGCGGACACGACCCGTGTCACTGCAGGTTTATTTGACACGACCCGTGTTGGGGATTTTATGTTGAGTTGAAGACGAACACGACCCGTGTTACGCTCTGTAGAAATTTGGGGTACTTTTTGCATGGACACGAACCGTGTTCATTATAGGCTAAATCCAACACGGCCCGTGTTGGTCTCTGGAAGAATTTGGGTCTTTTCTTTCATGAACATGACCCGTGTTCCATTAAATCTAAGAGGGACACGACCCGTGTTGGTCCCTGGATGCTAATCCCCATTTTTTTTCTTGAAAATTCCCCTCTCTTTGAAATGAAATACTTTTCCACCCCAAGGTCCGTTTTTTTGGTTTGAAAACAATGACAAAAACACATTTTGAACATTAAAAACCATAAGAATGCAAAGAACGAAATGTTTTAACGAAAAATAACGAAAATACCCCCGGGTTGCCTCCCGGTTAGCTGCCCTTGTTTTAGGTCATTGGCTTGACTTTTCCCCCAGGTGTGCTTCATTCTTGGTATGTGGGGTTCTCCAACTCATCAACCTCTTCATTCTTCACCTCAAATCCTTCATAAAACGACTTCAACCTATGACCATTAACTTTGAATGTTTTACCCGTTTGCATGCTCGTGATTTCCACCGTACCATGGTCAAACACCCTTTTGACCACGAAAGGACCAACCTATCTCGATCTCAACTTTCCTGAAATTAGCTTGAATCTTGAGTGGTAAAGCAACACCTTTTGTCCTTGTATAAAAGTCTTTCAGGAGGTTGCCCTGTCATGGTATGCTTTTGTTTTCTCCTTATAGATCATGTTACTTTCGTATGCATCATTCCGAATCTCCTCTTGCTCTTGGATATCAAGTTTCCTTTTATTTCCCACCTCATCTTCACTTATGTTGAATTTCTTTACCGCCTAAAAATCTTTATGCTCAAGCTCAACTGGAAGATGGCATGCTTTACCAAACACAAGCCTATATGGGGACATGCCAATGGGAGTTTTAAAGGCGGTACGGTATGCCCATAAGGCATCATCTAGCCTTAAGCTCCAATCTTTGCGGTTTGGGTTGACCGTTTTCTCCAAGATACTTTTGATTTGCCTGTTTGAGACTTCTGCTTGTCCATTGGTTTGGGGATGATAAGCTGTTGAGACTTTGTGTGTCACTCCATATCTCTTCAAAACAGCTTCTAGCATCCGATTGCAGAAATGGGTCCTACGGTCACTTATGAGCGCCTTTGGTGTGCCAAACCGTGAGAAAATCTGTACCTTAAGGAAATCGACCACAACTTTGGAATCATTAGTACGGGTGGCCTTAGCCTCCACCCATTTGGACACATAGTCCACCGCTAACAAAATATAAGAACAACCAAAAGAGGGTGGAAATGGTCCCATAAAGTCAATACCCCATACATCAAAAATCTCACATACTAGAATAGGGGTAAGGGGCATTTGATTTCTAGAGCTTAAAGATCCGGATTTTTGGCACTTTTCACAATGTGCACAAAGCACATAGGAATCATGGAAAATAGAAGGCCAAAAGAATCTGCTATCTAAAACTTTCCTAGCTGTCCTTTGGGGTCCAAAGTGACCACCACAATCATAAGAATGGCAAAAATTAAGGATAGATTGTACCTCTTTTTGCTCAACACACCTGAAAATTACTTGGTCCGCATAGTACTTCCAAAGGTAAGGCTAGTCCCATATGTATCGTTTGGCTTCCTTCTTGATTTTGTCTCTTTGCCAACGGGATGAATCTGGGGGAAATTGACTTGTGACCAAGTAATTGACGATATCTGCATACCATGGTGCTTCTTTGGCTGCAAATAGATGCTCATCTGGAAATGTGTCACAGATTGGTATACCATCTTTGGGCGATACAATGCGACTTAGATGATCCGCAACCAGATTTTCCTTTCCACTCTTGTATTTGATCTCAATATCGAACTCTTGCAAAAGCAGCATCCACCATATTAACCTCGGATTTGAATCTTTATTTGTAAGCAAGTGCTTTATGGCTGCATGGTCCGAATATATGATCACTTTAGTTCCAAGGAGGTATTGTCGGAACTTCTCTAAAGCAAAGAAAATAGCAAGCAACTCTTTCTCTGTTGTGGTGTAGTTGCCTTGTGCCCTATCAAGGGTCTTTGATGCATAGTAGATGACATGATGTGCTCGGTCAACCTTTTGTCCCAAAACCGCCCCAACCGCGGTATTGCTAGCATCGCACATGATCTCAAATGGAAGATCCCAATTTGGCGGTTGAATAATGGGGGCGGATGTCAACAAATCTTTCAAAAGATCAAATGCCTTCTTACATTCATCACCAAACTCAAAATCAGGCTCCTTTTGTAGAAGTTGACACATCGGTACGGTGATCTTGGAAAAATCCTTTATAAACCGCCGATAAAAACCTGCATGGCCAAGAAAAGAACGTACTTCCCGAACATTTGTCGAGTATGGTAAGCTCTTAATAACATCTGGTTTGGCCTTGTCAACTTCTAAACCTTTTTGGGACACCACATGTCTAAGTATCAAGCCCTTATCAACCATAAAATGACATTTTTCATAATTAAGGACTAAGTTCGTGTCAATGCACCTTTGTAAGATTTTGGTGAGATTTTGCAAACATTCATTAAAAGAGTTTCCATAAATAGTAAAATCATCCATGAAAACCTCTATGATATTTTCGACATATTCTGAAAATATGCTCACCATACATCTTTGGAAGGTCGCGGGTGCATTGCACAAGCCGAAAGGCATGCGTCTATACGCAAAGGTGCCGAAGGGACATGTGAATGTGGTTTTCTCTTGGTCTTCCGGGGCAACCAGAATTTGATGAAAACCAGAGAAACCATCAAGGCAACAATAGTGGGATTTCCCGGCCAATCGTTCTAACATCTGATCAATGAATGGCAAAGGGAAGTGGTCTTTACGGGTGGAAGCATTCAACTTCCTATAATCGATACAAACTCTCCACCCGTTTTGCACACGAGTGGGTACCAATTCCCCCTCAGAGTTTTTGACAACAGTGACTCCGGCTTTTTTCAGGACTACTTGCACAGGACTCACCCACTTACTATCAGAAATGGGATAGATTACACCTGCATCCAAGAGCTTCATGATCTCCTTTTTAACCACCTCCATCATAGGTGGATTCACCCTCCTTTGTGCTTCGTGGGTTGGCTTGAAGTCCTCTTCCATCAATATTTTGTGCATGCATAACGATGGGCTCAACCCTTTTATATCCGCAATGGTCCAACCAATAGCCTCCTTGTATTTCTTCAAAATTCCAACTAACTCTTTTTCTTCTTCTCGTGCCAGCTTGGTCGAAATTATCACTGGTAATGTCTCTTCCTCTCCAAGATAGGCATACTTGAGATGGTTGGGAAGAGTCTTCAACTCAAGAGTCGGTGGTTGTACTATGGATGGGAGAAGTTTCGGATTGAAACTTTTTAGCCTCATGCGGGGTGGTTCAACTCTCATGGGTTGTGCTTTCTCCAAGGAATCAATTACTTCAATCAATTCTTCCTCCAATGTGTACCTGTCAGCCAAATCCTTAATCCCTGTCTCATCAAAGTGTTTGCTCAAGATGGTGGTTAGCACATCTTGGCTTGACATCTCAAAACAATCATTAGTACATGAATCAATAACATCTATGAAGTTTAAAGAATGAATATCGCTAGAATAACGCATGACTTCAAAGATATTAAAGTTAATCACCTCACCATCGAACTCCATTGACAAAGTACCATTGGCTACATCTATTTTTGTTTTTGCGGTACTTATAAAAGGTCTCCCCAAAAGGATGGAGCTCGATTGTAGGATGTTTTCATCACCCATGTCTAAAACATTAAAGTCAGCAGGAAAAACAAGCTCATTAACTTGCACTAACACGTCCTCCAATACACCTTTCGGGTGTACTAAAGACCGGTCAGCAAGTTGAATGATAACTCCGGTTTTTTATAAAGGTCTAATTCCCATTGGCTTATAACTTGAATAGGGTAAGACATTAATTGATGCTCCAAGATCAAGCATGGCACGTGGTACAAAAAGGTTACCCATTTTGCAAGGAACCGTGAAAACACCCGGGTCCTTGCATTTTTTTGGTAGCCACTTTTGTAACACGGCTGAGACATTTTCACCAACCTTCACAGTTTGATTTCCTTTAAGTTTTTTCTTAGATGTGCAAAGTTCCTTAAGGAACTTAGCATATCTAGGAATATGTCTAAAAGAGGATTTTGATTTCAACCTTTCGAAACATGGCCATGATTTCATCATCTTCCCTTTCTCTTTTGGTGCTTGCCAGCCTTGAAGGAAATGGAGCTGGTGTGACTTTCACTTCGGATTCTATTAACTTCCTGGACTTTGGAGTACTCTTCTTTTCATCTTCTTTGACAGCTTCTTCCACCTCAATCTCTTTCTCTTCTTCTTCTTCTTCTTCATCCGACATCCTTGGACTTTCATAACTTTTCCCACCTTTTAGAGTAATTGCACACGCATTGTATTTTGGGTTCTTCTCCGTTTGAGAGGGTAGCTTGCCTTGCGACTCCATCTTACTCACGGATTGAGCAAGTTGTGATACTTGTTGCTCCAAGCTTTTTATGCTTGCCTTAGTTTCTTGTTGAAAGCTTTGAGTGCTTGTGGTAAGGCTTTTTACTATGTCCTCTAAGGACATATTTGAAGAACTTGCTTGTAGAGGGGGTTGTTGTGGGTGCCTTGGTTGGTAATTTTGAGGTTGGAAGGGTGGTCGTTGTTGATTTTGAGGAAATGGTGGTCTTGGTTGATATTGATGCGATTGATTTTGCTGATAATTCCCTTGTTGATTGCCTCCCCACCCTTGATTATTGTTCCATCGCTGATCACCTCTTGGTTACTCATAACCTCTCTGATTTGCCCCAGAATAGCCTCCCATGACTTTCGCTTCTTCATAATCTTCCTCTTGGAGTTGTGGGCACATATCGGTTGGATGCCCCACTTGGGTGCAAATACCGCATGGGCGGGGTGTGGGTTGCACACCTTTGTCTTTGGCCAACATCATGACTACTTTCATGAGCTCAGACAATTGAGCTTCAATCTGAGGAGTTTGAACTTCTTTTACACCTCGGGGTGCATCCGTATACCATTCTTCGTCATGGCTTGAATGTTTGGAATCTTCGACCATGTTCTTGAATAGATTTCGGATCTCAGTTGAGGTCTTATCGGGCAAAGATCCGCCACTAGAAGCATTGAGAAGCCTTCTTTCCATGGGGGTCATACCTTCAATGAAATAATGTAGGAGCTGATACTCGGTGATCCCGTGCTTTGGACAACGAGCACAAAGTTTCTTAAATCTTTCCCAATATATGTGGAAAGCTTCTCTTTTTTGTTGCTTGATTCCGATAATTTCCCGTCGTAGGGCTGAAGCTTTCATTTTGGGAAAATACTTGTCCAAGAACAACCTCGCAAGGTCCACCCAAGTAGTCACCGTCCCCAGTGGGAGGTCATAGAGCCAGTCTTTGGCGGCGTCTTGCACTGCGAAGGGGAATGCCATAAGCTTGATCTGATCGTCCGTGACATTGTGTGGTTTCATACCCACACATACTACATGGAACTCTATGAGAAACTTGTGAGGATCATCATTTTCTAGGCCACTAAAAGTTGGGAGTAAGTGAATGAGCCCGGATTTTAGTTCCAAGTTGGTGGCGGCTGGGTATGTGATGCAAAGAGGTTGTTGAGTCACCTCTTGTCTTGACCATTGACGGAGAGTTTGTTCGGGTGGTGGGTTTGGAGGACCTTGATTCCCTCCAGGGTTATCTGCCATGGCTTGAGAATTGGGTGATGTTTCTGTAGGTGAACTGTTTAGGATATTATGAATAGGTGAAGAGGGTGGAGTGGTATTTATGGGTGAGGCTAGTTGTGGTGAGAGTGATGGGCTGTCTGATTCTGATGCGGATACACTTGAGAGGGGTATGTCCTCCCAAATTTTGATGACCGGGGGATTAGATGATGAAGAAGTACCGAAAACCGGCTGCCTCTTACGAAGCTTGGCTTGCTTCCTTAACTTCTTTGCAGTCCTTTCTATCTCCGAGTCAATTGGCAATGGTGTACCTGTACGAAAAGATCTAGGCATAAAAAATTAGTAACACCGTGTCCCCGGCAACGACGCCAATTTGTTAGGGGTGTCAGACCCAACAAATAATAGGGGTACGATATACTCCAAAGTAACACTATTCTATTGCACTAAAAAGAATAGTACAAGGCAAGTAGGGTCGATCCACAGAGACACGGGACAATCAGTCTATACCTTTTTGTGTAAGGTACTTGTTCAGAAAAGATGAAAGAAAAAAGGGGGGTTTGATTGCAATGATTAGACAAATATAGTAAAATCACAAGTAATTGGTTGAATGAGTAAATTAAATTCAGATATTATAAAGACTCCAACTTCATGTATGACAATTCAACAATGTGAATCCAAGATGACAAGAATTTTGTTTCATTCTATCTAAGTTGGTACTTAAAAGTGTTAACAAGCTCTAACACTTTCCATTCACCACAATAATTAACCAAAACAAGCTCTTTGATTAATCCTAACCTTACTAACCTAATCTAAACAAGCTCTTAGAATTAGATTGGAAGATTGCATGAGGCTTTATGTGAATGTTCCCAACAACACCCAATACTCCTCATAAGCTCGGGAGTGTAAAAGTGTATGAATAAGATTTACACTAAATTCATTCAATAGAGATCAATTTAATGCTTGTTACTTGTTTAATTTCACAAAACAATTACGGATTTTGTAAAAGAGATAGCTGGAGTGACCTAACCCTAATTCAAATGGCCAATAAGAATCACAATTAGAATCAAACATTTGATTGCAGCAAAATCAAATTCATTAAATAGAAATTAATAACAAACATCAAGTCATATGATTAGATTCACAACTAGAAAGTCAACACATGAGTTGGAGAAATTAGAGTTCTAGCCACACATGACTAGAACAAAACCAGAAATCTAGAAGATGAAATCAAGAATTAAAATGCTTACAAATATGAAATCAAAATATTTCCAAATGTTTAACGGACAATCCTTGCTAAAAACTTCAACTCCTTCTCCCAAAAATGCTTTTTCTCCGCTCTGCTTACCCCCAAAATGACCTAATTCCCGTAATAAGAAAAGAGGAACAACTGCCAAAAAGACAGTTTTTAAGTCGAACACGCCCCGTATCGAAATAGAGCAAATCAACATGGGTCGTGTCGAGTGTAAACCAACCCTTCAGTTCTCGATTCCAAATTTGAAGTACGATGCTCAAAAATGCCCAGCTAGCCCAACACGCCCCGTGTCCATATAGGCTAAATGAACACGGGTCGTGTTCATCGAAGTCAAAAAATTGTTTGATAGTCAAACACGCCCCGTGTTGGATTCTAAGGCAAACCCAACATGCCCCGTGTTGCCCTCTGGATGCTCGTCCAAACTTGATTTTTCTAATTCTTCCGATTCTCGCCCAATCGTCCCGCAATCTTCACCAACGCTCCCTAGCACCTCCAAAAGCGCGCTCCAACCTCCGGTTCACCTGAAAAGGACATGAAAGAGTGCAAATAAGGTTGTTCAAGAAATTAACCTAGATATGCTAAAATGCAATAAAAACAACGAAATTATGCTAAGGACATACATAAAAAAAGGGCTAAAAGTTGTGCAAAAAGGTGCACAAAATGCACCTAACAAGGGGTATTTTGGTATTTCGGGATTTTGACAAATAAGTCACTTGGCGATTGTAGGATGTTGAGTTGTAGTTATGGATTGGGATTGATCTTATCGGTTCAACATTTCTTCATAGGTGAGTCTCCTCACCATACCAATGGGTCGAAGGCACCAAGGTCGGCCCATTATATGATATCTGAATTGTTAGTTGATTATGTGATATGTCGGTATGACAATTGTATGGAAGACCCCGGGGGGTTCCCATGGTAGTAGATTAAGACCATGAGAGGGTTCCCATGGCATTTAGTATAAGTCATTGGAGGGTTCCAAGGCATCCTAGTATGTTTGCATGTTTAGCTCGTATGATATTTCTTTGGTTAGTGAAGATCATGTGGGGGTTCCCATGGCAGGTAGTCAAGACCACGTGGGGGTTCCAGTGGCAGTTAGTGAAGACCATGTGGGGGGGTTCCTATGACAGGTAGTTAAGACCACGTGGGGGTTCCAGTGGCACTCAATATAAGACCTTAGAGAGTTTCCATGGCATCCTTATATGTTTGTATGCATGGCTTATGTGGTATGTTTAGCTTATAGAGCTAATATGGATTATGTTATTATGTGGATTGTGTGAGGTATGCTCTTGGGAACTCACTAACCATTATCTTACAGTTTGTTGGTTGTTTCAGGGTACTTCAGAGCCTAAGTGCAAGGGTCCGACTTGATGGCGCAACATGCACTCTCCGACGATTTTATTTGGGGATACTCTGATATTATGAATGAAATGTTTGATGCTGTGGATTTTAAAAACAATTGTAATTGATATTTTATGTTCATTGGAAACGATTTTGTTAATTAAAATTGAAAATTTTTATTGGAAAATTTGGGTTGTTACACATTATTTAAGACACTCGATACCGTATCGAGTCGAACGTGAAACTTCAACGAATTTTAACTTCTTCGATGTACGTCAGATTGGAGCATTCCTTATATATCTAGAATCCTCATCATGACTACTTTCTTTTTCATCAAGGATATACAGTGTAATTGTTATTCTATTTATGATGTGTATTTTATTCTTTTTTATTTTATTATATATCATTTTAAACACGTATGCTACATATAACTACACATAAAACACATAATACTCGATAATTCTCTTATCATACAAAGGTTACAATCGTTAAACATTACAATTATATTATTTTATTAATATCTAGCGAGAAAACACGGACGTTACAATATGATATGCTAAAAGTCATAAATTATGTCAACTTACATCATATCAACACCCGAAAGTAGCTTAGAATAAGAAACAAAACACAATGGTTAATATGGTTTGTTATAGAAAAACCCTAAAACGAAATTAATACAAATTAAGTCTATAAATGTTAGTTAGTAGACACATACTTTGTCAAGAATTCTCGAGCTAACATTTCTAGATCACTCTCTTCGGGTTCTTGCCTTGTTAGGGTGTCGTCATTGTTGGAGCATTCGTGTAATACAAGTGACGTTTGTTCAAATTTAGCATGTTCGAAAGGAACAACCGATATGGTGGAAAGAAATAGAGGTGATTGTTGCAACATTGAAATTCGAGCACGAATGTATGTTAGCTCTTCTTGCAAGTTAATAACCTGAAATTCTAGCATCACGAAATTAGGGTTTTATATAACATTTTCGTTATGAAAAATATTAAAAAAACAACTAGTTTTCAATTACAAAATATAAAATTTCTTCCCTTTGCCAAGTGTCATGGGGTAATTGGTCTGCCCAACACTGCACCTTCCATGAATTAGATTGATTTTATAATATTTGGTACATGAATTAGATTGATTTTATAATATTTGGTAGCTCTTTTCACATCACTTCTTATGTTCTTTATTCTATGTGAGTGTACAAAAGAATTTGACATGATTATCACACTTTCTCCAAAGTTTGCAAGAAACCAAAACAATAGAATCAAAAGGAGCCAATTATTGTGGTTTAAAAATGTTTCATGGCATTCTACTAGTAGCAAAAAACCAAAAGGAAACCTAAACTGACAAGTATAGACGTCACACATGAACCCAAAAAAGGATTAACAAGTACAATCGTTGTTAACTTTTTTAATTGATAGATCTGTCCACAATTTCTAATATAAATCATAAATTCAAAATAACTTTTTTTCAACAAAAAAGGGTTGTAATCACTTATCTGCGTTTTGTTAATGTGTTTCCATATTTTTTCTGCTTTCGCTAATTTTCAGGAATCAAGACCAAAAAGGTTTCCTACTTGTATGTTGCAACAATATTAATTATCTGCTTTTGAAAATCTTATTCAAATTAATTATGGGGGCTTTTCGATTTGTTCCTTCAAGCAATTATTGCGACAATTAAGAGTAAATAAACAAGTTATACAATTAAGAGAAATTAATTGCAACAGAAAAATAAAAGTTACTGATACGTAGCTTATTAGTTCTACAAATAATTAGTTGCAGGTTTCGTATCTTTCTCAAATCTGTTTATTTGAAGAACGCAAAGAACAAGTTTTGATGGGGAAAGTACAGGCAACAAAGCATCTATAGATATGCATGTGAGAATTATTAATGGATTGAGGGAAGAAGCTAAACCTGTTGTTGGAGGGAGAAGATGTTAGCAACACAGCCATACACAGGATCTCTAACCCTAGATAAAGCTTCATAGCAGAGTGAAACGACAGCGTCTAGACGGCGGTGCGGAGGTACCCTAAGGAGGAGCTTGGAGGTGTTGCTAGCTCCGAACACCCTGTGCACCGCCGCAAAGTGAGTTGTACCTTGATCTGAGTCAAAGTATGGCGCAAACACACAGCTTTTCACACACTTTCTTCTCAAGAACTTGCAGGCTCCACAAGGCCCACCACCACCATTGTTGCTCATCTTTCACTTAATATCTCTCTATACAAAATAAACAGATGGGTATTTATTACAGAGAGAGAGAGGTTTAGCTGAGCTGATAATAACTTCTGGAAGGTATTGGTGGTGGGTCACTTGAGACTTGCTGGAGCCTCCATATATAGGGATGTCATATGCATGACCCACTGAGGGTGCTTCCGTAATTTTGTTATAGTTTTGGGGTATTTTTGAAATTTTCAATGTTTATTGCATCGTTGTGTGAATGTATGCAATTTTATCATGTTTTTATCTGGAAAGTAATCGTGGTGGGTCATCGAGGAGTTGATGGAACTCCATATGTATATGTGAATGTTCGATTGGTGAAACTTTAATGGTTAGTTCGTAATTTTCTTTGCTTTTGGGGGTAATTTTGTAATCTGGTTTGGTGGAGGACAATTTTGTAAAATCGGTAATGACGTTCTAATGAAAATAACTTTGGATAGTTTTGGTGGCGGGTCAATTCGGTGTTGGTGGCACCACATATAAAGGGAATGATCTATAATCAGGGTTTTACTCATTACTTTCGATCATATGCCAGAACTGTTATATAAGTAAATCATGGAAAATTCAGTAATCTAACTTTTTTATTTATTTATTTATTTTTTTGCAAAATGACTAATTGATCTGAAATGCTCCATTCCGGATCCAATTTAATATTCGCTAAATGAGTAAATAGATCAAACCCAATAAGTTGTTTGATAGCAACGATGAAATGCAGTTTTATATGTAAGTTTCAATTCTGTTTATAATTATATGTATTAATTTTAGATTATACGTTAAAATATGTTTAGTATATGCAATTATATATGTATTATAGAGTTTTCTGTGTGTTTAGTATATGCAATTATATATGTATTATAGAGTTTTCTGTGAATTCTATTCGTGTTAAAGGCAATTATAGGATTACATGTACTTATACATTTATACTACATCAAAAATTGTTATAAAAAATCCTAATTTTCACTAGTTCGGAACATGTATATGCAAGGTTCTAAATAACGTAAGGCGTGACTTGGCGGCAATGTCAAGCCTCAAGCTTTTCCGAGCCTTGGCGAGTCACGGCGTTTGTAAGGCGTGACTTAAGGCGACAATTTTCTATATAATTAATATTTTTATATGTATTTTCAACTATTATTTATTTTTATACACATATATGAGTTAAGGCGGCGTTTTGGCAAAGCTTGGCGGCAGGTGCAAGCCTTGGAGTCGTGGCGTGCCATAGCGGAGCCATGGCGAGCTTTTTAGAACCTTGTGTATATGTATTATAGGGTTTTCTGGAATACTTAGAACTCTTCGGAATACAAGGAACCAGTTCCATAATTTATGGTCCGGACTTGCGTTTCGGATTTTTTTGTCTGAAATTCCATTCCGGAACATACATACAAAAATCCATAATTAATTATTCTTTTGATTGTAGCACAATAGAACATACGAAGTGGTTATTACTACAACCTGCAGTCCTGAACTTGGGCGCGAAATCATGTCGCGTATAGAAAACCGACCAGTTTGTGGGGACATGTTTAGGCACTCATGTTTTGGTGATTACGTGAACATGCTGATGGGTGTCGAATGTCACCATTTACTATGTCACTATCTTACATGTAAGGAATTTACTACTTTTGATCCAGTTGACCTACAAGAGCTTTTATTTCCGGGTGGCGACTATCGGGTTTGCTTTGACAGGAAAACATTCTGCTTGGTCACTGACTTGCAGTTCGGGGATTATTACTATCCCAGTTCTGGTTTTGCAGAATTCAAAAAATGTGTGTTTCCATTTGTGTCGCTTTCACGTTCGATGAGTATAGCCGAGCTTATGCACATGTTTAATAACTTACTTCATCAATTAAGTAATGAAGATGTGGTGAGAGTCTCCTTGTTGTATATGCTAGAGCAATGAATTTGGGGGAAATACCCTCGACAACCAGTTACTAATGAGCGTATGGCACTCGTCTCTAATTTAGACGAGTTTAACAAGTATACAGTTTTTTACCCACATTATATCAAAATTATATATATATATATATATATATATATATATATATATATATATATATATATATATATATATATTAAGTGTAATTTTTTTGACATAGGTACCCATGGGGAAGATTGATATGAGATTTCAATTATAAACAAATGCGTATTGTGTTTGATAAGATTGAGGACCATTTGAACCCCAATGCGCCAAGAGTCGACAATAGACACACATATACTCTGCAGTGATTTTGTCTATGCATTTAAGGTATGTACAATATGTTTAGTAAGAGTTTTTAAGCAACAATTATTGTAACTTTGTTAAGTTGGTAAGTTGTTTGACATCTTAATTTTGTAGATTTGGATCATAGATACATTTCCCAACAGTAGTACAGTTGGTTCCCCTATACCGAGTATTATCCCTCAGGCACTTGCATACCCTAGGATGAGACGTCTATAGGCACCTGATTGTCAACGTATTCTCGATGTTACTAATGTATGTAATTTAGTCCACCTTATAATTTATAAGTTGCTATGACATAAATAAATTAAGATTAACCTTTATATATTGTTTTTATGCAGCGTCCCCCCCCCCCCCCAAATAGTTGTTGCAGCCTACTACGCATATTGTTTTTATGTAGCGTCCCCCAACGAGTTGTTGCAGCCTACTATGTAGGAGTGTGTTGCTTTATGGTGGATTGAAAGTGTCTAGTGGATAGATGTTGCAAATTACACTAATGTTTGAGTTATGGTTTTCTCTGTCAATGTTTTAAAACAATTTCCTTTTGAAGGTGTAGCAAAAACAAGTTTATCCTTTCGAACAACATTTTGTAAAATATTATGATATCGTACAAACATCACTACCAGTTTTTAGATCAACAATATCATACTGTTGGCTACCTTTTTTACTAGTATTAACTTTAGGTCTACTCTTAGACTTAACATTCATTTTGGCACTTGACTTGGTCCTACTTGAAGATTCACATTTTGTTGACTCTGCGGGAAACAGAGTGTCACAGTTTCTGCTTGTGTGACCGATCCTTTGGCAACAACTGTATTTTTCTAAATCGGATCTTCACCTTTGGATGTGATAAGGTTATGGTTTTTAGGCTGTACGGATTGTTGTTTGTCCATCAACGGTGACAATAGAATCATGACCTCATCTGGTTCTTCGTATTTAGCTGGAACTGGCACAGGAAACACAACATCTACATATGTTAATTGATATGTTTTTATTGTGAAGTACGATGACACCCATGCATTGCAATGTTGATATCTCAGTTCCTTAAATACCATCATAGCATGAGTACAAGTTATACTCGATAATTTTTATTTCCCACATGTGCAGTAATGACTTTCCAAGTTTACTATACCATTTTTCATTTGGTTAGTCACCTCATATCTGCTTTGATCAATCTGGTATATCCAAAAAGTAGAGGATTTGTTGATCCTCCTCTTGATGACCTTCTCAGCATACTCAGTAACATCTTTTTTACTTTCAACTATAAAAAAACATTTATGTATATGTTGTCATGCATAGTAAATTACACTACAATTATCATGGAAGTATTATAATATAGGGAAACACTTACCTCTAGCATTACATCGCTGACACCACCATTATTGCATAGTTGTTCAAAGAAATCGATCAACATTGTTATTGCTAGTTTCCGTGCGTCTCTTGATAATGCATTGACGGGCTCGATATTGTTTGATGTCATAATATTATACCTAACCACAGGAAAACACAATCTTGCCCATCTCTTGTTACTGATTTTGTCTAACCATGTCATCGTTTAGTGTACGACGTAGCCTACCCAAGCTTTCTTTTAAATCAGACTCTCCGTAAGCCTTTGCAGCCTCCCAAAAAATGTATGTTCTCTCTTGATTTCTGATATTTTCTCTCATATTCATCAACAAATAGCAACAGTAGAGTCTGTGATATGCATTCAGGAACACGGATTGAATGACCATTTCTGGTGAATTGACTCTATCTGATATGATAGCTAAAGATGTCATGTCCTCAATACATTCTTTAAGTCTCGGTAAAAATCAAATTCATGACTCTTCACTTTTAGTTTTCCCAACAACAAATGCAATAGGGAGGATTTGGTTATTACCATCCATTCCTACTACTAGGAACATGGTGCCCAAGTATTTCCCTTTAAGGAGTGCTACGTCAATGATAATAATAGGACGCAAACTTCTTTGAAATGATCGAACATAAAAAGTAATTAATAATCTAATTAAAGCGAACACATGTGTATAGACATTAAATATATAGAAGTCAGTATAAAAAAATATTACCGCGCAACCGATAGCCATGAAAAGGTATTTAAATTTGCCGTCATCACTTGTCTTTATATGTGTAACCGTCCTTGGATTCTTCTTCTCCAAGTTGTAACAATATAAATCTTTGAAAATTTTTTTGTAGAGGTCCCTCTCAATAGATTTAGGGCATACATATTAGCATTCCATGTTTTCCAGTATGAAATATGTACACAAAGACGGCCATTTAAAGTTTGTTGTGTTTTTGTCCCGCAACATATTACCTATACTATAAGCTAATATTCCCTTCAAGAAGTGAGCCAATACTTTTTTGTTGGCTTATCGGTGATGGGGACGTAGCTGTATGTTTGAGCAAGTGTGTTTCTCCATTAGTTTAACCACTTGAAATGTATTAGAAGTATTATGTTTTGTTTCCTATATCCGATAGTCACAATTATCCATATAGCAAACAACTTCAAACTTGTCTTTTGTAGATTTTTTTTCACTCTATTTTGGAACCCTTCACTAACACTTCTCAATCCTAAATTAAGCTTAAGTGCTTTTTTTTAAGAGTTAGTATAATGTAACACCTAATTCCCATGTAGAATCTAAGTTAAAAATAATAATAAATTTTTGAGTACAGTCCATCTATGCGGGGCGTAGAAGGCCTCTCTACGCGAGGCGTAGATCAATAAGCGCATGTGGGGACTTATTAGGCTATGTAGGGCATAACCTTGGTTACGCAGGGCATAGGTGAGCTAAGTTTAAACCCTAATTGAGGGGTTGTTAACCCTATTTAAAGGATCTAGTCTCTTGAGAGCCTCCTCATGCTCTGCCTCCACCATTACCTTCTCTAACTTTGAAACCATAACCCTTGGTGTGATCCTTGAAGCTTTGAAGTGATATTTTTGTATGTTTTTGGTGAAAAAGGATAATTTGGAAGGTGTGCTTGGAGTCCATAGCTTGTAGATCTAGACTCTACTCTTCTTCAACATCATCCAGAAGGTATAAAGTCTAAACCTTGCTGATCCTTTTGTTAGATCTAGCTATTTCTGAGTTTATATGAGTTTTTGTCCCTTAATATTATATCTAAGGAGTTTGAGCAACTCCAGACCTCATGAGGAGTGTCTCTTACCATTTCTAAGTTTAATGAGCTACAAAAATGGGATATTGGTCACTCCTATTTAGCCATGCTTGATCTTTTGAGCTTTTGGGTCATGTCTAAGACGTAGGGTTTGGTTTTGTACTCTTTGTAGCCATGCAAAGGCATAAAGTTTGTGACTTTATCATTTAAGACGTCCATTAGGTTCATATCTTAGAGTTGGACATTTGGTATTAAGGTATTAAGGTCTTAACATGAAAGTTGGTAAACAACATAAATACGTAGGGCGTAATCTTAGCTATGCAATGCGTAGCTTGGTTTAACCCCGTTTTCCATTAGAAGACTCTATGCAATGCGTACATAAAGAGCACGCATAATGTAACCCCAGAAGACCAACTTCTGGTCAAAATGGTTGTTAGGCGAGGAGGGGTGGGTCCTAGCTATGGAAGGGTAAAATGATCTTTTACCCAAGTAGGTCAATTAGAACCAAGACTTGTGATTGGGGTTATTACTGTTGGATTAGTGTCTAAGTCCATAACTATTTTGGTATGTACTTGACCCGATGGTGTATGGTCCTTTTGGGTTGCCTTCACCAAAGCAACTTGATAGGATGAATTATGGAGAGAAAGGATTAAATATGATTTATTAATATATTAAAGGATAAATCATATTGTTTAATTAATATTAGTCAAGAATTAATAAGAATTAAGTTTGTGACTAAAAGAGATTAATTAAACTTAAGGGACTGGAATTGTAATTATAAGATAATTGCAATTGGGCTATGGATTGCCTTATATTATAAGGTTGGACGAATTCTATGGGGAAACCCATTGGAAATCGTCCAAGGCCTTTAAGGAAAGGAGTCCATGGGTTGCTTAGGGCTTAAGCATCCAAATTAGGGTTTCCTTGTTAGATAACCCTAATAGCCTCACTATATATAGAACCCTTATGCCCCCAAAACGTGGTGAACTAATTGTCTAGGGTTTCCACACGTTTTTGAGAGCCTCCTTCTCTCCTCCTCTTCATCCTCTTGCTCTTGGTGTTTGTGAACCATTAGAGGAGTGGCATTTGTGACTCTAAGCTTTCTAAAGTCAATACAAGAAGGATTTGAGATTGTTATTGCTACATAACAATCAAGGTATGATCTAAACCCTAATTTATATGTTATATTGATTATCATATACTAGATCTAGGGTTTATAGTCTTGGATGTATTGCATGTACAATAGAGAAACCTAGATCCAAGCATTAGGGTTTGTATGAGCACATAGGATGTTCTTATGACCAAAACCCATCAGTGGTATCAGAGCCTTGATTGGTTTCTATTGTATTGATGCATTATGTAGCTGAAAATCGAATTCTGGCTTACTGTTCGACCTAAATCGGCGAGTCACTACTTGGACTCGACGAGTTCCAAAGTGTGACTCGGCAAGTCGGAGCGTCAAACAGAGGAAATTTCGGATTTTGTTGCTGTTTTGCTTAAGGATAAGTACCATATTCATTTCAAACCTATAAAATATGAATTTTATTGTTTCTTAAAGAATATCCTTGCCAAAACACAAGATAATTACCAATTCATTAGATAATAACTTCCTTATATGATAAAGATTGGATTATTTGTATTAATTGGGTAACTTATTTTGCAAGAAATTGAAAATTAGGTCAAATATAGATAATGATGAAATTAATTGTTTAATTTATATTATTTGTTATTTGATCTTTGTGTTATGAAAAGTTTCAATTTTTCCCCTTTAGGTTTTATAGTTTAAACTTAAACTCAAAAGTTTAGTTT
Source organism: Lactuca serriola (assembly GCF_051521515.1). Taxonomy (NCBI): domain Eukaryota; kingdom Viridiplantae; phylum Streptophyta; class Magnoliopsida; order Asterales; family Asteraceae; genus Lactuca; species Lactuca serriola. The sequence goes on along the minus strand of NC_136414.1, from coordinate 9,461,259 downwards.
TGAAATTTAAATACTTGAAACCCTAATGTTTTGAAAAGGTTTCAAAACTTGCCCTCAAGTTTTGGAATTTAAATTTTGATTAAAAGTTTAATTTTGATGTATATTTAAATTCTAAACCTAAATGTTTTGAAATGTTTCAAAACTTGCCCTCAAGTTTTGGAATTTAAAAGTTGATTAAAAGGTTTAATTTAGGAATGTTAAATTCTAAAACCCTAGTATTGTTTTGAAAAGTTCAAATCACACCCTTATGGTTTTATTAATTAATTAAGGTGTATAATTAAAAGAGGTTAATAAATCCATAAAAGTTTAGGTTTACAATTTAATTGAATTAAAAGTATAATTGTTAAATTTGACCTCCTAGTATTTTAAAAGTGTAAAATACACCCTATACTATATATAACATTAAAAGTCGAACATTATATATATGTATGAGTAAAAGTCAGTCTTACCGTTAGTAGGCCTCATTCACGAAGCTGGTCTATTAGGGGTGTTTAAGGAAATTGCCTATAAAATGGCGATTGAATGGGTATCCACTCTTACCCACCACACTCTTGACTAGTGGAGGGTCGTTAGCCGAACGGGTAGGATAGGACACAAACCTTCCATTATAAGTATAATGAAGTACAAAAGTAACTAAATATTTTACAAATTCCTAATCTTAGTTACTTAGGCAAAAGTGAATTGATGCAGTTCCATGAAATTACACTTTTTGCCCTTGCGAAGACGTTAGCGGAGCGTGTGTGGTTTACCGGCACACTAAATGGTTCTAAGCAAAGGTAGCAAAGGGTTACTCAATGTTTGTCATAGTTCGGTGAAGCGTGTGTGGTTTACCGGCACATCGAATAGGTGACTGTAACATGTGAGGGCACCATGTAAGTTTGCATGGTTATTCACACCCGCTTTGTGATCCTCGGCATCCCAGTCACAAACTAGAGGGGCATATCAAGATTTAAACATGCCATTGAAAAGTTCAATGAATCTCAAAGGATCTAGGAGTTTTCATAGATTTAAAACTTAAATTTCTTTTTCGTTTTTTAATGGTGGAAATTAGTGAATCATCATTCACTTACCTTCAAATATTCTGCAACTAGATTACGGCATCCCTTTTCTAGGTTGTAGCGTATTGTGTTGGGTCCTAACCTTAATATCTAATTTGGGTGATTTATTAAGGACTCAATCAATCAACTAACTTGAATTTGTTTTCTCCCATTTTGTAGATGTCAAAGTATGACAACTATGGTCTTCCCAAATCCCGTGGAACAAACATTCCGCATGAAGATGATATTCCACGATTTGATCAAGGAACAAGAGATCATGCTTCTCTTCCTCCACCTCCTCCAATTATTCTCCCTAACCCACAAGTTCGAAGGCTTGAAAAGTTCAAGCTCACTCAAGCCCTTTTGACAAGTAAACATGAAGAGGGAAAGTCGGTGTGTGCACACGTCCTAGGGATGAAGTCACACATTGATAAGTTAAATGTTGGGATCCATTGTCTGTGAGGAGATGGCTGTTGATTGGGTTCTTCAGTCACTTCCTAACTCATATTATGAGTTCGTAAGAGAGTACTATATGATGAACTGCGACGTGACCCTTATAGATCTCACATATATGCTTATTGCTGTTGAATCAGCAATGGTTTGGCGCAATAGAAAAGCAAAGTTGATTGGTGAATCTGCCTTCAAGACCTCTATGGATATATACAATGGCAACGAAAGACATGCTATGATCGAAAGGTTTGATCATAAGAGAAAGGCATTGTCTGAAGTAGTTCCATGTCCTGTTCCAAAAGAGTCAATTTGCTTTTATTGCCAAGAGAAGGGGCATTGGAGACGAAGCTGCCCTATTTACCTAAGAGATCTAAGAGATGGGAGAACCAATACGTATGGCTCTGCTTTAGGTAAAATACATTGACTAACTCTTTTAAGCTTCTATTCTTGATTCTTAATATATAATGTGATAAGATTACAATTGATGTTTTGTAGGATCGAAGAAAAGAGAGGAAGCTTAAGGGAAGAAGTGAGCAGAATCTAATCGTGAAGAAATGGATTTCGATCGCATTACTTGAAGATTAGATTCTTGAGCTACTACTTAGAGTTAGAATAAGATTGCTAAGAAATATGTGTTAGCATAGTTTTTCACTGAATTGCATTGTAAGGACAAATTTTTCCGCAAATTTTGATTTTATATTATTTATTTATCCTTGCAATGGCGTGTATGAAAAATTGATGTTTGAATGTTTCTATTATTAGCAATAATGGATTTGATTCTTAATTATGGAAATGTCGAAAATTTACCAAATAAGGGGAGTTTCCATCGCCCAAGTTTCAGTTAGACAAAAATTATTCATCACGCAACTTGGTTGCATGATGAATGAGAAATTTCATATTTGGAAATTAATTAGACTAATTCGTTGACAAAGTGTCAAGTGAAGGACTAGGAGATCGACTACACAAAGTTGCATGCTGATCAAGTCCACCATAAGAGTAACAAAGATAGTCGTCATGATTTACTAAAGGTTTAGTAAATATGATTATACTTATAAGATTAAGTGTAATTATGAATTGATTGAAAAAGTTTAAATCGATAGCAGAACGAATAAGAAGAATCAAGTAGGCAGAAAGATAAAAGTTTCTCCATTCTAAGAAGAAGGGAGAGTAGCTTTTATGCTTTATGATAAGTCTTAATGATTAAGAACCATATCTCAATTGATCCTCTAAGTGAGTCTTAGTACAATTGCATGTCTAAGAAGAGGAATCAAGAATTGAAGAAATGGTTAAATCAAGAAGTCAATCATACTTCGTTCCAAAACAAGTCTTAGAGTTAAGATTGTGAAATTGAGTGATAAGTATTAAGAAGGTTTATAACATTCATCAAATGTGGAAACTTGTGATGTCTTGGATAAGACAAAGACCAACTAGGACCAATTTATGAAGTGTTTTGATAAAAACTACACTAACTCTTGAATATTTGTTTGTCAAGAAATGTTTATTGACAAGCAAATCTTATATGTCAAGGAGTCAGTGGGAGTCTTAATGGTCTTGAAAGGTTTCAAGAACAAATCAAAATAAACCTTATCGATCATCACTAGCACACGAGTTGAGGTTTACAACCTATCGTGTTGACACTATTTTGTTTCTGTGCCATTCCAATTGAGTTAATTATGCATGTGAGTTCTATGAGTTCTCATTTGAACGCATAAAAGGCAGGCACCTTGATCAATGGAAAGTACATTGATAGGAAAGGGTGAGCTGCTTAACTACTTGGAAGACATGGTGGGCAGTTGTGTTACCATAAGGCAAGAAGTCAAGATTAAGAAAGTTCGGTCCATATGAGTTTGAATTTGTCGTAAACTTTGGTTTTGACAAATTCACATGGATAGGAACACATACACCATTAAAATCTAAGTGTCATAAGATTCCCTCCTTCATGAAAATGACTGTGAGGAAATGATTTCACTAAGAGAGATAGTGACTGTGAAAATTGGATTCTCGAATTCGATTATGGTTACGGTATCCCTTTCCATGATTCGAATTGTGAGATTTGGCAATTAGTCTGAATTGTTTAGACACACATATGAGCTATCTAAGGGAAAGGTGTATAAGCTTAGATAAAGGATTATCAAAGCATTAGGTATTAGAAACATGAACTTAAGAAATTCAAGAAGTATTGTTTTTCTGAAAGTTAAGTTGTTTCTGAATACATGTCAAAGCTAGTGGGAGCATAAGTGTTATGTTTATAATAATCATCATGATAGTGGGAGCATAAATGTTATGATTGTATGATTATTATGGAAAGTATTGCAAGTTAGCAATATTAATTATAGAAAACAAGAGTTATACTTTGGAAAGTTGTAAGGGCTAAAAAGTTGTTTTGCTATAATTAAGAGAGAGAATATTATGCTTCATTTCAAATCTAAAGGCTTAGGTTGTGGAATGTTAATAATTTAGTCAAGGAAACATAGTGTGTTCTCAAATTTCGATTATGATTACGGCATTCCTCTTCATAGTTCGTATTTTGAGAACGTAGCACATAAAATATTACGACAAAAGATTGATAAAGTATCAAATCTTTATGTAAGACATTATGCATCGTGTCCCATACGCTTCGGGTATAGGATCGATTGCAAATGCTATAATATTTGACCATTCTAAAATTTTCCAAATGTCTAGCGCATTTAGAGGGAAAAAGGACAAGAATCGGTTTTGACTAAGATAATTAAACAACTATCAAAGGACAATCCAAAGTTCGCCTAGGATTGGTCGTTTGTGAGTAGTTGGAAGTATAGTATTGGATGGACCATATCGACATTATTATGAATAGATAAGATTCTATTGAGAATGAGTTGTCATATGGTAAGTATGGTAAGTTTTCCATAACGGAAATTGAATATTGAAAATCTATGTCTAGATTAGAAACTTTTATGCAAAAGGATGTTTAAAGGAATGTACTTTGAGTGAGAGACATCATATTTAAGGAATTGTCTTGTAACAATCTCCGATAGAGGACTTTGTAATTTTATTGGCAACAGTCATTGTGACTTTAGTGCAGTGACATTACAAAAGGATCGTTGCATAAAATGTTAGAATCTAGCATATTCTATAAATGACAAGAATTTGATATTCTTTCATTTATGAAAAAGGATTGGGAGTTGTGAAATGAGTATGATTGGAAATGTGTTCATTTGATCTATTTCACAAAGTAGGAACCATAGGTAAACATTGTGTGCATGCTAGGAGCATGGGACAAGTGTAGTAATAATTCAAGTAAGAAGTTGATTACCCGAAACAACAAATAATGAGTAATCGATATGGTGATAAATAAAAGGTGTTTTATCTATACTCAAAGGTTGGAGGCCATATGGGATTAGTATTATTCTTATGTTTCACTTTGCATGTTTTGACTTCCTGAATAATTTAATTGGTTGAGAACAATCAAATTATTCGAACGGGTCATAGTCGTTCATATGTTGTAAGTAGGTATGCATAAAGATTGTCGTGAATTGGTGTGTGGATTGTCTAAAGAGTATTAGACATAAGCAAATGTTTGCTGCAACGTTCATGAGTGCTTATGAATATGATTTGAGCATTGGATTAAACCCACGCTCACTTGGATCACTCCATGAATTGTATCACGAGTGATTGGTGAGACGATAACATCTTATATTCTTGAAACCAAGATGTGTGAGTTGTATCTTGCAAATCGGTTGCACATTGATAATATGTAAACGCACCAGTAACTTGATGTTATAAAACATATTGTTGTGTGTGATTCGGTGAGTGAGTGAAAGCGAGCATTGAATCAAAGTTTATCCGTTCCTTTTATCCAAAGTAGGATAAAAGCGACATCTTTGGGCCCCTCGATGATTTAGTGATAACAAACGTAAATGCTCGGTCGGGCTAGGGCTAATTTGATTTGTTCAATTAGTCAGTCGTCATAAATCGGAAGTCGAGAAATAGTATAGAGAGAATGATTAGAAATCATGTCTTACGATATCTAGAATGGAGGAATATATGATCCCTTATCTAAAGGACACGCGTATCTGATAGGATCTGAGTTGACAGCGGCTTTGGAAAGCTACGATTGCAGACCAGGATCTGAAGTCATACGTAGAATAGTTATTAGACTTATCCAAGTGGGAGACTGTTGGATTAGTGTCTAAGTCCATAACTATTTTGGTATGTACTTGACCCGATGGTGCATGGTCCTTTTGGGTTGCCTTCACCAAAGCAACTTGATAGGATGAATTATGGAGAGAAAGGATTAAATATGATTTATTAATATATTATGAGAATAATATATTAAAGGATAAATCATATTGTTTAATTAATATTAGTCAAGAATTAATAAGAATTAAGTTTGTGACTAAAAGAGATTAATTAAACTTAAGGGACTGGAATTGTAATTATAAGATAATTGCAATTGGGCTATGGATTGCCTTATATTACAAGGTTGGATGAATTATATGGGGAAACCCATTGGAAATCGTCCAAGGCCTTTAAGGAAAGGAGTCCATGGGTTGCTTAGGGCTTAAGCATCCAAATTAGGGTTTCCTTGTTAGATAACCCTAATAGCCTCACTATATATAGAACCCTTATGCCCCAAAAACGTGGTGAACTAATTGTCTAGGGTTTCCACATGTTTTTGAGAGCCTCCTTCTCTCCTCCTCTTCATCCTCTTGCTCTTGGTGTTTGTGAACCATTAGAGGAGTGGCATTTGTGACTCTAAGCTTTCTAAAGTCAATACAAGAAGGATTTGAGATTGTTATTGCTACATAACAATCAAGGTATGATCTAAACCCTAATTTATATGTTATATTGATTATCATATACTAGATCTAGGGTTTATAGTCTTGGATGTATTGCATGTACAATAGAGAAACCTAGATCCAAGCATTAGGGTTTGTATGAGCACATAGGATGTTCTTATGACCAAAACCCATCAATTACCTAATTCTAATTAGGATTTATGATGTGTTATTCAGTGTGGCAAGTTTCAGTCTAGGCAGCTCGGGTGTGTGATTCGTTTGTCTGATGTCAGATTGAGGAGAGTCTTCTCACCTCAATCATGGGTTGAAGGCACCAATGTCGACCCATTGGATCATACCAGTTGCCTTTGTGACTCTTACATGTTTGTGTTGGGCTGGTCCCATTTGTATGCTAGGTTGGGCCCATTATTATTTATGTTGGGTTGGGCCTATTTGTTTGTTGGGTTGGGATCATTCTTATTTATGTTGGGCTGGGCCCATCTGTATGTTGGGTTGGGCCCATTATTATGCTAGGTTGGTCCCATTTATGTATGTTGGGCTGGGCACATTTAGTTATGTGTTGGGTTGGACCCATTTATATGATATGTGGTATTTTGGGTAACTCACTAAGCTTCATGCTTACGGTTTTGTGGTTTAACATTTTTAGGTACTTCCAGTTCGAAAGGGAAGGGTCCGACATGATTGCATCGCATCCACTAGAGACTTCACACTTGTGATTTGATGATACTCTGATGTTCCTTTTGAAACACTGATTGACATTGATGATCCTTTATGATATATGTGTTGAACGTTTTCCTAATTAAAAGTGAAAAATTTTGTATGAGTTTTGGGATGTTACATATAACTTCACATGCGAAGTATACTTGTGCGTTGTGGCCCCTTTACGTTTTTGTTGAGCTAATTCGGGAAATGGTAAAAGTTCAGAAATACCCTAATTGGTGGGTTGTGTTTCTTTAGAATCAAAACTTTCCTCTTGTGCTTTTCGGGGCTGTAAGGGATCAGTTTCCTCTTCTCCACCTTCATGATCATCACCATCAAATTCAATGTAACTTTGAAAATGTTTAACTGGTTCTCAGTGTGGAATTATATTACCATCATCAACCAACATCATTAGTTTTGCCTCATCATTTGCAAATTCATCAACATTAACAGTAAGGTCAACGTGGACAACAACCTTACCTTTAGACCTATAATCATCCCCATATATAGAGTCATTATAAAAAGGAACATGGTTGGTTGTCATAGGTAATAAATTACAAATTTGGTTACTTCTAGCACAGGAAGAACCATTTCCGGAACGATTTTCCCTAGGAAATCGATTAGTACCACTTTCCATAACATTATTAACAAAAAGAATTGTACTATTCTGGGAGGCATAGTACTAACAAAACTAACAAAATATCTAACATCACTATCGTCAAGAACCTGCATAATAATATTTGATCAAGGACATTGAAAAGATAGATGAATTTGATTAGTGTGTAAACTAGACTTGGAAGCAATCAACATAACTAACCTAATGGATTTACTATCATTGTTTATATCTACACCAAAGCATGTATAGTCCGAAGCAAGATATTGCATACATCTGTCGATACACTACTATTTCCCTCCACTAGAAACTGGCACTTAAAAAAATATTGTATACATACTCATTCCAGAATGTATATGGAAAGTATCAAACACAGAAATATATTGCACATATGGAACAAAACCAAACAAATACCCTAATTCTAGATCTCTAGAATATCATTCCGGAATGTACGATCGTTCTGGACTATAGTCTGGAATACACTCAGTGACGGAGCTACATGCGACGTTGGGGGTACTACACCATCCCCAAAAAATTGATTTATGTATATAAAATAAATTATTTGTAAACATGATCTATGTTATTGTAGCACAACTAAAGGGATTGTATCATGTTTTTAATGCCTGGGATAGAATAACTATATAAAATATTCTTTATTTCGGTTACTACAAAAAGTATAGAAATAATAAGTTGTGGAATAGCATGGATGATCAAGTTCATAAACAATTTTTTAGTTACTTTTATTAAGAAAGATGTGTTCCAACTAGTTCTTAACGACAATATCATTGATTGATTTCAATACATGATGACTAGGCGGATTCAGTTGTAACTTTTGCTTAAACTATATATATATATATATATATATATATATATATATATATATATATATATATATATATATATATATATATATATATATATTCAATTTATGACTTTAAATATTAAGAATTCTTTGTGTTTACTATTTTGAATATTGACAGTGTTTGCATCCCATATCAAAGTTCCTGGCTCCGCCACTAAATATATTTTATCAGTGTGGAACATACGGGGTGTCAGATTGCGGACCAAAATCCCACCAACAAGCACCAACTCCGAAAGAACATCATAAATACTCTGGAACATCATATTCCGGATCCCATATCTGAAACGAAATTACGCGCTCCGGAATATGATATTCCGGAGTATATGATCATTTTTACAAAATAAAATAAATGAAGTGGTTATTTTTATTAACAACCACGTTTATAAAGGTTAGATTACTCAATTTTCCATAAATCATTTATATCATTAATGAGAGTCTTATTCACGTACCAAAAAAACAAGAAATTGATTTTTTGGACAGATTAATAAATACTAGTAATATATTATAATACTTAGTATTTTGTAAAAGTTAGATTTGAGTCGAAATCCTTATCCAAAAAATGAGTATTTCATATTAATTTTGATGAATTAAAAAGTATAGATATATACGAGACAAATTTACAAATAGAAAAATACGGATAAAATGTATAAAAGAAGTGATGGACTGGATCGAAACTCCTTTCTTGTTGAAGCCCTTTGTGGCGGCATGGAGGGGGGGGGGGGGGAATTGGGTGGGATCTATCAGAAGGGAATTTCTCATACAAATAGAGGCACCTATCAAAAAGATACTCCGAAGGCTTCGGGATCGAGGCCTCATTCGCCGAAGAATATCCTAGCCAATCCACGTGGCATGCTTGACGAACATCAGCAATAGAGACATTGTAAATTGGTCAGAATGTGCCCATAATTGTTCATCATTAAAAGAAACGATTCGTAATTTTCCCTTTTTTTTGTCGTTCTTTATAATTTTTTCTAATTTACGAATAATATATGATTATGATAAAGTACAATATTATAAAGATAATAAAGACTATATTAAAAATTTTATAAAATTGATGATTCCCACCAAGAATTCGATCGTCAAGTCCTCACACCTGAAAGAAAGCTTGCTCATCTCTCATACTGGATCCGGTCATAGAGGCTGATTGATCGGTTACCAACCTGCAAGACCAAGAATTTCAAGAAAGATATATGCTTAGGCTTAAAATCTCTCTAGGAATCGATATAATGATTGGTTTGGGTACAGAGGCCGGCCTACTACGGGCGCCTATAGGGATTAGTGTGTGAGATCGTGATCCACAAACTGACACACTTTATCTATGACTCTGAGTACAGGATTTCTGAGTTCATGAAACTAGCAAACAAATATGCTCGACCGAGGTGAGCTAAAATGGAATGACAAAGATTGAATGGTCTAGAAAGTTGGTAGGGTTTCAGGAGAGTTGTGATGGTCTGACTATATCAATTCCCTAGACATTGACCTGAATTATATTCAAGTGAGGGCATTCAATCACTTTGATGTTGATGCTTCAAAAGAAGTTGTGGTATTAACCTGACTTCTTACCCCTTATGCAAAGCATCAATGACTTCAGTCTTCTGAAAGGGGCTTAGGGTATATCATTAAAGAAAGAATCCCAAGGAAGGGGATGAATTTGAGGTTACAAACGGTTTCATCCATTATTGCTAATTTTACCGTTGTCGGTAGTTCCTTAGGTCGGATTGTTATATTTTAGAGCGGGTGATTTTAACGCCATTTCAGATGTGTCCGAAAAATTTGGTGGCAAACCTCCAAATCTTGTATATTTGTAGGAATTCAATGCAATAATTAATTATTATGGCATCATTGATCGCGACAGAAAACCCGGTTGAATAAGCAGGAGTGAAAAATACTTTTTAGAATGCATCAAAAAACTAAAAATATTTCTTGAAGGAGATTTTCCTTTGAAATTTAGATGAGTCAGACGTTTCAATTAATTGAATAAAAAATGTCACATACATCTTTCAATAAATCATTTTTATTGGGCATTCTAGTGTTTTAGCAGAAACATAACCAGATGTAGTCATTTTAATTTTTCTTTGATTGTGCATGATGAATCGGGTGAACAAAGTCACGATTAGAAGAAATGTAACATCTACACATACCACCATTCAGCAAATTCATTCTTGGATAATTTTTCAACTCAAATTAAAAATGAATAATAAGAATCGGATCCTTTAATTTTGTTTTAAAATGAAAGTGTGATAAAAGTTCATACTTTTTTAACTACTTAACTTGAATAACAAACATGGGTAAATGTCATTGTAGCCCTACGAAATTTCATCTTTTGGTTTAAATGGTCCCTTTCGTTTTTTTGGCATTTAAGGGGTACAAAGTGTAGTTTTACCGGCTAAAATGGTCCCTTGACTTGTTTTAAGAGGTTTCGAAGACAAGTCATAGTTCAAGTCATCTTTTGAGTTAAGTTGAGTCAACTCGCCCTACATGTCACCGAGTTGAGTTGAATCATTTGCTTGGCCCTTAAGGGTCACTGTGGTCCCAATTTATATAAAAGGGATGGTTTAATAAATCAAACCTTAATACTTTATACCCATATTCGGCCAAACATTTACCGACAAGAAGGAGACAATCCCTTTCACGAGATTCACGAGATGGCTACCCCACCACCGTTACTAGATTTGATTTCGTTAAATTCTCAAGACCGGATGAACTTCAGTGACATACACAGAATTTTCTGAGATTGTGGGGAGAGAATGGCGGAAACACAGGTGGAGGTGGATCACATTAAGGAGGAAATGGGGCGTGATTATGTAATATCAAGGGTCGAAATGCTTGCTATGCAGCGCCGATTAGACCGTAACGATAAGAAGTTGCAAGTTATGACTGTTGTGATGGTGGGAATTGTGGTGGTGACGTTTGGTTTTCTAGTGGATAAAATGTGCACTCTAATATAATAGTGAGTCCGTTGGTGTTTGTTGTCTTAGTTTTCTGTGTTTGTTATGTTAATTAGGGTTTATGTGGATTGCTGTCTAGTACCTAAAATCGTTTTTTGGTGTAACTGTTTTGAAGTGGATGATGAAGTCCTGGCTTAGCAGGCATTTTGTATAAATGACTATGTAATTGTGTTTAATGTAATAGAAATGATGACCTTTGTTAACTAAGCTATATATTTGTTTAACATTTAAATAAACAATTTTAATAACACTAACCCTAAAATTTTCTTGTTAGTTACTGAGGAACTTGGGGGTATTTCCGTCCTTTCACATTGTTGTCTCCACTATATACCACTCAGATAGATCCGTTACCATTTTATCCTTGTTTCTGCTTGCTTGTTCTCTTATTGGAAATTGAAGGTATGAAGATGGAAGGAACCATGAAATAAGTGGAATGTTCTTGTGGGTATGATGCTATTATACGAACCTCAACCACTCAGAGCAACCCAGGACGACCCTTTTATGCTTTCCCCAAAAAGGTAAAAAGTGATTGTAACTTTCCTTGTACTGTATCCCTAGATTTGAAAAGGGTTTTCTATACAATTAATTTGTTTCTCACAAATATCTAATCTCAGGATCCCTGAAATGGGTTTATTTATTGGGTAGATGAAGTTGATACAACAAGCACAAGTGGTGAGGCTATCATGATTGCAACTCTACTTAGGTCGAATAAGAAGCTTCAGTCCAATGTTAGGAAGATGAAAATTTGTTTGTTTCTGAGTTGGGCTATTTTCTTTGTCATAATAGTCTACAAGTTGTAATGGTCTTTTCTTTGTCTTAATAGTGTACAAGTTGTAATGGTCTTTTTTTATGAGTTTTAATAATTTACCAATGTGGTTGTGTAATCCTCTTGGAAATTAATGAAAACATCGTGTAACAATAGTATAGGAAGTTGGTTTAGTGGACCACAAAAGTTGTAATGGACTATTTTCTGTCATAACAGTGTCCCACATTATCACTAATTTGTATGCTCATATTTTAATTGGAAATTATTTTAGTGGACAACAAAAGGGACCACATAGATATACAATAATATAGAAAGTTATTAACACAACCATGCACGTCCATTACATAATCATAAGTTGTGTTCCACTACCTCCTTCACCTCCATTACCACCTTCACTTGTCTTTGTTCCACCACCTCCTTCACATCCATTACCACCATCAATTGTTTTTGTTTCACTTCCTCCTTCACCTCCATTTTATTTCTTTCTCCTTTTGACCTTAAGTTTTTTGGGCTTGTCAAATTTAGGAAATGTAACCTTGTTATGTCCAACTTCTTTGCACACACTACATAAAATTTTCTTTCCAACCTTTGAGACCATGTGCCTTGTAGCCTTTTCACTTGGGTCATTTCTTCTATTCACTTTTGGTCTCCTTGGCATTTTTCTCCTCGGTGGTAGCGGTGGACTATAGTCAATACATGGCCACATATTGCTGCCATTAATCCCATGCATTGGATACTTGTAAGTTTTCTTGTAAACTACTCCAAAGTACATTAGATCCACATAACTTCCAACATCCCTATTAAGAAAGGAAATGGTTGCAACTGAATGCACACAACCATAACCATTCAGTTGCCACACTCTATACGAGCATGTCTTCTTGTCTAAATCCACCACGTAATACTCAACCAATTTTCTTGTCTCGAAATGGTTTAAACCAATTGGAAGAACCTGCCAGTATCTAAAACCATTGGTTGGAAGTTAGTATATGTTTATAGTAATCAAAGTAAACGTATTAAATTATATTTACGTTTGAGCTTTTTTTAGTTGATTAAGTAAGGTTGTGACTGCTGGACATAGTTTAAAATCAAGCCATGAACTACCTTTGATGCTCAGATTAAACGGCCTTTCCATAACATACAATCTAGTTTGCTCTAACATTGTGATTATTGGTTTTTTCCTTGCATCTCTTATGAAATTGTTAAAACTTTCAGATAATCTATTTTCTACTGCATCACACATCCTACCCTCCTGAAAGAAATCTCTGCACCATGATTTAGGGTTCTTTTGCATAAGATATTTAAAGGTTGCAGGGTTAAGAAGTTGGATTTCTTTCATTGCTGCATTAAAAAAAGGCTCAGTGGATGCTTTGCATGCCCTCCAAAACATCCTCTCATAATGTACTCCTGTGAATCTTTTCCTAAAGTTGGATAGAATATGCCTTGCACACTACCTATGTTCTGTAGTAGGCAAAATGTCTTTCACAGCCTCCAACAAACCCTACACCATAAAGGGAAATTATTAAAACAAACAACTACAATTAGACTAAAATGAAAGGATATGGTAGTTAACATACCTTATGTTGATCTGACATCTAAGTAATACCAAAAACATTTACCATTCCTAGATCACCCCTTAAATTCTCCAAAAACCATTTCCAATTCTCTTTGTTTTCCACACAAACAACTGCCCATGCAATTGGAAATATATGATTATTAGCATCCCTTCCAAATATACATATTAACTCCCTAGTACATAAGCCTTTCAAGAAATTAGAAACACCCATCCCGATTTATTACTCTTCTGCAACTACCTCTCCATCCTTGATTTAGTCCCTCAAAACATATGTAAAAGGTACTAAAATAAGTCTTCCCATCAGAGGCATACTATTGACACTAATCTTCATAATTGATCCAGGGTTTGATCTTCTTATCTCTTCACCATAAGACCAAAGTTTTGAATAGTGCTCAACAAGTGTACCTTCAATTATCTCTATGACATGTTTATTTGCTCTCCTACACTGTCCCATACTCACATCTATTCCAAAAGTTTGTTTCACCTCTTCCTTAAGCATCCTAACACTCATTTTTTTTCTTATTTAAGAACTCAGTTGTAAAATGGCTGCCAATCCAAGCATAGCTAACAATTGATCCCAATTTGAAATTTCTTGCACAATTGTGCTCATCTATGAGTGACTTAATCTGGAAAGATTGTTCTTCACTCATCCATGAGGCCAAAAGTCTAAACTTACACTGGCTAAAACAACATTTCACTAAAAGTCTCCTACTATCATTTTTCTTGTTGCACAACTGATCGCCATTAGCAACAACATAATTACATAACATATGTTTTAACTGTTTTGGACTTTGAAATCTCATACCTAACACAGGTTTTTGTTTTTTCCGGTTAACATTTTCATTATATGCTGTTACTTCCTCAACAATTGTGTCATTGTCATACATACAAAAATATGCGTGCTCATGAGGAGGACTTGATGGGATTGTCTGCACCTTGGGGCATAGCTTGCTCAAAAAAACATCATTATGGTCTTATTCATAGAAGTGGAATCAACATGTCCAAGGTCATAATGTACATTACCTTGCAAGTCATCAATGTCGATTTGAAAAACTCCCATGATATGTAACTCCTCATTATTCCCCTACACCCGACTGCTTGTCTTCAGGACTGCATACTTTAGCTTGGTCATCCACTATCTATTGATGAACATTGACACCAAGATGATCCATGTAAACTTGGATTACACATCTGCAGTCGTACCCTACTTAAATCAACTCCTAGTAGTCTTTCTCGGTGGCTATTATCCTCAATCCATTAGGAAAATCTATAACGGGCATGAAAAAGTACAGATTCACAGATTCCTCATTTGCGAGTCTTTTAATAAACAGTAGAAATTCCTCCAAGTCCATTCCTGCAAAGTCGACATCTTCAAAGTGTTGCTCCGCTCCATTTGAGTAACTTATTGCGGGGTACCTAGTTAAAAGGGCAGCAAAATGAAGATAGACCTTCATATACACAGTCATAGCAGCGATTTGGAGAGAAATAGTAGAAGATGAAAGGGGAAGAAGATAGCGACGACTGAATATGTCATTTAGGAAAGGGTTAAGTAGTTCAAAAGGTCATTTATTGACGTGGCAATATTTTAAATGACGTGTCTCTTCATACCTCCTGACTAGGATGGGGTTAACCGGCTGACCCCTTCGCTTTCTATAAAATGGCTTTTAGAATATGCAAAACTACAATTCGTACCCCTTAAATTCCAAAAAAAAAAAAAAAACGAAAGGGACCATTTAAACCAAAAGATGAAACTTCGTAGGGTTACAGTGACATTTACCCTAAAAAACATTATTAATCTAAGGCAGTATCAACTTAGTTTAATTTTAATTAATAAACTTTTATAAAATCTTTAGGTAAAACAAAGATTAAAAATTACCACAATTTGACAAATAGACATGTTATCTTGATTATGTAACTTCTAATACTGACCGATATGTGGTCGTAACATTGGTCTTTAACTACTTTACATATTAAATAACAACAAAGAACATATAGTGTTTTCAGTCTTGCATAATTGTGAATAAATTGTTTGAAAAATGTCACATCTCTTGCATATACCAAACCATGCTCCTCAAACTCATGTTTTATCTTGGGGAAAATCACTCTAAAACCCTATGTATTCTACCTGAATGCCTAAATAAACCATTATATTTATTTTATGTCCATTTTAACAATTATTATTTCCCACCTTTATTGTTTTAATAAACCTACCCGGTCATCCTTAAAGAACTGGTAGCAAAAATGTTTTGCATCTAATTCTCCTGCTTTATATATTACGATCTCCTTCCTCTTCTTCTTTTACGTTCGTTTTCAACCTTAAATAACTGATCTCTCCCATCAACACATAAGCACAAGTGAGCCAGGAGACAAAAAAGTAACTCCGACACCTTTTTTTCAACCCAACTTATCTCTAGTTCCACCAGCTCGAAGACTACACCTACTTCCACGGTTTTCATTATGTTTCTTCCTCAAGGGCACACGTTGATTAACATTCTTAAGACTACTTCCGCACACTTTCTTTCCTTTGAATCAAAATTAGAACATTAAGTTCAATTATTTTGAGCAAACAAGTAATTAGTTTGCTTGTGGTGAGGATCTTTTCCTTATGATGTTTACTGTTTGTTTAGAGAAACTAAACCTTAATCTCTCTAAAACACTATGAATGGAATGGAATGAATATTAGAATGGAATCAAAAAATGAACAGTAATAGCAGTTGCATAGGGAGATTGATTCCGGACAGGAACATGTTGATTTTGGAACAGTGACAAAAAAAAGAACATGACCAATCACCAATTTGTCAACTTCTAAGAACATGATTGTAATTAATACTTGCATTAGTAACAATGTGGACAAGAACTGCTCTCCCTGAAAAATAACTTCAAATTTTCGAGTCAAACAAAAGAGAAACCATAACATTTTTATGTTGCAATTTTTTTTCGATGTTGACGATTGTGCTCTTGATGGTCATTTGGGTTTTTAGAACACCAAACAACCATCATTAATAGAAAAATGATTATAATTACATGTTTTCAAGAGTACATTTTTCTGTTTTTTATGATGTTGAAGATTTTGCCCTTGGTGAGGAATTAGGTTTTTAACACACCAAACGACCACCATTAACCGAAAATTAAGTATATTTACATGTTTTTGTCCAAACCAAACAAAACTAAATAGAAAGAAACTTAAATTGACCAAATAAAAGAAACATAATCGAATGAAACAAACACATTACAGGTTTCATTTTTGTCTCAAAACAAGACAGTTTTGCCCAATACATGAAAGTTAAGCTTTTTGAACTGATGTCTTCATGTTGACCAAATACACCAATTTCACGACATATTGCTTTAGCTGTGTTCTTGTTATCTCCTGTTATCATAAGCATTTGAATCTCAGTTGTTTTGTAGTCTTCGATGGCTTGTCCAACTTCCTTACGTGGAGGATCCTTCACAGATAAATCAATATCGCAATTTACTTTAAGACATTGTACTTTGTAAATCTAAGTATAGAAATGAAGACTAAGCATATAAGTGTTTACCCTGAGTCCATGTATGCCAACAAAGATTAAGTTACTTTCGATTGAAGAGTAATTTACTGGATAAAGTAAAAGATTATGAGCAGGATGATCTTCATCACCATTATATGTAGTGAATTGTGGAGGATCTTCTTTGTATGCAAAACCAAAAACACGTAATGCAGAAGAGGAAAGCCCGTTAAGGCTATCTTAGATAGCTTTTTTTTTACTTGTTGTCAAGTTCCACAACAGAACCATCAAATAACTGGATGTAGGAACTCCTTTCCAACGGGAACTCATGCCTTCGACAAACAGATTAAACAACAAAGCTTGATCGATTACCTTGTTTTCGTGAAGCTTCCCCTGATCGACAAAGATTTATGCTCGAGTCTGCTTCATTTCTTCTTTTCGGTATGTCCGATGGCAGCCTACAAATGACGAAGGGTTTTCCCGTATAGCGATAAGAAACATGTTTAAGGTTTACCGGATAAATTAGAGAGGACGGTTTTGATATTAATAATGGTTAAAATGGACATAAAATAAATATAATGGTTTATTTAGGCCGAGTCAAGATCAAATAAGAAGGAAAATTTTGGTAGGAAGGTAAGAAGTTTTTTATATACATATTTTTCTAGCAAACAAACGAAATGAATCATTAGATGATTCACAAGAAAAAATTCTCAAAAAAACACATTCATGATTCATTTTTAAGTAAATCAGAAAAAATTTCATTTTTATGACAATTTTAGTGAATATCAACAAAATCATTGTAAAAATGAATCATCGAAATGTTTTTTTCGAGATTTTTTTTTTGTGAATCAAGTTATTATTGATTCATTTGTTTTGTTCGCTAAAAAAATAAGTTGAAATTTTTTTTTTACGTTCCTACCAAAAAAAAAAATATTACCGGATCTATATCTTATTTAGGCATTCATTGTCATTTTTCCAACACACTGGTCTTATTAAAAACCAATCATTCACTGTAAATGGTATATAATGAGGTTCAAAATAATATCATAATATACACATATTATTTATTACTTATTTTTATATATTTATCTGGGAAAAAAAACTTAAATGTCATTATCTTTATAAAAGGCTCACTTGATTGTAAAATGAGAAATTAAATAGTTTCTTATTTTTTGTTTCTAATATCCTCCTACTTATTTTAGATGGTGACAAGTGTTATTAAATTTAATTTAAATTTGATTGAGATTTTAAATTTGTACATTTGTCATCATCTTAAATAGATAGGAAGAAAAATAAAAACAAACTAGAAAATGATATTTTATTTCTCTTGTTAAATATATATGAAATCGGTTCCATATTAATAGCATTTAGATCATTTGTGAGTTGGGCTATATTTGGCACTCGGATTTTATACATATTCAAACAATCATCTACTAAATTATTTTCTTAATAAGTGGGATTTGATATCGAGCATGTTAATCGTTATTGATGATTTTTTAACATTTTGATTAAAATGAAAAACAATTATGTAGTATAAGTAGATTACTAATTAAAAATTTTCAAAAAGTATCATACGAAAATGTTTAGGAAGAGGTGGAATTGGTGGAAAATGAGAACTTAAAAGCGAAGGTAGGGTAGGATGCCAAGTGGGAGAAAGCAGAGGGGGGCAAAGTATGCGTAAAGAAAAATAGAAGGCATTATTTTAACAATTGTTTTGTTTTTATTATGGGAAAATGAGGAATTGAGGATTGTGTTGTTGTTGTACTGTATATCAACAGAGCAACGACTCCAACCACCACACCCCACGTGCACATACACTCCCACGTGCAGAGACATCCCTTTCTCATACACATCGTATAGTCTTATCCACGTCAACTCCATCACTCGAATGGAATTCACATACAACCACAGTCCACATAAAGTGATTATATTCCAGAGGCTTTTATATTTTTACCAAAAATATATATATATATATATATATATATATATATATATATATATATATATATATATATATATATACTTTTCAATTGATGTTTATATTGTTAGCGTATTATTATTATTATTATTATTATTATTATTATTATTATTTATGAGTGTATTTTGTATAATCTATTATTTTATTATTTTGGTCCATATGTAAACATATTTATAGTGTTTTAATAAGATGAGATATGCATGGGAAAATTATGTGTAACATGGTATGAGAGCAACTCTAATTACAATCTTCTATTTTTTTCTCTAATAGCCGTCGACCTCTCTCTGTTGACTGACGTTCTGTCGATCAGTACCTCCTATTGTCGGCTTTCTTCTGGTTCATATCTCCTTTCTACTTCTTCATACCTTATCTCATCATGTCCGGAGGAGATGCTCATAAGATCACCCCAATCACAGAAAAACCATATGGGATTGCTAATATCTGGGCATCGATTTGATCTGGATCGCATGATCTATGACTCCTGGAGGGAGCTCTTTGAGACACATTGCTATGGATTCGGTGTTGCCCATCACTTAAAAGAACCAAAGGATGCATCTCTTCTTCATAAGTCATCAAAACGAAAACCAAATGCGTTTGCATTATGATCCTATCTCAAAAACCTTTTTTCGATGCAACCAAGATTCAAAGGTGATGCAACTAGACACTGAACTTTGTAACATTACCATGGGGAGCTCTTTTGTCATTGAATATTGTACCAAAATTCAAACTCTTGCTGATCTTCTTGAAAACTTGGATGTTGAGGTTCCTGAGAAAAACATTGTGATATACACAATTAATGGCCTGTCATCAAAATTCGATTATGTTGAGCATGATCTGCCACCAAAAGCCTCTTCCATCGTTTTCCGACACTCGATCTATGTTACAAGTTGAAGAACAACGTATCCAAATCAATGAACAGCGAAACCACGGTCACCCTCAAGTGGATCACGCCTCATGTCCATCGGCCCTTGTCATTGGATCTGCCTCTCAGCATCCTTATCACGGTGGCAATAATGCCGGACGTTGTGGTAGAGGATATCGAGGTGGCAAAGGTGGCTTAAATAATGGCCACCACAATTATGGAATCGGTCACAACCGGTTAATAGCATGTGTCGTATGGATGGGGCTACGGGTGGTACCCTTTATCCGGCTCTATCAACGCTTCAGCAAGTCAACAGCAAGTTGGCCTACTGCCCTTGCCCACTCATCAACAACCGGCCCATCAACATATTTTTTGGTCCAGTTCTTCTCAGTTGCAGTGCCCATCTGGACTAACCCAACTACCGCTTCAGGCCTATGCAGTTATGACACCACAACAACCCACTCCACCTTAGTTATGGTTTGGCCCACCTGTTTTTAATCAGCAACAATCACAACCCACTGCTCTTAGAATTGTTTAACACAATGTCCCTCCATGACCCGAGCCACAATGGTTGGTTCATGGATACAGATGCAACGGCTCATCTCCACTCGGAAGCAGGTATTCTTAAAAAATTTAGTTATCGCATTTCATGTTCTTCTATTTTAGTTGGGGACGAATCTAAAATTGTTGCAAGTAAAATGGGTGACACTGACGTCTCTTCTTATAATCCTTATCGTTCATTGTCTTTGAAAAATGTCCTCATCACTCCTAATATAATTAACAATCTTATTTATGTGCCTCAGTTTACTAATGACAATTCGTGTACATCGAATTTGACCCTTATGGATTTTCTGTGAAGATTCTCCGGACTAAACAAATCATTCTTCTATGTGATAGAACAAGAGAGCTTTATCCTGTTACCACTCCATCTCCTCAGGCTTTTGTCCCCATTAGTCACGATCTCTAGAATCAACGTCTTGGTCATCCGGGGCGTCCTACCTTTCAACATCTAGTTTCGAATAATGTTCTTCCATGTAAAAACATTAAAAATTCTAGTCTTTATCATGCTTGTCAACTTGGAAAGCATACTCACTCTAACGTCCAAAAATATGGTCCCAAAATTTTCATTTTTAAAATAGATCAAATAGTATTTTCACTGACCAAGCATACAACTCAAAAGAAAACCAATGTATCAATTGTTATAAAAAAACCAGAGTAGAATATTATATGCGGAAACATGTGTTGTGTGCCCTAGAACTATCCCGAGCTCTTCCATTGAAAACCGAAGTACCTGAAACATAAACTAAAAATCGTAAGCAGGAAGCTTAGTAAGTTCCCCAAGATACCACATATCATACATAACAAAACATATAATGGGCCCCGCCCTGTCATCGGGCCCCGCCCGACATCAAGCTGAGCTCGGTAAACAGGCCCCACCCAACATACAATAACATCTATCAAATAACCACATACACATGCAATAATCACATATATACATAGCATACAAATATTCATCGGGACCCACCCGACATCGGGCCTAAGCTCGGAAAACATATAAGCACAAGCACATGCAAGAGTCACAAAGGCAACTAGCATACTAACAACATAACATAAACGTGGGCCGACATTGGTTCCTTTGGCCCGCTAAACCCAGTAAGGAAACTCACCTTGAATGCAGAAGCTCATTGAAAGAATTCCCTAGCTACTGCCCTGGCGACACCTCCGAATTAACAGTTGGGTTTCAATCCATAACCACAACTTCATACATGGGGTAAAAATACCATTTTACTCCTAACCTAGCCTTGCCTAAAACCATGACCCAAACTACAATCTGAAAGGCCCAAAGTCCCAATACTCAACCAATGGCCCAATTTTCCAAATTGGGCCCAAACCCCATATGGGCCTTATCCTAAGCCCATAATTCCCTTAATTTCAATTCAGATTACCTCAAGTACCCCTTGGGATAAACTTGTTCAATGACATAAATCGAAAGTCAAAGTCAACGGTCCAAATTGACCCAACTCGCTGAGTCCTGAAGTGTCAAGATGGTCTGACTCCCTGACAGACCACCCATACCGAACCATTGTTGAATCCATCCCACTTAATTGCCCAACTGACTATTCAACTTCTGATACTTGAGATTTCCATGAGAAACATTATCACATATCATTAATCCCTCTATAACACTTATACTTGACAAGGTCTCGGATAATCCTTCGAGTAGGAGATCCATCCCTGCAATGGTTAGACTTAGACGAGAGTTGCGCAACAAGATCAAATCATCAACTATGATATTATCCAATCCCAACTGCAAGCGACCTAACATCTCCTCTGAATAACAAGCTACTCTACATACATAAGTTCCAAATCGATAGGACTACCATAACTTATCTTGATGGCCTCCACAAAAGAACCAATCCAATACACAGTCACAAGTGCTGATCAACCATCCAAAACCGAATCCATTTACTACCCTTGAACCCTTCGATTGATGCCCTTAGCATATAAATATCCCAATCCTCAACCCACGGAAATGAAAATTCTACACAAAACACTCGCGATACCCGACTCGAGATCTCAACCAAAACCAACTCGATACTCAACTTATAAATCGAGATCCATAGATATGCACTTGCATTTCACCCAAGACCTTCTGATAACGACAACCCTTGCTAGACCGAGATATAAAGGTCCCCAAGCCAACGTTGAGACTACCAGTCTCAAACTTGGTCTAACCACTATGTTTCCAAGAGTCCAAATAACAAGGCTACCCAGCCCAAACATCCATCTGCACCATATACTAACCACACACTTAATCTTGAAATCCAAGATCCAATACCTTGACCCAACGGTGTCTACCAGGTCCCACCTGTATCGCCATAAACACACGGGCCTCGCCCACGGGTCCCACCCAAGCTATATCACGGAGTGGCCTTGCCCGTGGGTCCCACCTATCTAAAGCTACACATGCCTAGCTCCACCTCGGACCCCAATGGTCCTCAATCTAAAACAGGGAAATGTACCTCGACAATCTCGTTTGTCATGCCTACGACATGAACTGATCCCCTCTAAAATCGTGACCACCTCATCGATAGGCTACCTCAACTGATGAATGTAATGATCCCATCACAGTCTCACAAAACTTCTAATCAACCATGATTACCACCCCGGGTTTCACTACAACCAAACCTTCTCAACCCCAAATATCATGAATCGAACCCGCATTCGACTAAAATCAATCAGGTGTTCAAGTCATGCTTCGAATCCCAAAGCCTTCATCATACTAGAACAAACGGTGAGGATCTAACACAACTCTCGACCTGGATCCTTCTGCCGACCTGCTATGCATAACAAGAAGATGCTGACCAGCTATTGGGAGTTCCCTAAACTCCCACTTACACAACCCTAATCTAAACGACCACTTGGTTCGTCTCTCTTCCTGACCAGGATGTGAAACTTTCCCTAGTTCCACACCCGGTCCAACTTCTGGAAATTCTGATCGATTCTCCCCCCACTTGGATTCGACGAAGCTCTTTCATCCCGTAAGTCTAATGGATTCCCATCCTATTAACCTCATAAATCATGAATTGCCTATGACATGCGCTTACCAAAACTAGCATTCCATTACTAGCCAGTCTCAACGATTGCCTAACTCTTGGAACCCAGAAGAATACTCTTGAGACCTTAACCAGTCTGATGATCCAAATCACCTCCCATGATACCATACTAATTCCTTGAGTTCTTATGCCTGAGACTAAGAACCATAACCCTTGCCATGCTTTGATGAATATCCAATCCAATTTCCATCCTCAAAGAATTACCGAACTCCAACCAACTGCAACCTATGCATATATGAAACTCCCCTGGTACTTCCGATTACCAATCAACTCATGCATTTGTCATCACCATCTACCTGCTACTGCTCCTCTCCTAGCAATGATAGTGCTTGAACCCACAAGTTCTTCTATAGAAAAATGTCGATCTTACCATAACAGATGATAAACCCCTTGAACCCTGTCTTCACTGGAGAACTAACCCAATAACCCTGACCATAGATCCTCCAAGCAATACTCCTGAATTGATCTCGACAAAGTCCTAGAACAACAACGGGACACACTGAACCCACTCAACAAGATACAACCTTTTTGAAGATTCGTCGAAGACTCCCAACATGCAGAATGGCATATAACAACCCTCGATAACCCAGAAAAAATTAGAGAATCAAACCGAGATAAAAATTATCCAACCCAAGAAGAATACAAAGCAACACCAACTCCTGATAACAACCCAGAAGAAAATAGAAGATGACATACCCGCAAAACATCTGAAGGAATCCTGACCTCCTCCTGAGTTACCCTAACCATCCTGAGGAAATGTTACAGAACTCCCTTTCCGATCCCAAATGATAAGAACTAAAAACAAGATCCTCTTTCTTGAAGGATGTGACAACCCGGAATTTTCATTCGTACAAACTCTAAATTCAATCACTTCGAATAAAAGTCAATTACATTTTAATAATTGTTAGCCAATTTAAAAGTCTGTTTGAGTGTTATAATTATTTATTCTTCAAACGAATGAAGGAAAGAAAGTACCGTCTCGGTCCTTGAAGTAGCAAACCCACCCATTGCACCCTAATAAAGAGTTCACGGCCAAAATTTTAGAGTTTGGGCCGTAAACTCTTGTGTGGCTGTGAAATCATGCCTTAGGCATGAGTTTACTCCCCAAACTCCTCATTTCTCACTTCCACCCTCAAGTTTACTCCCCGTTCTCTCTCAACTATCATCCCGTTCTTCGCCCGATCTTCCGAAAACGTAAGTGTTTCTCAACTTGATTTGTTTTTATACCCTATCACCTAGTGTTTATACATCATTTCATCCTTTCATTATTGCTTTTCAACTAGATCTTCAAGTGTTCTTCAAAACACCAAGAACACACACTAGTGTTCTTGGACCTTAAACACCCAATCGAGCTTCTATCTTGTAAGTACACTTGCCATAGCTTCTTGTGTGCTTATTATGATCTTAATAACACTTGAAAATCATCAAGAATCATAAGAACAAAGGAGTTTACGGCCAAGGATGTTCTTGGGCCGTAAACCCCTCTTAAGGCGGCTAAATGGACCCTAGTTCCTTCCTAAGCCTTGGGTGCCAACCTTGATCCTCCCTAGAAGTGTTTAAGACCTTAAACAACAATAAAAACAAGTCCCCATGAGAGTTTACGGCCGTAAACACCTAAGGAAGTGGTCCTTAGGCCGTGAACTCTACAAGGAAGGGTTAGTGTGCCTCTAATGCTTTCCTAAGGCTTGGACTTGATCATCGGATGCTCAATCATGACTTGTAAGACATCAAAACACAATTTGGCACTTAGTACCATGATTTTACGGCCATAAACTCATGGGGAAATGGTCATGGGCCGTAAACTCCATAAGGAGTGGTCCTTGGGCCATAAACTCCAATTACATGCCATACAACCCTTAGATGTAACCCTTTGATACCTATAGCTCTTGATTCAAAGTGTTTCCATGTCCTAGGGTGTCTTAACTTGATTAATTAGTTGTTAAGTGTCTAATTATATATATATATATATATATATATATATATATATATATATATATATATATATGTTTATTATATGTTAACTAGGATCATCGTGTGTGTTCAAGTCCTCACTTGACACCTAGCACCTTGTCCGACACTTCCATACGATCCACTTACTGCAGGTGAGTTCATACCCCTTAAATAACCTTTTAAATGTTTTCAAATGTTTATAAATGCTCTTATGGGGGGAATACAAGTTGAATCATGGTAGTTAGTATATCAATCACATGTGATTAATAACTAGCATGCAAATAGATTTACTACACTTTTAGCTGTTTTATCAAACAGATTACTTCAAATGAATTTCTCAAATGTTTTTACATGTTAAAACTCTTTATCAAACTGTCTTATATACTGTATGTTTTCTTTCAAACTCTGTTACAATTGTGTTTCAAAAAAAGGTTTTCTTATACTTAAAAGCGTTCTTAACAAACAAACTGCTTTCAAATCATTTTATAAACTGACATCAAGTCATCATTTCTTAGTTATTAAACTTTTCAAAGGTTTTACCAAAACTTATTTTATACTTTTATACTGTCAATTGCATGCCTATATATGTATAGTTATATAAGTAATGTTTAAAGGACTTAGGACGGCTAGCTCGCTTTATTTCCTTTTCCTCATTGGGATGTGGCTTTAGGGTATCGGTTATTCGTTCAAATGTCGTCTAAATATTAGTTATATATCATGTATACCTATATAGACATAAAAGTTCTATCAGTCAATTCAATACCTTTGGGTAGCAAAGGCATACTTTCGGTTATTCACATACATTACTAGTAACTATAATTGGTATAGTTAGGAGATACTATTTACTATTCCTAGTACAATTGTTAAAAGCATGTCTATACATGTATAGTTATATAAATAATGTTTGAAGGACTTAGAACTGGTAACTCGCCCTGTTTCCTTTTCCTCATTGGGATGTGGCCTTAGGGTATCGGTTAGTTGTCCGAATGTCGTCTAAATATTAGTTATATATATATATTATGTATACATATATAGATATAAAGGTTCTAATCAGTCAGTTTAGCACCTTTAGGTAGCAAAGGTATACGTTCCCATATTTCTAGTAAACTATTATAGATATAGTTTTGGGTATATATATATATATATATATATATATATATATATATATATATATATGATTACGTAACATAAATGTGGATTTCGACCTAGCGATTCATTGTGGAAGTCACCTTTAGTTTCCCAGAATCTCTTCTAAGGAGAACTTTTAGTATGGGGACTATCAATCACATTATTACTTACTTTCAACGGGTATCGTGAGAAGAGTACTTACTTACTTATAGCGGGTCTTGTGAGAAGACTACTCTGAGTCATCCGTTGTTGATTCATATTCTTCAGTGTCTGATGAAGATTCTGTCTCAACATAGAAATAAGGGAATAAATATAAAAATTGTGAAAAGAAGACTCTTGTATCAATAAATGTGTAATTGTGATGTAGTGAGTGTTATACTTACATAGATAGAAACTATTCAAGCCAGCCTGTGTCGTTCATTGGTCTGTGTGGTTGCTTTCCCTGTTGGCATGGTGCCTGTGGTACTGTTAATCATCGTCGACCTGACACTCTGTCACTTACAAGTTTCATCACTCTAAATTGTATGAACACTCAAAAATAACAAAACAAAGATTTATTGATAAAAGAGTTCCCAAAAAGGGAAAACTCTTACAATATTTTACATTTTTCCCCTTCTAAGGGAGGAATTACTCACTAGACATTGAACTGAAAATTTACTAGATAGAGAGTGTTTTTTCTTGCACTCGTTATTGCGATGTCCCTAAAACAAAACATAACTCTTAATTTATAGATACATTGAGAGGGTCTGATCCTTGCCTAATATGTCAGGCATGATGTTTTTATCCACTAAAGATTACATTATTGTGGACAACTAGAAAGCTTCTAATAATGAAGAAGGGCATTATTATTTTGAGTGGCTGGGGCCATTTGAGACATGAAGCATCTTTCTTTAAGATGATGAAGATTTGTCATCTTCAGAGGAGGGTCCCTCCTTTGTCTCCGAATCTTTGCTTTCGCAAAAGTGACAAAGATGTTCTTCAAAAAGTTGTTCTGCATGTCGGCAGAAGTGTTGGCGTGTAGCATTGGACACTTCCATGCTATTGTTCATGAATTTTTCGCCAAACTTGGAGGCTTGACGAAGATCTTCATGGCTGGTGTTGTTGTAACTCCAGCTTGTAATTATACAATGCGAGTCGGTATAATTAATCTTCTTTTTTGAACCAGAGATAATCTCGATGATTTTTTCTGATATTCTTCTTAAACCATTGATGCGATTGGGATGAAGAATCTCTGTAAAAGGTAGATCTTTATCTTCCATTGGTTGAGATTGTTCAATTTCTCTATTGGCTTTAAAAAGACCAATTTCCAGAAAGTGGTATGGAGAAAGAGTTGATTCTTGAATCCATTCTGGGAGTGAAGAGATGCATCTGATGTAGATCGGATTATCTTTTGCTTTAAGTACTTTCTTTCGAAAGTTTTTAATGGATTCTACCATGCTGCTTGGGAAGAATTTGAGTTCTTGAAGGTTGCAACTTGGGTAGATATTGTCGATTAGTCCAGCTTGAAAGGCTTGGTAGACTAATTTTGCATCTGCTCCTTCAAGGAAGTTGAACAGACTTTTTGTTTTCTTGTCCGTAGTGAAAAACTTTTCATGAACAAGGTCTTCTGGGCATGCGGCTCTTGCTTTCTTCCAGATTGTTCTGAAATCTTCGAAAGAGATTTCAGGATAGTTAACCATTTGTTGAACGTCATTTGGAACGTCAAACCTTTGGTCTCTGTGAGCTTCTTTGACTTTTTGAATTTTTGGTCGAAGAAGTGGTTGGTTAGTCTTGCTTGTATCGTCTTGATAAGTGGCAAGGCTTAATCTTGCAGATGCTTCATTTCTGAATTTTTTGCAAGTAACTTTATCAACTTTACAGAAGGTTTCTGTAATTCCCCAGTCAGTATGAACACCGGCATGAGGTCCTTTGTAGATTACATAAAATCTTTCAGCTTCTTTGTTAAGAGCTTTTTTGTAATCTGGTGTAAACTCCTGCACAGATTTGTTAATGGGTGACAAGGTTGTCATTTTACTGATTCCTTCAGTACAAGGATTGGTATCAACCAATAAGCTAGTTTTTCCATTAGGAAGAGGAGTAGCTGTCTCCTTTATTATGCTTTTTAGCAAAGCATCAGCTTTCAACGGATTTGTTGATTCTTTACCAGGTGCCGTTTGCACTGGAATAGCCTTTGTTTTTGAGCTTTCGCTTTCCGGTACATTGGTGACCGTTGTTACTTGTTCATACAAGTTGATTTTCTGCTCAATTGCAGATAGCTCTATGAGGAGCATTTGTTTCTTCATCCTCAAAGTGTTGAGGTCTTCCATTTTTGTAAACTTAAATTTTGTTTACTTTTTTCTCTAATCTCCCCCTCTCTTTTTTGTAGGTGAAGTTTTTGTGAGGAAATATGTCATGAGGATCATATCCTTTTATAGGGCTCGAGAGGAGAGAGTGAGATCATGGATGATGTAAGGTATACCTGAAGTCACGGGTGAGGCAGTCTGCCAGTACGTTTTTGTTTCCTGCGAGATGTTCAACAGTGAAAGTATATCGTGAAAACCACTCTTGCCAACGTATTAGCCGGCCTAATTTGTTATCTCCTGCAATCTTAGTTCGGAGAAAATAAGTAAAATTTTTATTATCTGTACGAACCAGGAAATTTACTGGTGTTAAATATACAGAGAATTTTGTAATAACTCTTTTTACAGCGAGTAATTCTTTTTCATTGCTATGGTAGTTTTTCTCAGCTGCTTTGAAACTGCCAGAGGTGTACCTGCAAATTTGTTCTTCGTTTTTGGGGTTTTTAGCTTTTAAAACACCTCCCCAAAATTCATCAGAAGCATCAGTTTCAATAATTAAACTGTCTTCAATGTTTGGAAGATAAAGTTTTGGAAAATTGATTAAAACTTTCTTTATCTTTTTGATGTAGTCTGTATCAGCATTTGACCAATTCCAAATGACATCTTTTTTTGAATTTTGCCTGTAAAGGTTTTCTCATGGCTGCAAGTTTTTCAATATATGTTTCAGCATAAGTTAAAACACCAAGAAATCTTTGTAGTTGCTTTTTGTCTTCTAAAACATTTGGAAAGTCATGTAAATGTTCAAGAATATGCTTTTGAGGACAATGAGTACCCTCATTTATTTCTAAACCTAAAAAATTGATTTTTGTTTTGAAAAGATGAGCTTTCTTTTTTGAAAGTATTATACCATATTTTAAAATAGTTCTGAGAACCTGTGTGACATGAACATAGTGTTCTTGTTCATTTTTGCTGAAGATCATGATGTCATCAACGTATACAGTGCAGAAACCTTCAAGGCCTCGAAGAGCATTCTGCATGTGTCTTTGAAAAATACTAGGGGCTTGTTTAAGCCCAAAGGGTAGTACTTTCCATTGAAAGAGTCCATCAGGACATGTGAAGGCAGTGAGAAGCTGCGATTCTTCATCAAAAAGAACTTGCCAGAAACCTGACTTGCAGTCGAAACTTGAATAAATGTTTTTTCCTCGTAGAAGAGTCAAGAGTTCGTGCATATTGGGGAGATTATGTGAGTCTCCAATAGTTGCATCATTGATTGCTTTGTAGTTGACAACCATGCGCTTCTTTCCTCTTCTTTTCTCTGCTTCTTTATTGACAAGAAAGGCAGGAGACATATGAGGGGATTTTGATTCTATAATTAGTCTCATATCAAGTAATTCCTTGATTTGTTTGGAAAATTCTTCTCTATCTTGTAGAGAGTAAACCATAGGTTTTTCTCTAATAACCGTTTTGGGATCAATAAGCTTGATTGAAGCTTTCATCCATCCTTTGGTTTTATTTGGATCAATAGGATTTTCAGAACAAACTTTTTCAAGAAGATCCTCGATCTGTTTGAACCTGGTGGTTTGAATAGAAATAATCCTTTCTTTATTAATCTCTTCATGAGTTATATTAGTACCTGGAATTTGTTTATCTTTAGAACCTTTTTCTTGAGTTTCAAGAAAACCTGGTTTTCCTTTGCTATAGGCCTCTGTAACCTTCTTTATAATTACCATATCATTATTAAGATGAAAGACAATTCTATCTATCCATTGTATGAATGGTCCATAGACTTGACAGAAGTTGTTACCAATTATGATATCAATTCCTGAATTTTGTTGGTAAATAGTGGGAACATTGAAATGTTCTCCTGAAAGTTCGAGATTAATATTTCTACAAACTTTATTAATTTTTATGGTTTCACCATTTGCAATAGTGGCACTAATTTCTTTGGGAGCGTTTTCCCAGAGTTCATCCGGAATGATGAATTTGCTTGCAAGACATAAAGATGCACCTGTGTCTACAAAACAATGTACTCTAAATTTTTTATATCCTTTAAAGTTAAGGAAGGCAGAAACATAAATAGAGTTTGGATTAGTAAGATTCATGATAAGGGAATCATCAATCTTCTGTAGGTTTACGCAAAAATGGTTAATCTCCTCCTCCCTGAAAAGCGAGGTATGTATGGGACTAGTCTGAGTCATCCGTTGTTGATTCGTATTCTTCAGTGTCTGATGAAGATTCTGTTTCAACATGATATATAAAAACATGTTGCGTACCATCATACTCTTCTTCAAGAGCTTCATAGCCTCCATTGTTAGCGGTTTGTAAAACCTTGACTTTGTCAGGGTATTTTTTCTATTTGGACATTCGTTTGCGTAGTGTCCTTCTTCATTGCAGATCCAACACCTACATTTTTTCTTTCCTTGCGGACAAGAAGTAGTTTTCTTAGGTGTTTCTTTTGATGGTTTCTTGAAGTATTTTCCTGGTGAAAATTTTCTTCTTTTCTTTTTCCAAAAAGATTTGTATTTCTTTTTGTTTTTATACTTTTTCTTAGTATAATTTTTCTTTCCAATATCAAAGTTTTTGAAATCAGAGAGAATGCTACAACAATCTTTGCTTATAGTTTTAAGCTTTTGTTGTTTATATCTGTCTTGACAGATTCTATCAATTTCTTCTTTTGCAATTTTTGTTGCGTAAGAAAGACTGGTTTGCTGGATTTCTCCAGTAGCTTCTTTTTTCCATCTGTCTGTACAGGTTTCTCCAATAATTGGAATTTTCATGAGATAAGCAGATATCCATTGCGCATATTCACTTCTCTGTGGAATATCATACAAATATGATTCATACATACATGTGTATTTGTCGAGAAGACTAATATCATGTAATTGGAGTTTAGTCATTGAAACTCTTGCTATGTCAACCTTCTTATTAATGGTGAAGTCTTTATTAGAAATATAATCAAGACCTAAGAAAGTAGTGTATATGACATTTATGAGATTATCAAAAAGATCTGAGCCATGTAGTTCTTCATTCCAATTATTGTTTCTTAGGAATTTCTGCACGATTCCATCAGTTTTGTGTTCTAAGAGTAGTAGAACATTTTTTGCTTTTTCAAATTCATCTGGATTTGTTTGTAAGATTAGTGAAATCTCAGTAACCCATTTTTCTACAACTCTTTCTCTGAGTTTTAAATCTTGGATACAATCAATATTGAGTACATTGATCGTATTGGGTCCTTGGCCACTATTTGGAATTCCATTGTGGACAGGCATTTTGAACTCGTATTTCTTTTTATTGCCTCTTCTTGTGGCTGTATAAGAAGATTCTGCTTCATCATCTTCCATATCTGAATATTCGAACTTAACAGTCTTTGTATTTGTTTTAAAATTATCTTCTTGTTCTGATTCAGTATCGGGTTCATTTATTTTAGTCATTCTAAAATATTGATCAAAAAGTTTTGGTTCTTTTTGATACAATTCTTCACATTCTTCAGTTTCTAAAGATAAAAGCTGAATAAGCTTTTGGTCAGTTTTATCATAATCTTCATATTGAAGGTTAAAGAAATATTTCTCGAGTCGTTCAGAGATTGTTTCTTTCATTTTTATTCTTTCTTGAAAATGTTAATTTTCTGGGAATCTTTTGAGCTTCCTAAGTCAGGGTTTCCAACACTAGGATTGGGAGGTGAGTATTTCTTAAGACCTGAATATTTTCCAGGCTTGGTTTTTTGTTATATGATGGAGATATTCTTGATGTGCTCAAGTATGTCTTTATTACATGGGCAAGAGTCAATCTTTTCAGATAACTCTTTAGTAATGTCTGCAATAATTTTAGCAGATGCTACTTCCAACCGGGTAATGGTTACGTATTTATTGAATGTTAAGTCCAAGTTTATAATCAGCCCATCTATTTTTTCATTAAGGAGGTTGATTGATCTATTGAGCTCGGGTATCGAGGTGGTTGATCTATTGAGCTCGAGTATCGAGGTCATCCTATTAGTTGTTTTAACTGATCATGTATATTAGTGATCTTAAGGTTGGTTTCCTTAAGAGTGCCCTCAATATTTGCCTTTTTGGCGACTTCTTCAACAAATTGGTTGTTTTTTAAAGAGTTTTCTAAAAGAATTGAATGTTTGTCAATAGACTGGGTTAACTTGATAGTTAATTTATTTTGTCTTTCAATAACTTCGAAGAATTTTTCAAAATCTTTTTTATCAAGATTGTTTTTAACCATAAAGGCTAAATCGTTTTTAAATTGATTAAAATGTATTTTATTTTTGGAAATATCTGTAGAAATATCTTTTGAAATACCAAGATAATGGCTTATTTTTGAAGTTTTTAAGAGACATCTTGCAATGATTTGGTTGAGATTATTGCAATGATTTACGATTGTTTGAACACCAGCTTTACCAGAAGTAGAGAAAACGTATTCTTTCTTTTCAGTATTATCGTCAAGAGTTTTAATTTTTACTGTTTTACCTTTTTTATAGAAATGAGGAAAATCAATTTTATTATTCATTTATAATGTCAGTGATTTGTTTGATATTCTGGCGTAGACTATCAATTTTTAAAGACATGTTTCTTATTAAGTTATTATCTTTTCTCTCCGAGCTTTCTCCTATGTGGAGTGAATCCAT
This sequence comes from Lactuca serriola, assembly GCF_051521515.1. NCBI lineage: Eukaryota > Viridiplantae > Streptophyta > Magnoliopsida > Asterales > Asteraceae > Lactuca > Lactuca serriola. The sequence goes on along the minus strand of NC_136414.1, from coordinate 9,427,607 downwards.
AGAAATTCTTGGTCTAAGAGTTTCTCCTAGAGCATTTTTATTTCTAGCTATATTTAAAACCCAAGAGTTTTCTTGAGGATTTATGTCGCAGAATTGTTTATCTTTGACATGGCCTATTTCTGAAAAGACATCATCAAGTTCGATGTACTCGTCTTTCTTATAGTCTATGCTATGGTGACTGTTGGTCCGGGCATATCCTATGAGATATGTTATGGTGAAAGGTTTATCACCTGGACTCATTAGGTCACTTCTTTCAAAGTGATGTATAAAAGATAAGGTTTTATCTATATTTGCAGATTTTAAATCCAGAGCAAACTTTGGATAGACTGAAAACATAAACTTTTGGTAAGCAAGGTTTCCCTTTGCAGCACCTAAGATGCAGTCCTGTCTGTCAGTAATTCTGTTGTCAATTAAGGCCATTTTTATGGGAGAATTTATTCCTGCTTGGAATTGGGATTTTAACAAAATTTTTACAGCTCCGATATGGACCATTATAATTTTTTATCTAATCTCAACTGGAATACTTTTTAAGTTATTATGTATTTGTTCCTTAGTTAAAAGGGGTAGAAAGACAGCTCCTATTGTATCTTTTATGTCTACGGACATTTCTTTAGTACTAACAAAGTAGAAGATTTCATTTTTCCTTTTAAGAGGATTTAGAATAGGCCATGTCAAAGATAAACAATTTTGCGACATAAATCCTCAAGAAAACTCTTGGGTTTTAAATATAGCTAGAAATAAAAAAGCTCTAGGAGAAACTCTTAAACCAAGAATTTCTATGGATTCACTCCACATAGGAGAAAGCTCGGAGAGAAAAGATAATAACCTAATAAGAAACATGTCTTTAAAAATTGATAGTCTACGCCAGAATATCAAACAAATCACTGACATTATAAATGAATAATAAAATTGATTTTCCTCATTTCTATAAAAAAGGTAAAACAGTCAAAATTAAAACTCTTGACGATAATACTGAAAAGAAAGAATACGTTTTCTCTACTTCTGGTAAAGCTGGTGTTCAAACAATCGTAAATCATTGCAATAATCTCAACCAAATCATTGCAAGATGTCTTTTAAAAACTTCAAAAATAAGCCATTATCTTGGTATTTCAAAAGATATTTCTACAGATATTTCAAAAAATAAAATACCTTTTAACCAATTTAAAAACGATTTAGCCTTTATGGTTAAAAACAATCTTGATAAAAAAGATTTTGAAAAATTCTTCGAAGTTATTGAAAGACAAAATAAATTAACTATCAAGTTAACCCAGTCTATTGACAAACATTCAATTCTTTTAGAAAACTCTTTAAAAAACAACCAATTTGTTGAAGAAGTCGCCAAAAAGGCAAATATCGAGGGCACTCTTAAGGAAACCAACATTAAGATCACTAATATACATGATCAGTTAAAACAACTAATAGGATGACCTCGATACCCGAGCTCAATAGATCAATCACCTCGATACCCGAGCTCAATAGATCAATCAATCTCCTTAATGAAAAATTGATGGGCTGATTATAAACATGGACTTAACATTCAATAAATACGTAACCATTACCCAGTTGGAAGTAGCATCTGCAAAAATTATTGCGGACATTACTAAAGAGTTATCTGAAAAGATTGACTCTTGCCCATGTAATAAAGACATACTTGAGCACATCAAGAATATCTCCATCATAGAACAAAAAACCAAGCCTGGAAAATATTCAGGTCTTAAGAAATACTCACCTCCCAATCCTAGTGTTGGAAACCCTGACTTAGGAAGCTCAAAAGATTCCCAGAAAATTAACATTTTCAAGAAAGAATAAAAATGAAAGAAACAATCTCTGAACGTCTCGAGAAATATTTCTTTAACCTTCAATATGAAGATTATGATAAAACTGACCAAAAGCTTATTCAGCTTTTATCTTTAGAAACTGAAGAATGTGAAAAATTGTATCAAAAAGAACCCAAACTTTTTGATCAATATTTTAGAATGACTAAAATAAATGAACCCGATACTGAATCAGAACAAGAAGATAATTTTAAAACAAATACAAAGACTGTTAAGTTCGAATATTCAGATATGGAAGATGATGAAGCAGAATCTTCTTATACAGCCACAAGAAGAGGCAATAAAAAGAAATACGAGTTCAAAATGCCTGTCCACAATGGAATTCCAAATAGTGGCCAAGGACCCAATACGATCAATGTACTCAATATTGATTGTATCCAAGATTTAAAACTCAGAGAAAGAGTTGTAGAAAAATGGGTTACTGAGATTTCACTAATCTTACAAACAAATCCAGATGAATTTGAAAAAGCAAAAAATGTTCTACTACTCTTAGAACACAAAACTGATGGAATCGTGCAGAAATTCCTAAGAAACAATAATTGGAATGAAGAACTACATGGCTCAGATCTTTTTGATAATCTCATAAATGTCATATACACTACTTTCTTAGGTCTTGATTATATTTCTAATAAAGACTTCACCATTAATAAGAAGGTTGACATAGCAAGAGTTTCAATGACTAAACTCCAATTACATGATATTAGTCTTCTCGACAAATACACATGTATGTATGAATCATATTTGTATGATATTCCACAGAGAAGTGAATATGCGCAATGGATATCTGCTTATCTCATGAAAATTCCAATTATTGGAGAAACCTGTACAGACAGATGGAAAAAAGAAGCTACTGGAGAAATCCAGCAAACCAGTCTTTCTTACGCAACAAAAATTGCAAAAGAAGAAATTGATAGAATCTGTCAAGACAGATATAAACAACAAAAGCTTAAAACTATAAGCAAAGATTGTTGTAGCATTCTCTCTGATTTCAAAAACTTTGATATTGGAAAGAAAAATTATACTAAGAAAAAGTATAAAAACAAAAAGAAATACAAATCTTTTTGGAAAAAGAAAAGAAGAAAATTTTCACCAGGAAAATACTTCAAGAAACCATCAAAAGAAACACCTAAGAAAACTACTTCTTGTCCGCAAGGAAAGAAAAAATGTAGGTGTTGGATCTGCAATGAAGAAGGACACTACGCAAACGAATGTCCAAATAGAAAAAATACCCTGACAAAGTCAAGGTTTTACAAACCGCTAACAATGGAGGCTATGAAGCTCTTGAAGAAGAGTATGATGGTACGCAACATGTTTTTATATATCATGTTGAAACAGAATCTTCATCAGACACTGAAGAATACGAATCAACAACGGATGACTCAGACTAGTCCCATACATACCTCGCTTTTCAGGGAGGAGGAGATTAACCATTTTTGCGTAAACCTCCAGAAGATTGATGATTCCCTTATCATGAATCTTACTAATCCAAACTCTATTTATGTTTCTGCCTTCCTTAACTTTAAAGGATATAAAAAATTTAGAGTACATTGTTTTGTAGACACAGGTGCATCTTTATGTCTTGCAAGCAAATTCATCATTCCGGATGAACTCTGGGAAAACGCTCCCAAAGAAATTAGTGCCACTATTGCAAATGGTGAAACCATAAAAATTAATAAAGTTTGTAGAAATATTAATCTCGAACTTTCAGGAGAACATTTCAATGTTCCCACTATTTACCAACAAAATTCAGGAATTGATATCATAATTGGTAACAACTTCTGTCAAGTCTATGGACCATTCATACAATGGATAGATAGAATTGCCTTTCATCTTAATAATGATATGGTAATTATAAAAAAGGTTACAGAGGCCTATAGCAAAGGAAAACCAGGTTTTCTTGAAACTCAAGAAAAAGGTTCTAAAGAAAAACAAATTCCAGGTACTAATATAACTCATGAAGAGATTAATAAAGAAAAGATTATTTCTATTCAAACTACCAGGTTCAAACAGATTGAAGATCTTCTTGAAAAAGTTTGTTCTGAAAATCCTATTGATCCAAATAAAACCAAAGGATGGATGAAAGCTTCAATCAAGCTTATTGATCCCAAAACGGTTATTAGAGAAAAACCTATGGTTTACTCTCTACAAGATAGAGAAGAATTTTCCAAACAAATCAAAGAATTACTTGATATGAGACTAATTATAGAATCAAAATCCCCTCATATGTCTCCTGCCTTTCTTGTCAATAAAGAAGCAGAGAAAAGAAGAGGAAAGAAGCGAATGGTTGTTAACTACAAAGCAATCAATGATGCAACTATTGGAGACTCACATAATCTCCCCAATATGCACGAACTCTTGACTCTTCTACGAGGAAAAAACATTTATTCAAGTTTCGACTGCAAGTCAGGTTTCTGGCAAGTTCTACTTGATGAAGAATCGCAGCTTCTCACTGCCTTCACATGTCCTGATGGACTCTTTCAATGGAAAGTACTACCCTTTGGGCTTAAACAAGCTCCTAGTATTTTTCAAAGACACATGCAGAATGCTCTTCGAGGCCTTGAAGGTTTCTGCACTGTTTACGTTGATGACATCATGATCTTCAGCAAAAATGAACAAGAACACTATGTTCATGTCACACAGGTTCTCAGAACTATTTTAAAATATGGTATAATACTTTCAAAAAAGAAAGCTCATCTTTTCAAAACAAAAATCAATTTTTTAGGTTTAGAAATAAATGAAGGTACCCATTGTCCTCAAAAGCATATTCTTGAACATTTACATGAATTTCCAAATGTTTTAGAAGACAAAAAGCAACTACAAAGATTTCTTGGTGTTTTAACTTATGCTGAAACATATATTGAAAAACTTGCAGCCATGAGAAAACCTTTACAGGCAAAATTAAAAAAAGATGTCATTTGGAATTGGTCAAATACTGATACAGACTACATCAAAAAGATAAAGAAAGTTTTAATCAATTTTCCAAAACTTTATCTTCCAAACATTGAAGACAGTTTAATTATTGAAACTGATGCTTCTGATGAATTTTGGGGAGGTGTTTTAAAAGCTAAAAACCCCAAAAACGAAGAACAAATTTGCAGGTACACCTCTGGCAGTTTCAAGGCAGCTGAGAAAAACTACCATAGCAATGAAAAAGAATTACTCGCTGTAAAAAGAGTTATTACAAAATTCTCTGTATATTTAACACCAGTAAATTTCCTGGTTCGTACAGATAATAAAAATTATACTTATTTCCTCCGAACTAAGATTGCAGGTGATAACAAATTAGGCCGGCTAATACGTTGGCAAGAGTGGTTTTCACGATATACTTTCACTGTTGAACATCTCGCAGGAAACAAAAACGTACTGGCAGACTGCCTCACCCGTGACTTCAGGTATACCTTACATCATCCATGATCTCACTCGCTCCTCTCGAGCCCTATAAAAGGATATGATCCTCAAGACATATTTCCTCACAAAAACTTCACCTACAAAAAAGAGAGGGGGAGATTAGAGAAAAAAGTAAACAAAATTTGAGTTTACAAAAATGGAAGACCTCAACACTTTGAGGATGAAGAAACAAATGCTCCTCATAGAGCTATCTGCAATTGAGCAGAAAATCAACTTGTATGAACAAGTAACAACGGTCACCAATGTACCGGAAAGCGAAAGCTCAAAAACAAAGGCTATTCCAGTGCAAACGGCACCTGGTAAAGAATCAACAAATCCGTTGAAAGCTGATGCTTTGCTAAAAAGCATAATAAAGGAGACAGCTACTCCTCTTCCTGATGGAAAAACTAGCTTGTTGGTTGATACCAATCCTTGTACTGAAGGAATCAGTAAAATGACAACTTTGTCACCCATTAACAAATCTGTGCAGGAGTTTACACCAGATTACAAAAAAGCTCTTAACAAAGAAGCTGAAAGATTTTATGTAATCTACAAAGGACCTCATGCCGGTGTTCACACTGACTGGGGAATTACAGAAACATTCTGTAAAGTTGATAAAGTTACTTGCAAAAAATTCAGAAATGAAGCATCTGCAAGATTAAGCCTTGCCACTTATCAAGACGATACAAGCAAGACTAACCAACCACTTCTTCGACCAAAAATTCATAAAGTCAAAGAAGCTCACAGAGACCAAAGGTTTGACGTTCCAATTAACGTTCAACAAATGGTTAACTATCCTGAAATCTCTTTCGAAGACTTCAGAACAATCTGGAAGAAAGCAAGAGCTGCATGCCCAGAAGACCTTGTTCATGAAAAGTTTTTCACTACGGACAAGAAAACAAAAAGTCTGTTCAACTTCCTCGAAGGATCAGATGCAAAATTAGTCTACCAAGCCTTTCAAGCTGGACTAATCGACAATATCTACCCAAGTTGCAACCTTCAAGAACTCATTTTCTTCCCAAGCAACATGGTAGAATCCATTAAAAACTTTCGAAAGAAAGTACTTAAAGCAAAAGATAATCCGATCTACATCAGATGCATCTCTTCACTCCCAGAATGGATTCAAGAATCAACTCTTTCTCCATACCACTTTCTGGAAATTGGTCTTTCTAAAGCCAATAGAGATATTGAACAATCTCAACCAATGGAAGACAAAGATCTACCTTTTACAGAGATTCTTCATCCCAATCGCATCAATGGTTTAAGAAGAATATCAGAAAAAATCATCGAGATTATCTCTGGTTCAAAAAAGAAGATTAATTATACCGACTCGCATTGTATAATTACAAGCTGGAGTTACAACAACACCAGCCAAGAAGATCTTCGTCCAGCCTCCAAGTTTGGCGAAAAATTCATGAACAATAGCATGGAAGTATCCAATGCTACACGCCAACACTTCTGCCGACATGCAGAACAACTTTTTGAAGAACATCTTTGTCACTTTTGCGAAAGCAAAGATTCGGAGACAATGGAGGGACCCCCTTCTGAAGATGACAAATCATCATCATCTTAAAGAAAGATGCTTCACGTGTCAAATGGCCCCAGCCACTCAAAATAATAATGCCCTTCTTCATTATTAGAAGCTTTCTAGCTGTCCACAATAATGTAATCTTTAGTGGATAAAAACGTCATGCCTGACATATTAGGCAAGGATCAGACCCTCTCAATGTATCTATAAATTGAGAGTTATGTTTTGTTTTAAGGGGATCAGAATAACGAGTGCAAGAAAAAACACTCTCTATCTAGTAAATTTTCAGTTCAATGTCTAGTGAGTAATTCCTCCCTTAGAAGGGGAAAAATGTAAAATATTGTAAGAGTCTTCCCTTTTTGGGAACTCTGTTATCAATAAATCTTTGTTTTGTTATTTTTGAGTGTTCATACAATTTAGAGTGATGAAACTTGTAAGTGACAGAGTGTCAGGTCGACGATGATTAACAGTACCACAGGCACCATGCCAACAGGGAAAGCAACCACACAGACCAATGAACGACACAGGCTGGCTTGAATAGTTTCTATCTATGTAAGTATAACACTCACTACATCACAATTACACAATTATTGATACAAGAGTCATCTTTTCACAATTTTTATATTTATTCCCTTCTTTGTTAAAACATAAATTCCGTACACATCCACACACCCAAACTGGTATCAGAGTCATCTTTTGTTGCGTAAGAAAGACTGGTTTGCTGGATTTCTCCAGTAGCTTCTTTTTTCCATCTGTCTGTACAGGTTTCTCCAATAATTGGAATAAGTTTAGAAGGAACATTTTTGAAAATGTTTTCTTTCTTTATTTTTAAATCTATTTTCTTAACTCGAGAGAGAAGGTCTTGTTTTATTAAAAGATTTGCATGAAAGCCGTCTTCATCTTCAACATAAGTTAAGATTTGTTTTTCTTCTGAATTATTTTCTTCAGTATTGTTGAAAACTTCTTTATTCATTTTAAGAAATGCTAACAAGTTAAAATAAACTTTCTGAGTTTTGAAACTAATTTTTTATTTCTATCAAGATGTTCTTGATGTATTTTTTGCTTATGCAAGAGATACATACGTATACTAACCAAGTTTGGTATATATTCGTGAGTATGTTTATTTTGTGCTTGTAGAATTCTGAAATCTATATGCACCAAGTCTTTTTTATTACTGAAAAGTATTTCTTTATGTTGAGAAATTTCAATCTCTTTATTATGAATTCTTTCAAATTTTACTTTGTAAAGTGTTTTATTATAATGTAATGCCATATTTATCAAGGCTCTGATACCAATTTGGGTGTGTGGATGTGTACGGAATTTACTTTGTAAAATGTTTTATTATAATGTAATGCCATACTTATAGCGGGTCTCGTGAGAAGACTACTTACTTAGTTTCAGCGAGTCTCGTTAGAAGACTATTTACTTACTTTCATTTGGGTCTTGGTAGAAGACTACTTTTTATACTAGTAGGAAATATGGGATTTTCTAGGGTTTTCATACTTATACAAACTTTTCCTCAAAACAATTACAAGTCTTTTATTACAAGTTTTATTTACAAATAATGATGTTAAATACTTATGAATTCACCAACTTTATGCTGATACTCGCTTTCAAAATAACTTGTATTCTCAGGTCACCAATAGACAGGTACGATGACCAGGTTTTGTGAAGACGGAGCAGTCAAGACTTGTCTTTTATTTTGAATATTCATTATATTGTTATTCTATGAAAGAACACAATTGTATTTAAAATTATACTATTAATGCAATGGATGATGTTGTTGCTTGTTTACTACTTTGCATTGTTGTGATATTTTACATGACGTCCTCTGCCCCAGAACATTTCTGCTGTTCTTGGTTTTGGGGTTTGACAAAGGATTATAGAGATTCACACGCTTTGGGCTCCATAAGAGCCCCCAACTGCCCTGCTATAAACTTGGCTCGAAAGGCCCTGAGATGACCATCCAAGAATCCCAAATTCCTTTCTTTGGTTGGGCCAAAGACTACCAAGGTCTAATCCGAAACAATGCGAGTGACCTCCCATGAGAGAAACTCCCACGACTACATGTAGATCTGTTTAATATCCGCTGCTAAGCAGGAACCAGAATCTGAACCCCCATTCCTAAGTGTTCCACACCATAACGAAACAATATGAAAGAGATCTGAATATTAATCCTCATCCCAAAGGCTTCTTAGGTTCTCTAAGACTCTACCTGATCTGAGTATGGATCCTGTGCTTTCAGCAGTACGGGCCCAATACTACCTTCCACACCTATACATACCTTCCTTAAGAATCCTCTTGAATCCCCTAAGTCACCTTCTCAACTCCATACACCAGCACTTGCTAACCCGCACAACAAAACCACTGAAGCAAATCCCTAGGCTTTTCTGGTTCCCGATCTCACCCTGCCATCAGCTATTGAAGAACTCTTCATAATGTCAGTTAGCTACCTTATGAACATAATCACATGCAACAGAGCTTAGATAACCCTTTGAGTAACAGACTCATCCCTACAACGGTTAGACTCAAATGAGAGCTGCACAATAGGGTCAAATGCGTCACTTTGAGATTATCCAACCTTTGCCACATGTGACTTGACATACTCACTTAATAACTAACTCACGTCACTTATGAGTTCCCCAAAGCACAAAGCAAGCATCATTTGTGCAGTATCACTCCAATCCTACATACTACAACTCATACTAGGAGCTCCCAGTCCCGCTACTGACTGCTTTACACATCCAAATTGAATCCAATCTAGCATCCCGTGCTTCCTAAGCTACCAGGCATCCCATAACATGCAAACGTATCACTGGCTAAGCATAATTAGCACGCAAGTCTACAAGCTCATACAATAGGCAAACAAGGCATCTCTCCCAGAATTCTATCATGCAGAAACTAAGCAGATCCTTAGCCCTAAATAGCATGCGATTCATAGATTCATAAATCAAATCATAACAGATAACATGTATGGGTATTTTGGGAAACTTACTTGAGCTAGGCTGATTGCCACATCCCACCCCTTCTTTAATTTGCAATTCCATTTTAATTAAACGTTTATTTTATAAAAACTTTCACCAAATCCTTGGTTTGAGTTCAGGCACACTCAAGAGCATGCCTGAATCCCTCAAATCAAGGCTCTGATACCAACTTGTAACGTAAAAAAATATGCTCCCAAAATTTTTGTTTTTAAAATAGATCAAATAGTATTTTCACAAACTAAGCATACAACTCAAAAGAAAACCAATGTATCAATTGTAATAGAAAAATCAGAGTAGAATATTATATGCGGAAACATGTGGTGTGTGCCCTGTAACCATCCCAAGCTATTCCATCGAAAACCGAAGTATCTGAAACATAAATTGAAAACCATAAGCACGAAGCTTAGTGAGTTCCCCAAGATACCACATACTATACATAACAAAACATATAATGGGCACCTCCTTGTCATCAGTCCCCGCCCGACAGGGTTATCGGGCCCCGCCCGACATCAGACCTCGTCCGACATCAGGCCCCACCCAGCATCGAGCTAAGATCGGTAAACGGGCCCCATCCAACATATAATAACATTTATCAAATAACCACATACAGATGAAATAATCACATAGATACATAGCATACAAATATACATCAGGCCCCGCCCGACATCGGGCCTTAGCCCGGAAAACATATAAGCACAAGCACATGCAAGAGTCACAATGATAGCTAGCATACTAACAACATAACATTACATGGTCCGACATTGGTGCCTTCGACCCGCTAAAACCGGTAATGAAACTCACCTCAAATGAAGAAGCTCACTGAAAGAATTCCCTAGATGCTGCCCTGGTGACACCTCCGAACTGCCAGATCAAAACAACACCCAATTAACAACTAGGTTCCAGTCCATAACCACAACTTCATACCGGGGGTAAAAAAGACCAATTTACCCATAACTTAGCCTTATCCAAAACCATGACCCAAACTACAATCTGAAAGGCCCAAAGGCCTACTAATCAACCAATGACCCAATTTTCCAAATTGGGCCCAAAACCTATATAGGTCTTATCCTAAGCCCATAATTCCCTTAATTTCAATTCAGATTACCTCAAGTACCCCTTGGGAAAAACTTGTTCAATGACATAAATCGAAAGTCAAAGTCAACGGTCCAAATTGACCCAACTCGCCGAGTTGACCTTCAACTCGTCAAGTTTCTTCATTAACTGCTCAGATCGGGAAAAACCAAGTCAACTCGTCGAGTTCTCTGAAGAACCAACAACTTAATGCATTAAGCTGCCTTCATCGAATCTAAGAGCTCCAAAGCTAAGATCTCGAACAAAATGAGATCAATAAGGGTAAAGTTTCCAACTTTACCCCTAGGAACCACCTAAATGGATCCAAACCCAAACCCTAGACTTAAAAGAGTGAGGGCTTAATCATTAAGCACTTAATCATCAAAGACAAGAGCCCAAAATGAAGATCTGACCCCATAAGGCTAGATGGCCATGTAAAGTATCCAACTTTACGCTTAAGCATGACTATAAGGAACTCAAAGCTCAAAAAAGGCTAAATGAAAGACTCAGTGAATTCATGAATCCCTTTAATACATAAAGTTGGCACCTTTATGCCAAAAGAGCTCATGTAGACCTTAGATATGAAGGAATAAACACTTGGGTCTTCTACTTCTCCAACAACTACCCATCCATGGCTAAAAGCATACAATCTAACCCAATAAGATATCTAAGCAAATATTAAGAAAGATTAGAATTGTATACCCAAAATATGTTGGAAATGGGGTGGAGAATCAAGATTTGAAAGCTCCTACTTGAACCACCATCTAGCACCAAGCTTCTCTTCCTTCAATAAGCTTCAACCACACCAAAACACACCCACAATGAGCTCATAACACTCATGGAGGCTCTAGGGTTTTGAGATTAGGGTTAGGGGCTATGGAGGCTGGGAATGAGGCCAACACATGGGACTTAAGGTGTTTAAATAGCGTGCAAAACCCTAAAATTTAGGGTTTTTTTTCAATCAGCGTCAAACTCGTCGAGTTCCCTCCATAAACTCGTCGAGTTGGTCCATAAAAACACGCGTCCCAAAAACCTCCAACACGTCGAGTTCCCACCATAAACTCGCCGAGTTGGTCCCTAGGAAAGGAAATTTATTTCCATAATTAACCCTCCAAATTCCGGGTGTTACACTCAGTTTCCTTTTACTTTGTCGAATTCTAATTCTTCGACTCCTTTTGAGCTTGTTCACTCGGATGTTTGGACATCCCTTGTTTTTGTTGCTCGTACTAGTGTTATAAAATAATATGTTATATTTCCTTGATAATTTTACTCATTTTGTTTGGGTTTACCCTTTAATATTCAAGTCTGATGTGTACTCTAAATCTGTTCATTTCCAAAAATATGTCAAAACTGAATTCCATGCTGAGATTAAATATTTTCAATGTGATAACATGGGGTGGGGGGATACAAAAACCACCAATTTCATCAACTTCGTGCCATTAATGGAATAAGCATTCTCTTCTTGTCCACCATCAACAATGACACACCATATCATGAACTGTTTAAAAAGCAACCGTCTTATTCCTACATGTGTGTCTTTGGTTGCCTATGTTATCCACATATTCCCACCTCTCACAAACTCTCACCTAAATCCATCCCATGTATCTTTCTTGGCTACCTCAGTCAACACCGTGGCTTCTGATGCCTCAACCTTAACACAAATTAAATTATTTTCTCTCGTCACGTTACTTTTGACGAGTCTGTGTTCCCTTTTGGATCTATGACACCTTCTTATAACTTTCTCAATGATTCCAATATATACCATCTCCTCCACCTTATGTCAAACCCTAATCCCCCACCCATCTCTCCTTCGGCTGACTCGTCCTCATCAATGACAACCTCTCATTTGCAAAACGAACCCCCTCCCCCCTTCAGTCCTCATCTACCAACATCTCCTTGTCTCATTCGCTCTTGGCTTCTCCATCCATTTCTCCTACATCTCATCATCCTATGGTTTATAGGTCTAGATTAGGAATTCATAAACCTATTACTAAACTTAACCTCCATGTTGATGCCTCCTCCCTGGTACCCAAAATTAATTACAAGCTTTTAAGGATCCTAATTGGCTAAATGCAACGAGATATGAATAGAATGATCTCATCACTAATCGAACATGGACTCTTGTTCCTCGACCACATGGTGCAAACATTATCAACTGCATTTGGGTATTTAAAAAGAAACAACATGCAAACAGCTCCTTAGCTCGCTACAAAGCCAAACTTTTTGCTAGTGGTCGCAATCAAAGACCTGAAATTAACTATAATGAGACATTTAGCCTTGTGGTTAAACCCACCACCATCAGGACAGTTCTCTCTCTAGCTGTCTCTCAGAATTGGATGAATCGAAAAATAGACGTGAAAAACGTATTCTTACAAGGAGATCTTATTGAGACAGTTTATATGCACCAGCGTCATGGCTTCCGTGACCATCATTATCCTTATCACATTTGTTTATTACAAAGATATCTTTATGGCCTTAAACATGCCCTACGGGCATGGTTTCATCGGCTTGCTCAATTTCTTAGCAAACTTGGTTTCTCTAACAGTCGATGTGACTCATTCTTGTTTACTTATCGATAGGGATCACATAGTGCATACTTACTATTGTACGTGGATGATATTGTATTAAATGCTTCATCCAGCCACCTTTTACAACAAATAATCACTACGCTTAGTACCGAGTTCTCTATGACAGATCTGGGTGACCTAATTTTTTTCTTGGCATTACGGTTACACGAGACAAGTCTGATATGTTATTATCTTAACAAAAGTATGCACTTGAGATTCTCGAAAGGGCTAACATGCTTCACTGCAAGTCCTCTCTACTCTGGCTGACACTTCAGCCAAACTACGACCATCTGGTCCTGCAGTTACCGATCCAACTTTATACCACAATTTGGAAGGTGGCCTTCAGTATCTCACTTTCACCCACACGAACATTGCTTATGCTATTCATCATATTTGCTTGTACATGCACGACCCTCAGGAACCTCATTTTACTGTTCTCAAGCGTATTCAGTGATATATACGTGGTTCCATTGATCATGGTCTTCAACTATATGCCACCTCTGATCGAGATCTTATTGCTTACATTGATGCTGACCGAGCAGGTTGTCCTTCCACTTGCCGATCCACATCCTGTTACTATGTGTTCCTTGGTCACAACCTAATCTATTGGTCCTCCAAACGTCAAGGGACGGTTTCGTGCTCCTGCACCGAGGCAGAGTACGGGGGTAGCAAATGTTGTTGTTGAAACTTGTTGGATCCATAACTTACTTCGTGAACTTTTTCAACCACCTCTACGTGCTACTATAGTTTATTGTGATAATATGAGTGTTGTATACTTGTCTACAAATCCAGTTCGGCATCAAAGGACCAAGCACATTGAAATTAATATTCACTTTGTTTGTGACAAGGTAGCTTAGGGTCATATTCGAGTCATGCACGTGCCTTCCTCGCATCAATATACCAACATTTTCACGAAGGGCTTGCCATCATCCTTATTTTTAGACTTCCGATCTAGTTTGCACATTTGTGAACCTCCCGTTCCAACTGCGAGGGGGGGTGTTAGCGTATTATTATTTATGAGTGTCTTTTGTATATGTCAGTGTTGTATTATTGTATTATTCTGCACAGGCTCATATGTAAACATATTTATAGTGTTTTAATGAGATGAGATATGCATTGGAAAATTATTTGTGTAACATATATCTCCAAATTAGTAATACATATTAATATATATGCATCTTATGAACAGTGACATGTATTATGATAGGTGTTTTTTGGTTTTCTTTTAGTCGGCTTGGATTTACTCTTTATCGGATGATATTGAGCCAACTTCTTTGACTTTTGTTGTATGTTCGCCAGATGTTTCGATGTCCTGCTGATTCAGCTGTGTGTATCAGACCACTCGTGTTTCCTTTGATGGGTTCCTATTTTGATTGTTTTTTACAAAGATTTAACCAATGATGTATTTAATTTGTGATTCCTTTGATGAGTTCCGATTTTGATTGTTATTCACCAAAATTGAGGTGATATTTATTAGATTTGTGAAAGAAGTTTTCCGACCATCGACTGTACAACATCGGGTTTTCAAGGCAGAAGATATACCCAATTGGAATATGCAACAAGTGTTTGCAACCATACCGGTCTTTGGTCTTCTTTTTTTGTGCCTCCTTTACACATATTTGATGTTTTTCTTTTGTTTTTCTTTATCATCTACTTTATTTCTTCATTCATATTAATGGTTTTGTCTTTTATAGAATTTGCAAAGGAATTTTAGGGATTTTGATTACGATTTAGAAGATGGAGAAAATTCAAAGTCTTATTTCAAAAAGAGAAATTAATCTTACTTATCTTCCTACCATATCAAATGTTAACATGTGTCACATTTAATGAAATTGATTTAATTTTAGTCCATTTGTCACAATTTAGTGTGAGTAGTAGAATTGTAGGAATAAAATGTAGGAAGATTTTTAGTTTCTCTTAATTGTTTGGGTAATTAAGTCATTTGATTTTGGTGGATTTGGTTTCAATTGTTTCTTTATATTAATCAGACAGTTTTTTGAACCACAAATAGAGACTGTTGGGTCTTGTTGGAAAGTTGAAAAAAAAAACTGTTATTTGTGATCTGTAACACACACACACACACACATATATATATATATATATATATATATATATATATATATATATATATATATATATATATATATATATATATATATATAATATGGTATTTTGTATTCCCTTTTTAATATAGTTTTTAAAAATTACTTTGGGTTTGTACGGATTATTTAGACATAAGAATGCCATACTGGGAAATTGGTGGAGGTGAGACGAATTAGAAAGTGAGTTGAGGCAGTGATTTGGATTGGTGCCATGGATAGTTGATTGGAGGAGAGAATGTTTAGGGATCCACTCATTGGAGATGAATGGGCTCGATACCATAAAGAGGACTGAATACCATAAAGAGGACTGAATATTATATTCTGTTGTATTGATGTACAGGGGATTACATTGGTTTATATAATTACAAACTATGTGTGGTAAAGAGAAGTAAACGGAATAACTATGGAAAATACAACGACCTTGACCACAAGAATATTCTAGAGAACCAAATCAAAGATATCAAGTATCCGATTTTATTTTAGTCGTGATAGGAACAGTGTGAGAAATAGGAAGAGCAGATCCACCCCCAATAATCAATTCATCATATCCATCATATGGCGCATGAAGTGATAGGTTTGCAAGATCATTGGTAACATGATGAGTGGCACCATTGTCGAGAAGCCACGAGGAAGAGGGTGGTTTAGTAGGGAAAACGACTTGAGGATAAGTCTGTTCAAAGGTGTGACACTATGAGACAACATGACCTGGGATGCGACAAAACTGACACTTTCCAAGGAAGGGTTTTGAAGCCCGGTTTGAGGTGTTTGTAGGCGTTGGAAGAAGTCCAGGTGTATATGGTGAGCGAGGTTGGTTATGATTTCGTGGATTGTGGGTTTGTATAGGGGTGGGAATCGGTTCGGTTTTCTAGTTTTCCAGTTTCCTTGGTTTGAATTTTTTTTTAGTACAATTCGAAAACCGAACCAAATCGAATTCAAATTCTCTAGACCAAACTGAAAACAGAATTTTAATTCGGTTTGGTTCGGTTTGAAAACTGAAGAAACCAAATATTAACTTTAAAAAATTTCAAACATAAACTGAAATGTTTTTAACATAGAAAACTAAAGTTGCAAACAGAAAGATCTAAAGTCTTATACAAAATGATCCGAAGAGTAAATGGGCTAAAATGATATTTACTTTATTATAACGTATACTTTTATTTAATATAAAATATAAAATATATTTTTTTATTAATTGACTTATGAAATTCGGTTTTTCGTTTCGATTTGGTTTAAACTTCATGAACTAAAATTCGGTTGGGTCTCAAACCAAACCAAAAACTGAATTTCAATATGGTTTAGGGTTTAGGGTTTCATTCTGAAATCGAGAATCGATTTGGATTCGATTTGGTTTTCAGGTTTTTTGGTTGGGGACCAAATAATTCCCACCCCTAGTTTTGTAGGTGGCATGGACAGAAGTGAGGTAAGGAGTGATGTTGTTTTGGTTAAGGGTAAGTTCATGTGTGATGAGTTTTTCATGGAGTTCTTCAAAGGAGATGGTTGTATCTTGCCCATTAGTAGCGTCAATGACAGGTGTGTATGCTTCATAGTCGAGACCTTTCAAAACTTTGGTGATAATGTCTTCATGGTCCATTGGTTTCCCCATGACAGAGAGTTGGTCAGTGCGGGTTTTGATGGATTGGGTGGCGAGTTTTGTGAGTCGATTGAGATTGTTTTTGATTTGTAAGAGATGATCACGAAATGGGTTGGCATATGTTGATGCAAGGATATTCCAAATTTCAGCAGAGGTTGAGGAGTGGGATACAAGAGGTACAACAGTGGCTGAGAGAGTTCCAAGAAGAGCAGCAAAAATGATTTTATCTTGGCGCACCCATGTTGAATAGGCTGGATTTTCAGTTGTAGTAGAGTTGACTGTGATTGTAGGGGAGGGTGGTGGATGAGAACCATCTACAAATTTGTATACGTCTTAGCCCATTACCAGGGTTGCTTGATTTTGAGAATTCCATGGAATGTAATCGCTTGGAGTGAGCTTGATTGTGTTGTTGAATTTGATTATGTTGAAGGGTAACTTTTGTAGGTTCGTTGTTGTTGGGAATGGTAGCATCATTGTTGTTGGTCATGAATGATGAAGAGTGTTTGCGAGTATAGAGGAGGATCAATAAAGCTCTTCTACCATGAAATGGTTGAGAGTAAGATGATTTTTCATTAACAGGGGAGATGAATTTAAATAGCCAAGAACATCCCAACGTATATTCCACATATTTTACAACTAAGGAGATTCAACTAAACTTAGGAAACCAAATTACACACACATATACAAAAGCAATTACATCAAATATAGAATATATACAGAATCACTTTTATACTGGGGGAGATTGTGGAGGATATTTCTCCTTATCAAATTGTTCAGTTATTTTAATATCTCTCTTTTGTTAACAGTTGGTAGGATGATGCATTATCAGAAGGCGCTAAAACTGCAAGATTTTCTTGAGATGGTTAAAGATGATGGTTTGTTGTAGTTAGACTCATTCTTTCAAGAACTCCACTTATCTAACATGTAGTCATGTACAGATGTTTACAATGATCACTATCTCGAAGAAGCGATAAAAATGAGTTATCTTGATAGAGAATGTGCTATGGGTCTTATATAAATATATGGGTAAACATGGGGGACTTAATTGTAATATCTATTATTATCTATTTTGCACCCTATCTAGAATTATCTCAAGAATAGCATAAATTGAGGAGTGATAGGAGTAGTGAGGTATTCAGTATTTTGTAGCTTTGAGTATCGACTTTAGCTTGGGTAGGAGGTTTCTCTTGAGAGAACTTCTCTGATTAGGGCAAGAGTTTAGATTTCCTTTCTGATTTGTTCTTATTCCATTTAGTAATCAAATAGCTACCAAGATCTATATACCTCATATTTTGGGGGTGTTTGGCTTGTCTTTTTGAAAGGCAAAAGTCCTTTTTGGAAAAGATAAAGAGCAAAAGATGTTTGGTAAAAACATTTTAAAAGTGACTTTTGGATTTTAGATAGAAGGAAAAGTGAGTTTTTGGAAAAGTTAGGAAAACCTGACTTTTTGTAACTTTTCCAAAAAAGACTTTTTCCTCTCAAAAAGACAAGCCAAACACCCCCCTTTAGTTTCATTTATCTGTTATTGGATTCACGTTCCTATCAATTGGTTCCATTGCCAGGAATCGAATCAACCATGGTTACACCGGAGTCTCAAACTGTTACTCAACTTGAAGCAAGGATGGATGCACGTGATAAGAAACTTGAATCGTTATCAGATCAGTTAAGGGATCTTACCTCCTCAGTGAGATCGATGTGTGAGGCTCTTAATAACCTACCCAAATCACTCGAAAAAATGACGGAAGGCTTACATCGACTCACATGCAAGCATTTTTCTCCAACTATGGAGACAGAGACTTCATTGTTCAGGGGACCAGCCATTAGCAGCGATTACACTCTGATCGATGGCTTAGGATCGTTGAATCAGGAGAGGGATGTAGAAGAATACATAGAGAATTTTGCAAGCCTTATCAACTTTTCTTCCATACCAATTAGAGGAACAACGACTTGGAAAGTTTATTCGTGGTTTGCAAGCGGACATAAAGAACTGGCTTGGGTTACTCCGACCGACCACCTGTGAGAAAGCAATTGATCTCGCCCGACATGTTGCCACCACCATCACCGCTCCGGGAGAACGTCCAAGCGTGAATGGTAAGGTATCGAACTATACTTCTGGCTCCAATTTCAATTTGCACTATGGACCACATGATTGGACCAAGCAGTCAATTGGGCCTAATTCACAGACCACTCAAGCACTCCTACACAATACTGCGTCTCTTCAATTACCACTAAAACCCTACAAATCGCCAAAATTGATTGTGATCCCTATTTTTAATGTCATTATTACGAGCTTGTTTAAACAAGAAGGGGAAGATGAGGATTCAAATTTGAAATGTAATTATTCAACTTTCTTGAAATCTATGACTTTGAATTCTGCGTCGGAAACCAAAACACAGCACCATGATCTTCACGATGAGGACTCTTGTCTCACCGTGAATTTAAAAGACAAATTACTTATACCTGCAATCTCCCTGTGGTCTATTGATCGCTTAACCTAATTTTATAAACCCACGTGTAAGATAAAAGCATTAGATATATACCAAGAATTGGCTACCAGTAGTATTGAAAACTCTGGTTTGAACAACAGAATTCATGGAATTCTCTCTGAAAATCGATGTAATCAATCCCTCAAAATTGTTGAGACACTATTATATTTGGATTGTTTGAACAAATGGGCATGTGTTACTGGTTATTCATGTTGGATTAGTGTCTAAGTCCATAACTATTTTGGTATGTACTTGACTCGATGGTGCATGGTCCTTTTGGGTTGCCTTCACCAAAGCAACTTGATAGGATGAATTATGGAGAGAGAAGATTAATTATGATTTATTAATATATTATGAGAATAATATATGAAAGGAGAAATCATATTGTTTAATTAATATTAGTCAAGAATTAATTGATAATTAATTTTGTGGCTAAAAGAGATTAATTAAACTTAAGGGACTGGAATTGTAATTATAAGATAATTGCATCTAGGCTATGGATTACCTTGGAATAATAGGTTGGACGAATTCTATAGGGAAATCCATTAGAAATCATCCAAGGGATATTCTAAAAGGGTCCATGGGCTGCTTGGGGCTTAAGCAGTTAGATTAGGGTTTCCTAGTTGAAAACCCTAATAGCCTACATGTATATATAGTACCCTTAAGCCCCAAAAACGTGGCTAAGAGTTCCTCTAGGGTTTCCACACGTTTTGGGCAGCCTCCTCTCTCCTTATTCTTCATCCTCTTGCTCTTGGTGTTTGTGAGCCATTAGAGGAGTGACACTTGTGACTCTAAGCTTTCTAAAGTCATTACAAGGAGGATTTGAGATTGTTATTACTACATAACAATCAAGGTAAGATCTAAAAACCCTTTCACATGTTAATATGATTAATTGTATGCTAGAACTAGGGTTTAAAGTCTTGGATGAATTTCATGTACAATAGAGAAACCTAGATCCAAACATTAGGGTTTGCATGAGCACATAAGATGCTCTTATGGCTAAAACCCATCAGTGGTATCAGAGCCTTGATTGGTTTCTATCGTATTGATGCTTATCTGATCGAAATTATCACTAAAAATCGAAATTTTTTGCATCTGATTGTTAGACTCGCCGAGTCACTTAGTGAACTCGCCGAGTCAACTATACTCGACGAGTCCAAGTCCAAACTCGACGAGTCAAAGGGTCTGACATCTCGTTTTCGCGATTTTCTTCCTGTTTTAGCTTTGGATAATTACCATAAACATGTTTTTGTAATAAAATCCGAATTTTATCAATATTTAGTGATTATCCTTACCAAAATAGAAGATAATTGTCAAAATTTAGATAATCATTTGTTTTATTAGATAAAGTTTGATTATTTGTAATTTAGATTTGAATTACCTTGTGAAAAAGTTTCAACTTTCCCCCTTTAGGTTTTATAGTTTAAATTTGAACTCAAAAGTTTTGTTTTTGAAATTTAAATAAGTTAAACCCTAATGTTTGAAATGTTTCAAAACTTGCCCTCAAGTTTTGGAATTTAAAAGTTGATTAAAAGTTTAATTTAGAAATGTTAAATTCTAAAACCCTAGTATAGTTTTGAAAAATTCAAATCACACCCTTATGGTTTTATTAATTAATTAAGGTGTATAATTAAAAGAGATTTAATAAACCCATAAAATTTTTTGGTTTACATTTAATTAAATTAAAAGTATAATTTATTAAATTAGAACACCTAGTATTTTAAAAGTGTAAAATACACCCTATACTATATATAACATTAAAAGTCTAATATATATGTATGAGTAAAAGTCAGTCTTACCGTTAGTAGGCCTCATTCACGAAGCTAGTCTATAAGGGGTGTTTAAGGATATTGCCTATAAAATGGCGATTGAATGGGTATCCACTCTTACCCACCGCACTCTTGACTAGTAGAAGGTCGTTAGCCGAACGGGTAGGACATGACAGAAACCTTCCATTATAAGTATAATGAAGTACAAAAGTGTCACACCCCCAAACCAGAATGGCGGAAACATTCGGGGGTGGATGACTTCACGTAGTATCACAACAATTGAATATTGTAAAGAAAGTAACACAACCATCATATATATAATAAAAACGTATATTGTTGAGTTATACATATTTGCAAAAGAATATTACATTATGATGATATAAATGTTTAATAATAAACGTCCTTAGCGTTCCTTCTTCAAAAGCTGATGGTTACCTGTATTACTGATTCCCTGAGAAATACAAGTGGTTTCGAAAAAGTGTCAACAATTAAGTTGGTGAGTTCATAAGTGTTTTGTATTGAAAAGTATGTCCTTTTGGTAGAAAATCGATGAACGTGGTTTTCAGAAAATCCAATATTTTCTATATATAGTTTGAAAAGTTCCCAAAGTTTGGGTGCGTTAGTATTTTTCGTACTTGAATGATAAAGATAAACTTTGTGTTCCAAAATAATGTAAATACTGAATGCATGTATGAATCTCGTAAATCAAACTTGATTGTATACTTTCATGTGAGTTTTATAACCATAATAATGACACTGACTGCCTGTAGCAACATTCTTCAGGTGTTGTAGTGTTATGACATTTGTCACCCCAGACCTGCCGGTCTAACTATAGCTAACAATTTAGGTGCGAGGTTGTCAATCCCGTATAGATCTATACACAAGTATCACGCTCTCCCTCCAAGAGATTATGGTATATAATACAGGACTTGAAATGCATACATAAGAGTACGTTGAAGTTTGAATATCTCACATTGCTTAGTATAAATAGATTTACGATAAGAAAGACTTTATTTTATTTGAAAGTATTTCGTTTTTCAAGATGTATATGTAAAAATGTATGAATGACTTGCTAACTATACCCATTATAGTTTTTCAGAAGGTATGTTCCATTTAGTGAAAATAACTTGATGATATACTAGCCCTTTATACATAAAGATGTTAGTATCGATAATCAATAAGATAAATGTTACATTTATGTTTATAAAACGATACTTTTGCTTGTATTGTACTTGTATTTCCCCCCTAAAACATGAAAAGACTTGGAAGGTAGGGGTATGAACTCACTTGTTTGGTCTGAAGAGAGTGGGGCTAGAGTCGAGCCGAACTTCAACCGCGGAAAGCTGCGTCTTCGAGCTCTTCGGGGATCTCGGTAGCGTAGAATCTTCGTCGGGGGCTCGGGTGCGGAAACCGAGGGCGTCGGGACAACTTCTGGAGCTTGAAAGCATGAGAGAGTGATTGATAGTTTAGAGAAGGTGTGCTAAAACCCGTAGCTCATGCCTTCTATTTATAGTGCTGGCAAGTCGAGTACGCTGGGCGTACCACCGGAGTACGATGGGCGTAACTTTGCGTCATGGCTTACGACTCGAGTCTAGCTAGGCGTAGAGCTGCAGCCGATGGGACTCGACCCTGCTCCTAAGTACGCTGGGCGTACTCCTATATTACGCTGGGCGTAATCCCAGCTTCCGTCTTCTAAATTCCGTAACTTTCGCATACGGGCTCCATTTTTCGCGTTCTTTATATCCATGCGTAGGTGAGATTATGCTCTACAACTTTCATTTAGACTCCGTCGGCTAGTTTTGACTTTATTTTTAATGATATGTTTTTAATAGGCCGGGACTGCTAAAGTTCGTTAAAAATTCATATCTTCTTTATTCGACGTCGGTTTTCGTTTGTCTTTTTATCATTTTACTCCTATTGTGGAGGTCTTCGACTTTCGTTTAGGTTGCGACAGCTAAATAACGTTCGATCTTCAATTCGAGTTTTTAGCCCTCTACTACTGTTACGAAACTTAGAAAATTCGTAACTTCTTCATACGAGGTCCGATTTGGGCGATCTTTTTATGTACCTTTACAGTTTAACGAACTATACAACTTTTGTTTAGATACTTAAGACAAAAATGCATTTTATTGTAATTTCACTTTTTACGTTATATAATGTTTTAACGGTGTGCCGTAAATATTCGCGTGGTTATAATTTCTTCAATATAACTCGGTTTCAAATGTTCTTTATGTTTTTGGAAACCTTGGCACGATATCTAATATTTGATGCATCCCAATTTATATATTTGAACACTTTATTTTTGAGGTTAATTTCGTTGATTCCAAATAGTTTTCGTTGTATTTGACTTTTGAGTGTTACATTGCTTTTGGAAAATATGGGGTTGTCACATCATCCCCCCGTTAGGGGAATTCCGTCCCGAAATTTAATCTAAGATAGAGTTTACAGGTTAGGAAAAAGATGCAGGTACTTTTGTTTCATCTGATCCTCGCGTTCCCAGGTGTATTCAGGTCCTCGCTTGGCGTTCTAGTGGACCTTTACAATAGGTATGCGGCTTTGTTTAGTCCTTTTTATTTCCCGATCCATGATCTCTACTGGTTCCTCTACAAATTGGAGATTCTCATTTATTGCAATTTCGTCTAGAGGGATGACAAGGGTCTCATCGGACAAGCACTTCTTTAGGTTTGATACGTGGAAGGTAGGGTGTACGTTGTGGAGCTCCTGAGGTAATCTAAGTTTGTAAGCCACATGACCGATCCTGGAAAGGATCTTGAATGGTCCGATGTATCTTGGGTTCAGTTTCCCACTCTTTCCGAAACGTATCAACCCCTTCCAGGGCGAGACTTTTAGTAGGACTCGATCTCCAACCTGGAATTCCAAGGGTTTTTGTCTTTTATCCGCGTAACTCTTTTTTCTGTCCCTTGACGCTTTCAGACGTTCCCGGATCCGGAC
The DNA here is from genome assembly GCF_051521515.1 of Lactuca serriola. Taxonomy (NCBI): domain Eukaryota; kingdom Viridiplantae; phylum Streptophyta; class Magnoliopsida; order Asterales; family Asteraceae; genus Lactuca; species Lactuca serriola. The sequence goes on along the minus strand of NC_136414.1, from coordinate 9,403,335 downwards.
AATTTTCTCCGTAGTTTCCCTTATGATTTCTGGTCCATTTAGTGTGTTGTCTGTTGCTTGTCCTTTTGCTAGTTGAGTGTCCCCCACTTCGGCCCAACACATAGGTGACCTGCATTTTTGGCCGTAGAGGGCTTCGAACGGGGCAGCCTTGATACTAGTGTGGTAGCTATTGTTGTACGAGAACTCGACCAAGGGTAAATGGGTATCCCATGCTTTGCCAAAATCGATTACGCAAGATCTCAACATATCTTCTAGGGTTTGTATGGTTCTCTCACTATGGCCGTCGGTTTGTGGGTGATAAGTAGTACTCATGTCCAGTCTTGTTCCTAGAGATTTTTGTAGTGACTGTCAGAACCTCGAGATGAATCTACTATCTCGGTCCGAGATAATGGATATGGGCACACCATGTAGTCGTACAATTTCTCTGAGGTATGTCCTAGTTAGCTTTTCCAATTTATCCGTCTCTTTGATTGGTAGGAAGTGCGTTGATTTAGTTAACCTGTCGACGATCATCCAGATAGTGTCGAGTCCGCTTGCCGTTCTGGGTAGTTTGGTTATGAAATCCATGGTTATACGTTCCCACTTCCATTCGGGTATTTCTGGTTGTTGCAATAATCCTGAGGGCTTTTGGTATTCTACCTTGACCTTGGCGCACGTCAGACATTTACTCACGTAGGTAGCAGTTTCGGTTTTCATGTTCGGCCACCTGTACAATTTCTTGAGGTCGAGATACATCTTATCGGAGCCAGGGTGTATGGAGTATCGTGTTTTATGGGCTTCTTTCATGACGAATTCTCTGAATCCGCCAAACTTCGGCGTCCAGATCCGATCCATGAAGTAATGAACTCCATCATTCTTGACCTCAAACTTCTTATCCATTCCCCTTAAGGCTCCCCCTGCCACATTTTCAGATGTTAAGGCTTCTATTTGGGCTTCCTTGATTTGCGTGGACAGGTGTGAATGGATTGTCATGGTTAAAGACTTCAATCTGCGGCCTGAGTATTCCTTCCTGCTGAGTGCATCGGCCACCATGTTAGCCTTTCCGGGATGATATCGAATCTCGCATTCATAATCATTTAGTAGTTCTACCCACCGTCTTTGTCTCATGTTGAGTTCTTTCTGGTTGAGGATATGTTGGAGGCTTTTATGGTCGGTGAAGATCGTACATTTCGTGCCCTAGAGATAGTGCCTCCATGTCTTTAGAGCGAAGACGACTGCTCCTAGCTCAAGATCGTGCGTTGTGTAGTTCACTTCATGCGTCTTTAGTTGCCTTGAGGCGTAGGCGATGACCTTCCCTCGTTGCATCAGGACACACCCAAGTCCTTGGTTTGATGCATCGCAATAGACCACGAAGTCCTCCGTTCCTTCTGGAAAGGTTAGGATGGGCGCACTACATAAGGCTCGCTTTAGTGTTTGAAACGCGATGTCTTGTTTTTCTCCCCAGTCGAAGGTCACACTCTTCTGAGTTAGGGTGGTGAGTGGCTTGGCAATCTTGGAGAAATTTTGTATGAACCTTCGGTAATACCCGACAAGTCCCAAAAATTGCCGGATTTCTGTAGGGGTTCTTGGAGTCGTCCAAATCTTTATTGCCTTGATCTTAGAAGGATCCACGTGTATCCCCTCCTTGCTTACTACATGTCCTAGGAAATCCACTTCCCAGATCCAAAATTCGCACTTTGAAAATTTTGCGTAAAGCTTCTCTTCCCTCAATGTTTCCAAAACTTGACGGAGGTGTTGGCTGTGTTCTTCCTGGCTTCTTGAATAGATGAGTATATCATCTATGAACACGATCACACATTTATCCAGGAAGAGACGGCATACTTGGCTCATCAAGTCCATGAACACTGCTGGAGCATTTGTCAACCCGAAGGGCATCACTACAAACTCGTAGTGACCATAGCGTGTTCGGAAGGCCGTTTTGGGGATGTCTCCTTCCAGCACTCGCAGTTGGTGATAACCAGATCTTAAATCAATCTTTGAGAAGTAGCTTGCTCCCTGCAGTTGGTCGAACAGATCGTCTATGCGCGGTAGGGGATATCGGTTCTTGATCGTGAGTTTGTTCAGCTCTCGATAATCGATGCACATGCGAAAGGATCCGTCCTTCTTTTTCACGAATAGGACCGGTGCTCCCCATGGTGAGAAGCTCGGTCTGATGAAGCCCTTGCTCAGCAGCTCGTTTAATTGACTGGACAGTTCCTGCATCTCGGCTGGGGCTAAACGGTGAGGCAACTTTGCTACTAGAGTAGCTCCGGGGATTAAGTCGATTCTGAACTCAACTTGGCGCTCTGGTGGAATTCCTGGAAGATCTTCTGGGAAAATATCTGGGAAGTTGAAGACTTCCGGAATGTCTTTAATGTTCTTTGGTTCTTGTTTCTAGTCTACTACGTGGGCTAGAAAGGCATGGTATTCCTTGTGAAGATATTTTTGTGCTTTAACACAGGAGATGATTTGTAAATTTGAACTAGGTTTGTCTCCATATATGACAAGAGTTTCGCCGTTGGGCAGGATGAGACGAACGGCCTTTTCCTGACAAAGAATATCGACATGGTGAAGACTTAGCCAGTCCATACCGATGATTATATCAAAACTTCTTATCGAAATGGGCATAAGGTCGATTTGAAATAAATGTTCGTTTAAATTTAATGTGCACCCTACGTACATATCGCTTGTGCTTTCCGTTTTACCGTTAGCCATTTCTACAGTGAATATTTTATTGAGTGGTTGGGGTCTTTGATTAAGTAAGTGTTTGAATTTATGACTCACAAAACTTCTCTCCGCACCGCAGTCAAAGAGTATGCATGCATAAATGTTGTCGAGGAGAAACGTACCCGTAACCACCGTTGGGTCGGCTATTGCTTCATTTTGTCCTATTGCCAGCACTCTCCCAACGCCGCCAACGTTCCTTGTCTTGGGGCAGTCCCTCTTGAAGTGCCCAGTTTCTCCACACCCATAACATGCCTGGCTTATCCCAGTACCAGGAACTTGAGTGACTGGTCGCAAAGGTGCCTTACAGAAACGGGCTGTGTGCCCTTTCCTGTCGCAGTCCTTACAGTGCATCTCGCGGCAATTACCGTGGTGATGGTAGTTGCATTTGCTGCACTTTGGCAGGTTCCCCGCATATTGTTTTGTTGGTGCAGGGGTAGCAGGAGTTGTGGTGGGAGCAGTAGCAGCATGAACCGCAACCATTTGTTTCTTTGAAGGTTTTTGCGAAGTTTTCCCCTTTCTCTTGTTCCATAATTTCTTCTTGCTGTTGTTGTTGTGTAACGCCCGTAGATCAGGGCTAGTCAATTTAGAGACGATAAACGTCAAAAATGAGTTTTTCTCTCTTCTCTCTCCTGTTTGCATCGTTTTGCGTGCCAGAAGTACCCTGAAGCCCCGGTAATATCCTCAAGCCCCGAAGCAAGTCCCGAGATCCCGAAGATCCCGAGAAGTGAGATTCCCGAGCCGAAGCTCTGCCCGCGAGAAGCTCGATTTTTGTAGAGATCTTCCAGATCTGCTGAGGATTACTACTTCTGTAAGTCGTAGTGTTGTCCGATCATCTTCTGATCAAGTGAGTGTATACTACCTTTCATAAACACGATAATAATACAAGTATGGTTTGAGTGTATTAAGTATATTGTTGTTTATATGTGTGAGTGTGTAGTTACTTTCTTCTAACACATAAATATGAAGTATTTGCTATGAAATACGTGTTATGTGTTTATATATTATTTGTCTATTTGAGATGGGCGTGGAATTGATGTTTTATACAAGTGTTAAATGATTTAAACTGTGTAAGTATTTATATCTACGAAAATGTTGGGTAGAACTTGGGTAGATGGGATAGTTGGTGACTATGGAGTTAGCGCTTATTGTATAAACCTTGGCGACGATGTGACTTCGTGCCTATTTGATGAACCTTGGCGACTATGGAGTTAGCGCTTGTTGAGTAAACCTTGGCGACTATGGAGTTAGTTAGCGCTTGTTGAGTAAACCTTGGCGACTATGGAGTTAGCGCTTATTGAGTAAACCTTGGAGACTATGGAGTTAGCGCTTGCTAAGTGAACCTTGGTGACTATGGAGTTAGCGCCTGATAGCTATGGATTTAGTACTTGATAAATAAACTTTGGCAACAATGGATTTCGTGCCAAATTCCTTAGGAATAAATGAATGAAAGATAGTTGGTTCTTAGGATAAAACCTTGAGAAGATAATGGGGATGGGTAATTGGGTTGATTGTTTGCTGATTAAATATAACAATTATATTATTGTGGGTTGAAAACCCTATATGCTCACCAGGCTCCCGAGCCTGACCCACTCAGTTTTCTTTTCATTACAGGTAATGGCACAAGGGTATAAGTTGGTGGACTTGACGAGAGATTTTGGATTATGGATCAGTAGTTAAATAACTATTGTAAGGTCTATTTTATATTGTTTATGCTTTTGGTCTGTATCGAACATGACATCCCAAGGTTTTATTATTTAATGAAAATACATTCTCTTTGAGAAATGTTTGGATAAATGGTTATCATATTTTTGTTTTTGGGAGCAAATTCCGCAACAGTTTTCTTTAAACGATTACTCTGATTTTAAAAACAAAGCATAAACAAATCGGTCTTTTCTGGCCGTGAAATTGGGGATGTCACAGTTGGTATCAGAGCATTAGTTTAAGCGAACTAGGAATATGGATTTATTTCTAGACTTAAACTTAGAATGCTAAGCAATGATTGTGAGTTGAGTGTGTCCATTATATTTTAGGTAGTACACGTAAATTGACTCAGGCACTAGTTTATTTTAGGAAAATTGCCTAAAATGCTATTATGTGCTAATTGTTATATGTTTGCCATATATGATGTTAATTGTTCGGATCTATGGTCTGTTGCCGACCGGATCTGGAAACCTTATGTGTTTAGGATTCTAAGCGTGCGTCTACGATATTAGAACTAGCATGTAAACGTTTCGGAGTGATAAGGATGATTTGAATATCTATCGTGAATAAGGATCTAATTTCACCTTATTCGGTGTATAGATCAAAAATGGTGAGAACGAGGAGTGGAGTTGGAAATGACGATGAAAACAGGAATCAAATACCAGTGATTGAACAAATACCTGTTGTAGCAGCAGCACCTGAACCAATGACAATAGACGGAGTTCAAGTGATGATCCAGGCAATGTTGGATAATCAGATGGAAGAAACCAGACATCTGATTAGGCAGAATCGCAAAGAATTGTCAATTCAAGTTGAAGAGCCCGAAGTAAATGGAGGGCAGTCTGAAGGAGGAAACTACAGTGGGACCGTTGGTCAAGCCAACCCACCAGTAGTTCGCCAAAACAACCAGGATGGAGGAAATGACGGACTTGGATGCAAGTACAAGGATTTCATGGCATCCAAACCACCATGTCTTTCTGGGAGCCCGACACCGGTGCAAGTCATGGACTGGATCTCCGAAATGGAGACAATGTTTGAAAGTTGCGAGTGTAGCAACAGACAAAAGACCGCTCTTGCAATCCCTCATTTTAGAGTACTGAGCTGGTGGAAGTTACTGGCTGGTTCGATGCCCAAGGGGGAAGCTAGCAAGATGTCTTTGGAAGAGTTCATGGTGCAACTGAAAATGCAATACTGCTCTGAGCAAGATCTTCTGGAAATCAACAATGAGTTCCAGAATCTGAAGAAAGGAAAATTGAGCGTCACTGAATATGCTACGAGCTTTACGGAGAAGATGAAGCTTATTCCAAACCTAATTCCAACTGAACTTTCCAAGGTCAACAAGTTTGCCAATGGATTACTAGCGGACTTTGGTCCGATAGTCAAGCAAGCAACCACTCTGAAAGCCGCCATCTGGGCAGCCAAGAATGTTGAGACCCAAATAAAAGAAAAGGGTCTGGAAAGAGCTGAAGTTGGAGAGAAAAGGAAGCGTGAAGGATCTTCAATAATCGACAAAGAAAGCAAATTCTCGAAATCTAGGGGAAGAAATGAAGTTAAGTGGTGTGAGAAGTGTAAGAAGAAACACTTCGGGAAATGTAGCGAGGAGATGACTTGCTACAAATGTGGGAAGACAGGGCACTATGCCAACAAGTGCGCACCCATTAAGAAGGTGTGCTATAGATGTAATGAAGAAGGGCATATTTCTAAAGACTGCCCAAAGAAAGACACACCTCCACAGCCAAGGGCATTCCACATGTTCCTCAACAAAGCAGAAAAGGATGGGAGGATTAAAAGATGAAGACTTCATATTAGCATATAAAGTCTGTATCAGGAAGCACAGGCTGTTAGAGGCATAGTATGGGGTGAACTTGAACTTTTGTGTAATAGTTTCAAGAATTAATATAAACCCTGGTTTTGTTATCTGATGTGTTGATTGATTATATGATTTATGTATGGTGACTTGGTTAACTGCGAGACAATGCTTGGGACGAGTATGAGTAGGTGTGAATGGTAGTAGAGATCTATACTACCGGAAGCACAGGACTCGCACTTGGATCAGGGAAAGTCAGAAGGTTACCAAGAAGCTAGAAATTGATTCCGTTTTATTCAAGTATGTCATTACCATTGTTTCGGTAATGACTAGTAAGATGTTTGTTATTTCGACCCTAGTGGTCATATCAATTGAGTCCGACTACGATGAGAGGTCATCGGGACACGACCCATCGGTTAGTTACAATAGATAAATGAATGTATTTATCCTAAGAGGAAGACGGAGTCCACAATAAGGATTTATTTTGTAACTTGAAGGTTACGATTTAAAGTCCAACATAGTAAGAAGAGCAGATGCAGGATTGAGCATCAAGGTTATTACTTAGGATGGAGAGATAACTTATGGAGTCAGTATATGAATCCTATTTCGTTGATGATTCCGGGACGTAATCATCCTAAGGGGGAGATAATTGTAACGCCCGTAGATCAGGGCTAGTCAATTTAGAGACGATAAGCGTCAAAAATGACTTTTTGATAAAAGATTATTTAGAATGAATAATCTTAACTAAGTTTTAGTATATGTTACAAGGATTCCGTACATATATAGAACGCCCAAATCTGACTTCGTATGAGGAAGTTATGATTTATTGAAGTTTCGACTTAGCAGTATGCAGCCCGAAATACTCGATTTGAGATCGAGCGGTTTTTAGTTAAATCAATCTAAACGAGAATCGAAGATCTTGTTGCTGGTATCAAAGCGATGAAAAGTTAGGCGAGAACGGACGTCAAACGAAGAAGTTATGAATTTATAACGAAGTTTTCTGTCCCGGCCTACTAAAAATAATTATTAAAAATAAAAGTCAAAATTAGCCGACGAAGTCAAAATGAAATTTGTAGAGCGTAGTCTCACCTACGCGTGGATATAAAGAACGTCGAAAACGGAGTTCGTATGAAGAAGATATGAATTTCCGAAGTTTATTAAATATTTAATATTTAAATTTAATTCTAAATCTTGGTATTATCCAAAGAGGAGTCATCGGACTCATCCGAAGTACGTCCAGCGTACTGCTGTACGCCCCGCGTACCGCGAAGCATGACGCACCTCGCACTCAAGTGACATCGGATACGTAAGCAATGACGATTTCGGACCAGCACGCCCCGCGTAACGCCGTACGCCCCGCGTACTCCGAGGCTCTAGCCTCCTATAAATAGAATGCGAGGGCAGCCGACTCAATTGCTCTTTTTCTCTCTTCTCTCTCCCGTTTTGCATCGTTTTGCGTGCCATAAGTACCCTGAAGCCCCGGTAATATCCTCGAGCCCCGAAGCAAGTCCCGAGATCCCAAAGATCCCGAGAAGTGCGATTCCCGAGCCGAAGCTCTGCCCGCGAGAAGCTCGATTTTTGTAGAGATCTTCCAGATCTGCTGAGGATTACTACTTCTGCAAGTTGTAGTGCTGTCTGATCATCTTCTGATCAAGTGAGTGTATACTACCTTTCATAAACACGATAATAATACAAGTATGGTTTGAGTGTATTAAGTATATTGTTTTTTATATGTGTGAGTGTGTAGTTACTTTCTTCTAACACATAAATATGAAGTATTTGCTATGAAATACGTGCTATGTGTTTATATATTATTTGTCTATTTGAGATGGGCGTGGAATTGATGTTTTATACAAGTGTTAAATGATTTAAACTGTGTAAGTATTTATATCTACGAAAATGTTGGGTAGAACTTGGGTAGATGGGATAGTTGGTGACTATGGAGTTAGCGCCTATTGTATAAACCTTGGCGACGATGTGACTTCGTGCCTATTTGATGAACCTTGGCGACTATGGAGTTAGCGCTTGTTGAGTAAACCTTGGCGACTATGGAGTTAGTTAGCGCTTGTTGAGTAAACCTTGGCGACTATGGAGTTAGTGCTTATTGAGTAAACCTTGGCGACTATGGAGTTAGCGCTTGCTAAGTGAACCTTGGTGACTATGGAGTTAGCGCCTGATAGCTATGGATTTAGTACTTGATAAATAAACTTTGGCAACAATGGATTTCGTGCCAAATTCCTTAGGAATAAATGAATGAAAGATAGTTGGTTCTTAGGATAAAACCTTGAGAAGATAATGGGGATGGGTAATTGGGTTGATTGTTTGCTGATTAAATATAACAATTATATTATTGTGGGTTGAAAACCCTATATGCTCACCAGGCTCCCGAGCCTGACCCACTCAGTTTTCTTTTCATTACAGGTAATGGCACAAGGGTATAAGTTGGTGGACTTGACGAGAGATTTTGGATTATGGATCAGTAGTTAAATAACTATTGTAAGGTCTATTTTATATTGTTTATGCTTTTGGTCTATATCGAACATGACATCCCAAGGTTTTATTATTTAATGAAAATACATTCTCTTTGAGAAATGTTTGGATAAATGGTTATGATATTTTTGTTTTTGGGAGCAAATTCCGCAACAGTTTTCTTTAAACGATTACTCTGATTTTAAAAACAAAGCATAAACAAATCGGTCTTTTCTGGCCGTGAAATTGGGGATGTCACATGTTGGCATTGATATCGTTGTTGTTGTTCCCTTTGGTTGGTTCAGCCATGATAGTCGTGACTCCTTGGCAGACACCATGATCAACGAGAGATTGCTCCAGTTCCTTGGCGCTGTCGAAGGTCATGGGTTTGGAAGCTAACACACTTCCTCGAAGTTGGGGTGATAGTCCCCAGATGTATCTCTCGACCTTTTGGCTTTCCAGGATCAACATCCCTGGGCAAAGTGTTATTAAATCACTGAATCTGTTGGTGTAGCCTGCGATGTCCGAGCCTACCATCGAAAGGCCCCACAATTCCTGTTCGAGCTTCTGAATCTCGCCTCTTGGGCAGTACTCTCGAAGGAGCATTCGTTTCAGGTTTTCCCAACCCATGGAGTTTGCCACCACCAAGGTTAGTGTCTTGACGTGGCCATTCCACCATGTCAGGGCGCGTTCAGAGAAAGTAAAAGCAGCAAATTTTACTTTGCTTTCTTCAGGGCATGCGCAAATTTCGAATACAGCTTCCGTTTTCTCTATCCATTGGGATAGAGCCAATACTCCCCCAGTCCCATAAAAGGGAAAAGGTTTTCCGTTGGTGAAATCTTTGTAAGTGCATACTCCTGAACGGCCTTGACCTTGGCCATTTGTAAAGATTTTTGTTCCTCCTCCTGACCCGTTGTTGCTCATTTGAGCCATCGATGCGGTTACAGCAGTTTGGAACATGGCGGCATCCATAATTGGAGGAGGTGGTGGAGGTGGTGTTGAAGTTGAGTTTCTGCGTGCTGATCTACGAGGAGGCATGTTCTGGTAGAGAAAATAAGAATGAATACTATAAGTTTCTAATGTTTTGACAATCGTAAGCTAGAGGGTTAGTTGTATTTTGTAATTTGTTTTGACTTTAGTTTATGGTTTCGAGGTAGGTATAGTAATTTAGTTAATCCCATAAGTTTCGAGAGGTATATAAAGAAGTACTTCATTTTTATATATATGTCACACCTAAGGTGTGTTACATTATGCTTCTTGTTTTAGGAAAAGTTCAACCTATGTAGAGGTCTCCGATTACAGATACAAAGGAAATAAGAGAAAAACTTTATCCGAGGTCCTATGCAATATCAAATCTGTTGGAGTTGATCAAGTTCTACTTGCGGCGTGTTGTACGTTTGGAGCTGGATTCGGCATCCGACTGCTTGACCCCCATCAGGCGCCTTTCAAAATCTGCTTGTTGTTCTTTCACCTCTCTTATTTCTGCTAGTGCTGTCAACATTTGATTCTGAAGCGTCCCTGTGTAAATTTGGGTATTTTTCATGTAGTCCTTCCAAACGACGGATGTCTGCGGCGTTACCCTGTGTAGCAGCATTGATCTCGTGAACTCTGGCTGCTTGCTTGTCCGCATGGTAGTTCTAGGTAGCTATAGTGCCCACAATAACAGGAAGTGCTCGATCAGTTGAGCCTCCCCCACTGACATTGTAAAAATCTCGACACATGCCGAAAGGAGGGCGTACACCGAGTTGGCAGCTCCAGTAATAGAGGTGGTTTCCCCACATGGGAATGGGTCCGGGTTGATATGGTCTGATTTCGGGAAGATGAGGGATGGGAGGGTCGATTACTTCCGGCTCGGAGTCTGTTCCACTAGTAATTTCCTCGACCTCCTCGTCGACTTTGAATTCCTCTCCGACTTCGACTTCGACTTCGAATTCTTCTTCGACTTCCTCTTCGATTTCCTCCGGGTCTTTTTCTATCCAGCCGCCGTTGCCTTGGTTTGGGTAGTAGGGATCTCCTGGTAAATGGAATCCGACCATTTGTCTGTACTAGGATAGAGGTATGAGAATTTCATAAGAAAAGAAATTTCTATTTAACGACATCCTACTTTTAACTATATCTTATGGAGCGCAAGTTCTTCATTGTACTATTATTTATAACAATACTCTTATAGTATTTCAAATTGACGAATCTAAAATAATTTTATTTGGTAAGTTTTTTTTGGCTTGTCCGCTACGACCATTCCTTGACGTACATTGGTCAAATCCAGGATAAATATAGTTGATCAGGCTATATTTATTCTCGATTTGATTACATACCCCGAGACCCAATCGTAGTGTCGCAACTTGCCTTAATACTTTTTAGAAAACTTGTCATGATACGAGACTAATACATGCGAGTAAAAACGTATATTTTTAAAAGAAAATATATTGTTTATGAAAACGTTTTGTCAGAGGGTTTTTGGTCCCCTTTGCATTTATAGTTTGTATATCTTATGTGGTTCGATATACTTAGTTCACTATAAACAATGCTCTGATACCAATCTGTCACACCCCCAAACCAGAATGGCGGAAACATTCGGGGGTGGATGACTTCACGTAGTATCACAACAATTGAATATTGTAAAGAAAGTAACACAACCATCATATATATAATAAAAATGTATATTGTTGCGTTATACATATTTGCAAAAGAATATTACATTATGATGATATAAATGTTTAATAATAAACGTCCTTAGCGTTCCTTCTTCAAAAGCTGGTGGTTACCTGTATTACTGATTCCCTGAGAAATACAAGTGGTTTCGAAAAAGTGTCAACAATTAAGTTGGTGAGTTCATAAGTGTTTTGTATTGAAAAGTATGTCCTTTTGGTAGAAAATCGATGAACGTGGTTTTCAGAAAATCCAATATTTTCTATATATAATTTGAAAAGTTCCCAAAGTTTGGGTGCGTTAGTATTTTTCGTACTTGAATGATAAAGATAAACTTTGTGTTCCAAAATAATGTAAATACTGAATGCATGTATGAATCTCGTAAATCAAACTTGTTTTTATACTTTCATGTGAGTTTTATAACCATACTAATGACACTGACTGCCTGTAGCAACATTCTTCAGGTGTTGTAGTGTTATGACATTTTTCGCGTTCTTTATATCCACGCGTAGGTGAGATTATGCTCTACAACTTTCATTTAGACTCCATCGGCTAGTTTTGACTTTATTTTTAATGATATGTTTTTAATAGGCCGGGCCTCCTAAAGTCCGTTAAAAATTCATAGTTTCTTTATTCGACGTCGGTTTTCGTTTGTCTTTTTATCATTTTACTCCTATTGTGGAGGTCTTCGACTTTCGTTTAGGTTGCGATAGCTAAATAACGCTCGATCTTCAATTAGAGTTTTTAGCCCTCTACTACTGTTACGAAACTTAGAAAATTCGTAACTTCTTCATACGAGGTCCGATTTGGGTGATCTTTTTATGTACGTTTACAGTTTAACGAACTCTACAACTTTTGTTTAGATACTTAAGGCAAAAATGCATTTTATTGTAATTTCACTTTTTACGTTAAATAATGTTTTAACGGTGTGCCGTAAATATTCGCGTGGTTATAATTTCTTCAATATAACTCGGTTTCAAATGTTCTTTATGTTTTTGGAAACCTTGGCGCGATATCTAATATTTGATGGATCCCAATTTAGATATTTGAACACTTTATTTTTTAGGTTAATTTCGTTGATTCCAAATAGTTTTCGTTGTATTTGACTTTTGAGTGTTACATTGCTTTTGGAAAATATGGGGTTGTCACAAAAAGTAACTACATGTTTTACACATTCCCAATCTTAGTTACTTTAGGGAAAAGTGAATTGATGCAATTCCATGAAATTACACTTTGTGCCCTTGCGAAGACGTTAGTGGAGCGTGCGTGGTTAACCGACACACTAAATGGTTCTAAGCAAAGGTAGCAAAGGGTGACTCAATGTTTGTCACAGTTTGGTGGAGCGTGTATGGTTAACCGGAACATCGAATAGGTGACTCTAACATGTGGGGGCACCATGTAAGTCTGCATGGTTATTCACACCCGCTTTGTGATCCTCGGTATCCCAGTCAGAAACTAGAGAGGCATATCGAGATTTAAACATGCCATTGAAATGTTCAATGAATCTCAAAAGATCTAGGAATTTTCAATAGATTTAAAACTTAAATTTCTTTTTCGTTTTTTCATGGTGGAAATTGGTAAATCGTCATTTACCTACCTTCAAATATTTTGCAACTAGATTACGACATCCCTTTTCTAGGTTGTAGTGTATTGTGTTGGATCCTAGCCTCGATGTTTCATTGGGGGTCACATCGAGGATTCTAATCAACTAACTTGAATTTGTTTTCTCCCATTTTGTAGATGTCAAAGTATGACAACTATGGTATTCCCAAATTCCGTGGAACAAGCTTTCCACATGAAGATGATATTCCACGATTCGATCGAGGAACACGAGATCATGCTTCACTTCCTCCACTTCCTCCTATTATTCTCCCTAACCCACAAGTTCAAAAGATTGAAAAGTTCAAACTCACTCAAGCCCTTTTGGCAAGTAAACATGAAGAAGGAATGTCGGTGTGTGCACACATCCTAGAGATGAAGTCACACATTGATAGGTTAAGAATGTTGGGATCCGTTGTCTGTGAGGAGCTGGCTGTTGATTGGGTTCTTCAGTCACTTCTGAACTCGTATAGTGAGTTCGTAAGAGAGTACTATATGATGAACCACGATGTGACCCTTATAGATCTCACCTACATGCTTATTTCTGCTGAATCAGCGATGGTTTGGCGTACTGGAAAATCAAATTTGATTAGTGAATCTGCCTTCGAGACCTCTATGGATATAGCCAATGGCAACGAAAGGCATGCCATGATCGAAAATTTTGATCATAAGAGAAAGGCAAAGTCTGAAGTAGTTCCATGTGCTGTTCCAAAAGAGTAAATTTGCTTTTATTGCCAAGAGAAGGGGCATTGGAGACGAAGCTGCCCTATTTACCTAAGAGATCTAAGAGATGGGAGAGTCGAAACATATGGCTCTACTTTAGGTAAAATCCATTAACTAACTCTTTTAAGTTCCTATTCTAGATTCTTAATACATGATGTGATAAGATTACAATTGATGTTTTATAGGATCAAAGAAAAGGAGATGAAGCTTAAGGGAAGAAGTGAGCGGAATCTAATCATGAAGAAATGGATTTCGATCGCATTGCTTGAAGATTGGATTCTTGAGCTACTACTTAGAGTTAGAAAATATTGCTAAGAAATATGTATTAACATAGTTTTTCGATGAGTTGCATTGTAAGGACAAATTTTTCCGCAATAAAATAAAATTTTATTTTATATTATTTATTTATCCTTACAATGGCATGCATAAAAAATTGATGTTTGAAGATTTCTATTATTAGCAATAATGGATTTGATTCTTAATTATGTTATTTGTGGAAATGTCGAGAATCTACCAAATAGGGAGAGTTTCTCATCGCCCAAGTTTTAATTGGACAGAAACTTGGAATCATGCAACGTGTATGATGTATGAAAAACTTTCACATTTGGAAATTAGACCAATTCGTTGACAAAGTGTCAAGTGAAGGACTAAAAGATCGAGTACACAAAGTTGTGTGTTGATCAAGTACACCACAAGAGTAAAAAAGATATTCGTCATGATTTACTAAAAGTTTAGTAAATATGATTATACTTATAAGATTAAGTGTAATTCTGAATTGACTGAAAGAGTTTAAATCAATAGCAGAACGAAGAAGAAGAATCAAGTAGGTAGAAAAATAAAATTTTCTCTATTCTAAGAAGAAGGGAGAGTAATTTTTATTTTGTTTTATGATAAGTCTTAATGATTAAGAACCATATCTCAATTGATCCTCTAGATGAGTCTTAGTACAATTGTATGTCTGAGAAGAGGAATCAAGAATTGAATAAATGGTTAAATCAAGAAGTCAATCATACTTCGTTCCAAAAACAAGTCTTAGAGTTAAGATTGTGACATTGAGTGACAAGTCTTAAGAAGGTTTATAACATTCATCAAATGTGGAAAGTTGTGATGTCTTTGATAAGACAAAGACCAACTAGGACCAAGTTTGTGAAGTGTTTTGTCTTGATAAAAGCTACGCTAACTCTTGAATATTTGTTTGTCAAGAAATGTTTATTGAAAAAAGAATCTTATATGTCAAGGAGTCAGTGGGAGTCTCAATGGTCTTGAATGGTTTCAAGAACAAATTAAGAATAAACCTTATCGATCATCACTAGCACACAACTTGAGGTTTACAACCTATCGTGTTGACACTATCTTGTTTCTATGCGGTTCCAATTGAGTTAATTATGCATGTGAGTTCTATGAGTTCTCATTTGAATGCATAAAAGCCAAGGACCTTGATTAATGAAAAGTACATTGATAGGAAAGGGTGAGCTGCTTAACTACTTGGAAGACATGGTGGGCAACCATGTTACCATAAGGCAAGAAATCAAGATTGAGAAGGTTCGGTCCATATGAGTTTGGGTTTGTCGCTAACTTTGGTTTTGACAAATTCGCATGGATAGGAACACATACACCATTAAAATCTAAGTGTCATAAGATTCCCTCCTTCATAAGAATGACTGTGAGGAAATGCTTTCGCTAAGAGAGATTTTAAGAAGATAGTGATTGTGAAAATTGTATTCTCAAATTTGATTATGGTTACGGTATCCCTTTCCATAATTCGAATTGTGAGATTTGGCAATTAGTCTGAATTGTTTAGACACACATATGAGCTATCTAAGGCAAAGGTGTATAAGTTTAAGAAGCTTAGATAAAGGATAACATGTCAAAGCTAGTGGGAGCATAAGTGTTATGCTTATATGATAATAATCATCATGATAGTGGGAGCATAAATGTTGTGCTTGTATGATTATTAAGGCAAGTATTGCAAGTTAGCAATATTAATTATAGAAAACAAGAGTTATACTTTGCAAAGTCGTAAGGGTTGAATAGTTGTTTTGCTATAATGAAGGGAGAGAATATTATGCTTCATTTCAAATCTAAAGGCTTAGGTTGTGGAATGTTAATAAATTTAGTCAAGGATACATAGTGTGTTCTCAAATTTCGATTATGATTATGGCATAGTTCGAATTGTGAGAACGTGGCACATAATATATTATGGCAGAAGATTGATAAAGTATCAGATCTTTATGTAAGACATTATGCATCGTGTCCCATAGCTTCGGGTATAGGATCGATTGCAAATGCTATAATATTTGACCATTCTAAAATTTTCCAAATGTCTAGTGCATTTTGAGGGAAAAAGGACAAGAATCGGTTTTGACTAAAATAATTAAACAACTATCAAAGGAAGATCCAAAGTTCGCTGAGGATTGGTCGCTTGTGAATAGTTGGAAGCATTGTATTGGATGGACCATATCGACATTATTATGAATAGATAAGATTCTATTAAGAATGAATTGTCATATGGAAAATATGGAAATGTTTCCATATTGGGAGTTGGATATTGAGAATCTATATCCAGATTAGAAAGTATTATACAAGAAGGATGTTCAAAGGAATGTACTTTGAGTGAGAGACATCATATCTATAGAATTGTTTCTGATAGAGATTAGCCAAGTCTTGATGATTTTGAGCTATGACTTTATGAAAGAATCATTGCATAAAATGTTAGAATCTAGCATATTCTATAAGTGTCAAGAATTTGATATTCTTATACTTATGATAAGGATTGGGAGTTGTGAAATGAGTATGATTGGAAATATGTTCATTTGATCTATTTCACAAAGTAAGGACCGTAGATAAACATTGTGTGCATGCTAAGAGCATGGGACAATTGTTGCTATAATTCAAGTAAGAAGTTGATTACCCGAAACAACAAATAATGAGTAATCAATATGGTGATTAAATAAAATGTTTTATTTATACCCATAGTTTGGGGCCATATGGGATTAGTATTATTCTTGGGTTTCACTTTGCATGTTTTGACTTCCTGAATAATTAAATTGATTCAGAACAATCAAATTATTCGAACGGACCACAGTCGTTCATATGTTGGAAGAAGGTATGAATGAAGACTGTCGTGAATTGGTGTGTGGATTGTCTAAAGTGTATTAGACATAAGCAAATGTTTGCTGCAACGTTCATGAGTGCTTATGAATATGAGTTTGAGCATTGAATTAAACCCATGCTCACTTGGATCACTTCATGGATTTTATCACGAGTGATTGGTGAGAGGATAATATTTTATATTCTTGAAACCGAGATGTGTGAGTTGTATCTTGCGAGTTGGTTACACATTGATAATATGTAAACACACCAGTAACTTGGTGTTATAAACATATTGTTGTGTGTGATTCGGTAAGTGAGTGCAAGCAAGCATTGAATCAAATTTTATCCGTTCCTTTTATCCAAAGTGGAAAGAAAGCGATATCTGTGGGCCCCTTGATGATTTAGTGATGACACCCTAAGTGCTTGGCCAAGCCGGGACTAATTTGATGTGTTCAATTGTAGTCTGTTGTCAGTCGTTGTAAATCGGAAATCGAGAAACAAAACATAGACAGAGAGAATGATTTAAATCCATGTCTCAGTCTATACGATATCTAGAATAGAGGAATATATGATCCCTTATCTAAAGGACGCGTATCTATTAAGATCAGAGTTGACAACGACTTTTGAAAGCTACGATTGCAGATCAGGATCTGAAGTCATACGCAAAATAGTTATTAGACTTATCCAAGTGGGAGACTGTTCGATTAGTGTCTAAGTCCATAACTATTTTGGTATGTACTTGACCCGATGGTGCATGGTCCTTTTGGGTTGCCTTCACCAAAGCAACTTGATAGGATGAATTATGGAGAGAGAAGATTAATTATGATTTATTAATATATTATGAGAATAATATATTAAAGGAGAAATCATATTGTTTAATTAATATTAGTCAAGAATTAATTGATAATTAATTTTGTGGCTAAAAGAGATTAATTAAACTTAAGGGACTGGAACTGTAATTATAAGATAATTGCATTTGGGCTATGGATTACCTTGGAATAATAGGTTGGACAAATTCTATAGGGAAACCCATTAGAAATCGTCCAAGGGATATTCTAAAAGGGTCCATGGGCTGCTTAGGGCTTAAGCAGACAGATTAGGGTTTCCTAGTTGAAAACCCTAATAGCCTACATGTATATATAGTACCCTTAAGCCCCAAAATACGTGGCTAAGAGTTCCTCTAGGGTTTCCACACGTTTTGGGCAGCCTCCTCTCTCCTTATTCTTCATCCTCTTGCTCTTGGTGTTTGTGAGCCATTAGAGGAGTGACACTTGTGACTCTAAGCTTTCTAAAGTCATTACAAGGAGGATCTGAGATTGTTATTACTACATAACAATCAAGGTAAGATCTAAAAACCCTTTCACATGTTAATATGATTAATTGTATGCTAGAACTAGGGTTTAAAGTCTTGGATGAATTGCATGTACAATAGAGAAACCTAGATCCAAGCATTAGGGTTTGCATGAGCACATAGGATGTTCTTATGGCTAAAACCCATCAATTCAAATCTTGTTTTCATGAATGATGATACAACCAAAGCTTATGGAGACCTTGAAGCCAACCGTTGGACCCATCAGAAGATCTTATTGTTGGGAGAAGCTATGAAATTGAAGGGTCTTATTAATGGTTTGGGCTAGGCTTAGCATGTGATTTGTTTTGGTTTATGTCTGTAATTGCACTTTTTGTTTAGTCTGTGTTTTGTGGTGTTTATGGCAGAAAACTATGTTTGCGGTCATGTGTTTACGGCCATAAACGTGTTTACGGCAGCAAACTATGTTTGCGGTCTTGTCTAGTATAAATAGTCTACGAGTTTGTCTTTTGAGGGGTTCGATGCTCTAGAGTTTACGACTGGTATTTGAGTTGTATCTGACGATTCAAGTGTTTAATCATATGCAAGCTCAATTTATTCATCTTATTCTTGTTATTCTTGTTTCGTGATTGTTTGATTATCAGTGATAGATCCAGATTCGGACCTAACAATTGGTATCAGAGCAAAAACTGGTATCAAACTCATTCGATCGAGATATTGAGTATAAGCTGTTATTCTAGCTGTTTGATCTTCAAAGTTCTACGTTCTAGGCATTAAAGGAACTGGTTTTATCTGAAAAATTCGAGATTTGAAGGCTATTTGAGAGTTTACTACCAACCGTAAACTCTGTTTACCCTCGTAAAAGAACATATTCAAAAACCGTAATCTATTAATATTCAAGTACCGTAAACAATTTTGAAGAACAACAAACCCATAATCCGTAAACTCCAAAAACAGTGAACTTATACCGTAAACCCAATTTACGGTCGCAAACAGATCAACTGTAAACTCCCTTTACGACCGTACACTCTCTTTACGGCCGCAAACATTTACTTTTCTAGATTAATCGTAAACTTTTTCTTGGAGCTGCAATTTCAAATGGATTCTCAAAGTCAAACCAACTTTCAAGAACTTGATGTTGTTATGGGCACTACTACATGCATTCCAAGGTTGATGTCTGCAGAAGGTTTTCCCGAGTGGAAGTACAGAATTGAGAAATACATTAAAATGAAAGATTTCAAGATCTGGAGAAGCATTCTTAGAGATCTTGTTAGAGTCATTGTGTCAGTTGGAGGACAGTTGATTGACAAGGATATTGAAAACTACACTGATGAGGATTTTGAATTGATTGAGGAACAGGAAAGAGCATTAGCCACTTTAACCATGGCATTATCTCCTGAGATTGCTCAAGGTTTCTGTGAGTACAATTCAGCTAAAGCACTATGGGAAGCACTTATTGAGGTCTATGAGGGCAATGAAGATATGAAAGAAAGTCGGCAAGACATGCTAAGACAAAGATTCAACCTGTTCAACTACGTTCCTGGAGAAACTCTTGAAGCTCAATTGCAAAGGTTCACTGCACTCACACCTAGCATGAATATTTCAGGGATTTAATTGACCAAGTCAGAAATCAACAAGAAACTTCTGAATGCTCTTCCTAGATCATGGGATATGAATGTTGCTGTGATTAAGAAAACCATGGACTTGAATCGCCTCACTCTTGCAGAAATCATGGCGGTCATTAAAGCTTGTGACATTGATGACAAACAGAGAGAAATCAATAATGTGAATTCATATTCTAGTGCAAATCTTGGAATTTCATCTAACAATGCGTTATCATCTTTCATGACTTCCTCAGGTCAAGCCTTCGCAGTTCAACAACCTCAGATTCAGACTTTCAACGCTGCACCATCCATCCCTCACCATCAAACTCAAAATGTGTCATTTTCCGTCCCTCAACCCACTCCTCATCCCAATTCTGCTCCAAATGTGTCTGTTAAAGCCTCTGCCTCGAACTCCAAAGAATCTGATGAAAATTTGGTTCTAGTTGTTGGACTAGTCAACTGTTATAATGCCTTGGTAGCTGGAGATCTTCCACCTCAACTATCATTTGCTGATTTGGGCCAAATACATCCTGAAGATGTAGAGGAGATGGAAATTACATGGCAAATTGCCATGGCCTTTTTCAGAGCCAAGCAATTCGCCCAGAAAACCTGGAAAAATAATTGGGCCATGAATGCTGACAAGAAGGTGGGATTCAATAAAAGCATACTGAGGTGTTTCAACTGCCACGAGCAAGGTCATTTTGCTCGTGATTGCCCGAAACCAGATCGCAGGATCAACAACAACAAGCAGATGGTCGCAGTAGGAAACAACCGTGCAGGAGCTACAGCTAGTGGAGAAACAGCTATGGTTGCTCAATCATTTGACTGGGAGGACCAAATTCAAGCCCTGAATCTCTCAGAACCAGAAAATGCTCACCTAGCTCAAATTGATGATGTTGCTTCAACGAATACTGATGATGATCCAGAAGCAGAGATGATGGAACTATAGCTTGCCCTGATGGTCTCTACCTCTTCCGAGCCCAAGAAAAGCAAGGTAAATCTACCATCCTGTTCATTTGCTTGTAAAGAATATGTTAACCTTCTTCGTGATGAAATTCAAGTTTTACGTAGGCAAGTAGAGGACCTTAAATATGAAGGCTATCAACTTAGGAAAGGACAAAAACCCCTTAAGGCTCAACTAGAAGCAAAAATAAAGGATTTTAGAAAAAATCAATCAGAATATAGTGAAAAATGTGAACTGTATGATTATGTTAAGAGACAATTTGACGCAGTAACCAAAGAACCTGACACTTTGAAAATCAAAAATGAAAAAATAGATGTTTGTTTCAAAAATTACACTGCATCAAGTAAGACAGTTGAGTCCTTATATGAAACCCAATTAAAATTCAAAGAAAATCAAAACAAGGGTTTAGGGTATGATAGTGTCCCTCCGCCTTTCAATCATAACTACACATCAATTCCTATGACACAGAACGAAATTTCCAAGGAGTCACACCTTCGATATGGAAAACCTACTGGTTTTGTCTCGGGAGGTTTTATTAACATTGAAAGTACTAATGTTTCTACTTCCTCTGCAGATCAACCATTAGATCAGGCAAAGCGTGAAGCTGGAGAATTTATTTCTGTTTCTAAACTTGATATTTCTGTCATGAATAATTTTGATTGTGTTTCTGATGTTAAGATTGAAAATGTTTCTTGTGTTGGCTCATCATCGAATACTGTTGAATTTAATTTTTTCGATATGTTTGATGAATTGTTTGGTAATTCTGATGCTTGTGATTCTCATAATGAATCATCAACTCCACAAGTCAAATCAAATGAGGCACCGTCACTTATTTCTCAACCTAATTCTCATGCATGTTCTTCTAAGAAGAGTAAGAGTGTCTGTAAAGAAAATAAATCTGAAAAATGCAATACAAATTCAAATAATAAACAGATTTGTTTTAATTGTGGTGTTGGTGGTCACATAACTAGGAATTGTCAAAATAGGATCTTTGTAAACTATCTGTCACCAAGAGGGGAGAATGAGTCTCGAGGAAGGTCTTTAATTAGAAAATCCTCAAGAACTCGTTCTCGAAGTAATGATCAGAAAGATAATAAAAACAGAAAAAGGGATGGTTTTCAAACAAATAAAAAGGTTTTTACTAACAAAACTCAAAACAGTTTGCCAAAACCGAACAAGGCTCAGCCAAGATCCGTTTCGTCAAAAAGCAATTCTAGATCCTCTACTAATTTTGGTAGAACATCCAGAAGGACTATGCAAACTCCTGTGATGTCTATTTCAAAACCACCAGAGAATGTTGTAAAACCTAAACTTCAATGGAAGCCCAAATCACTTTCAAATTCATCGTTACCACCCTCTGAAGTGATTAGAAATGAAGATCCTAATTTGCAAAATTTAAAATCTAAATCAGAAAAAGTGAAAAGGAAACCCAAGACAGTGATGACCTGGGTTCCTAAATCTAAATGATTCCGCTCATTTTGCAGGGACAGTTGCGGAGGAATGTCGTTCGTCCTTGGTACGTCGACAGCGGCTGCTCCCGGCATATGAGTGGAGACATCTCCCAACTGAGCGAAATTCAATCTTTTAATGGGGGTTATGTTTCCTTTGCGGGCGGAGATGGTGGAAAGATCACACAACGCAGAACTGTTACGAATGGAGTGCTGAGCTTTGAAAATGTCAACTACGCTCCCGAGTTAAAGCATAGTTTGTTGAGCGTTTCTCAGATATGTGACAAAGGCTATACAACTCATTTTACTGATAAAGAGTGTATGATTCTCAAGCCTGGCATTGTCATCCCAGAAGAGTGGATCCTAGTCAAATCTAAACGGGATGGGAATGCTTATATCATCGATATAAACAGCAATCTCCCTGATCAAGTCACTTGTCTTTTCTCAAAGGTCTCTGAACACAATGCAATGTTGTGGCATCGAAGACTAGGTCATGCTAACGCGAAAAACCTGAATCGTCTTGTGAAAAATGAGATGGTCCGAGGCCTTCCTGTTAGAGATTTTATCACGTTTGAGAAGTGTGTTTCCTGTGCTCAAGGCAAACATCATCGGAAACCACACCTGCCCAAGCAAGTCAACTCCATAAGTCAAGTGCTCCAATTGTTGCACATGGACTTATTTGGACCGGTCAACGTCCTGAGTATTTACCGAAGCTCATATTGCCTCGTTGTGATCGATGATTTCTCTCGATTTATGTGGGTCTTCTTTTTATTCAACAAAGCAGGGGTTGCTGATCTAATAAAGAAGTTTGTGGTGATGATTGAGAAGCAGACTAACAATAAAGTGAAGGTGCTTCGCACTGATAATGGAACTGAATTCAAGAATTCGGTTCTTGACCATTTTTGCGCAGAAAAGGGGATAGTGCGTCAATATAGTTCTGCTCACACGCCTCAACAAAACGGTGTTGCTGAAAGGAGAAATAGAACGTTGAAAGACGCCGCAAGGACGATGCTGTGTGATTCCAAACTACATGTTTTCTTTTGGGCCGAGGCGATTAACATTGCTTGCTACGTGCATAATCATGTTCTAATCAACAAAGCACAGATGAAGACTCCGTATGAAATTCTTTATGGACACAAGCCTTCTGTCATCCATTTCCGTGTATTTGGCTGTCCTTGCACCCTTCTTCACTTAGATTCCAACCCTAAATTTAATGCCAAAGCTGATGATTGTTATTTTGTGGGGTACGTCGCGCGCACTGCGTATAGAGTTTACAACAAGAAGACGAAACAGATCGTTGAATCTTATGACGTGCGCTGGTTGGAGGAGAATGAAACAGATGCTCGAGTGGGTCCCGACTGGTTATTTGATTACACATCTCTATTCAAATCATTTAATGTGTCTTCAGATAGTTCGAGTGGATCCTCCTCTGGTTCGAAGATTGTGTACAAAGACGAAGACGAAGAAGTTGTCTACAGACCCCCATCGGTTGAGGGGGAGTTCTCTGCTCCTCTTGATGGCGAGTTTTCTGCTACACCTGAAGGGGAGCCGTCTGATCAACCATCTAGTCCAAAGTCTAATGTTTAAGATGGAACTCCTGATGCTGATGCTACACCTCTTACCCCTATTGAAAGAGAGTTCATGTCTAGAGATACTTCCGCTGCAACTTCTACTTTTATGGAACTACTCTTTCCTGAAGAAATTGCGAATGAGTTTGTAGCAGAGACATCAAATAGGACTCAATCAGCAGATGATGGAGGTTTCAACATTCACACTCTTCTTGTTTCTCTCAATGATATCAGCCAAGACATACCCTCCAAAATTCAACGCGATCACCCGATCGAAAATGTCATTGGCCAGCTGGGAGATGGAGTTAAAGCCAGAAGTCGAAGTGGAGATGTTAATGCATGTCTCTACTCTTGCTTTATATCTCAAATAGAGCCAAAGAACGTTGACATGGCTCTGAATGATCCCAGCTGGGTGGATACGATGCATGAGGAGCTTAATCAGTTTGAAAAGCTCGGGGTTTGGAACCTGGTTGACTTACCAAAGGGCAAAAGGTCTCTTGACACGCGTTGGGTCTATCGTAATAAACAAGATGATTCGGGAGTGATTGTCAGAAATAAAGCAAGGTTAGTGGTTCGTGGGTTTCGACAGATTGAGGGTCTTGACTATACTGAGGTATTTTCTCTCGTTGCTTGTTTGGAGGCTATTCGCATCTTTCTCGCATATGCTTCTTATATGAATTTCACAGTTTACCAAATGGATGTCAAGACTACCTTCTTGTATGGCTGGGTGAAGGAAGAAATTTATGTTGATCAACCCCCTGGGTTTGTTGATTCAAAATTTCCTAATCGGGTCTACAAGTTGGACAAAGCTCTGTATGGGTTACATTAAGCTCCTCGAGCATGGTATGCAACTCTCACAAAGCATTTGCTCGAGCATGGATACTCTCGCGGCACCATTGATCAAACTTTGTTCATCAAGCATGTGGGTAATGATCAGATACTTGTTCAGATCTATGTTGACGACATTATCTTCAGGTCAACGTGTCCACAGCTTTGCAAGGAGTTTGAAGGTGTAATGAAGAAAAGGTTTGAGATGAGTTCTCTTGGGGAAATGACCATGTTTCTAGGGGTTCAGGTCAAACAATCTTCTACCGGAATTCTTGTTCATCAAGCAAAGTATGTGGATGATATACTGGAGAAGTTCGGGTTCAGAGATGCAAAAACTGCTCTTACACCCATGGTGGAGAGACCTCTACTGGCTCCTGATCTTGAAGGCGAATCCGTAGATCATACGTATTATCGATCGATGATCGGTTCGCCATGTATCTGACTGCTAGTCGACCAGACATAATGTTTGCAGTCTGTCAATGCACACGCTTCCAGGCCAATCCTAAACTTTCTCATCTTATTGCTGTTAAACGGATTTTTCGGTATCTCAAAGGTTGCCCAAAACTGGGCCTTTGGTATCCGAAAAATCCAGAATTTGACCTTTATGCTTTTGCAGACAACAATTATGGCGGGTGTGAGCTTGATAGAAAATCGACGTCAGGAGGATGCCAATTTCTTGGAGATAGATTGGTCTCATGGCAGTGCAAGAAGCAGCATACGGTCTCAACCTCAACAGTAGAAGCGGAATATGTAGCTGCGTCTGCTTGTTGCTCTCAAGTCATATGGATCCAACATCAACTGTTGGATTACGGTTTGAACTTTCTAGAAACCCCAATTTACTGTGACAATGAAGCTGCTATTCAAATTGCTAAAAATCCAGTCCAACATTCCAAAACCAAGCACATTGACATCAAAATTCATTTTATCCGAGATTGTTATGAGCGTTCGCTCATCAGGCTAGAACATGTTCACACTGACAATAATGTGGCGGACTTGTTCACAAAGCCTTTTAATAAAGCTCGATTAGATGTGCTTGTGGGATTATTAAAAATGATTCGTTTTGAGGATTAAATTTTTTTAATAATTTTTAGGTTTTTCTTAGTTTAAATTTGCGCATTTTAAGTCATTTCATTCTTTCCCATGCACAAATTTAGGGGGATAAATAAACAAAAAAAATCCAAAAACAAAGAAAAATAAACAAAAATCCAAAAACATTAGAAAATCAGAAAATCAAAAAAAATATGTTGGTTATGAAATGTGCTTGAGGGAGATGTTCTGGGAAGTGATATTATCAAGTGATAACAGGCAATCTGAGTCTGCGTAAAGTACCCGAAGTTGAAGGGTCTATGCTCTGGTTTGATGCATCGGTAGGCACGAAAGATTCTAAATGGACTTTGACTAGGCAGAGTTGAACTTAGGAAATTTATAGACTTGACAAATCTTGACCTAGTTAGATACGTTTAGCCTGACAATATGACGCTCGAATAGGTTGAGCAGGGAGATATATATGGGAATCTACTCGTCACATAAATTGAACCCGTACGTGGAACCGTGGTTTAACTCTTCCTCGATGTGCGGATTATGTCCTTAATTTCGGTTGGATGGGGCGACTGGTAAATTACGATAAATTAGGTCTGTAGAATATCATTTTCTTTCTTTCCGTCTGTTAGTCATATGTTGTCTCCTTTGCGTGACTTCCAATCCGACCTGGTACACAACATATGCAAATCTATTTCTCTGCATGTTATATATGTGAAATACTTCTTATCTGTTAGCCATATGCTGTCTCCTTTGAGTGATTTCTAATCCGACCTGGTACACAGCATATGCAACCTTCTACTTCTAAACCCCTCTGAAGTAATAAGTAATAGAATTCTGAATCTATCCTCTCTCTGAATGGTTGTCTGCTCACCCGGTGTAAGGAGTACTCTGAAAGTTCTTGATGGCTGGGGCATATCAGGAAGCGGGAAACACGTTCTAGTACACTTAAAATTAAACACATACAGATTATCTATAGATCTCGCTGCTCAATTTAGATGGACAGCAATATCCCTGGTCGTCGTCAGATGAATGGACCTTAAGATATAGTATCTAAGGAATTAGGATCAGATATAAATTTTAGGATTTTAAGTTCACCCTGTCTTGTAACAAATAGTATGTCCTAAATCTGTTATAATTTTTCGTGTTTAAGTGGACCACAATACCGACGATCGACCAGACAAAGATGTGAATATGAAAGGTACCGACAAGTGGATAAAGATTGTATAACAACTTTGATCCTAGTATCTCAAGATGAAGTCAAAAAGTTTACTTACGCATATTATTTAGATAGAATTTATTTTATTTTAATTTTATTTTATTGTATTTTTAATTTTTAACTAATAGAGAAATTTTTTATTATTTGTTGAAATTAGAATATTTTTATTTTATGTTAATTTTATTTTTATTTTTACTTTTAATTTTTATTTTTTATTTTAATAATCCTCAAAAAAATTTATTTTTGAAAAATCTGTTTGGAAATTGGATTGGCAATCTAACAGTGTATGCGGTTTGAAAAGTCAAAGGAGTATAAATGTGGGAGTTTACTGCGGTAAACTCTCTTTACCGCCTCCCTCATTCAAAAAGCGTAAACTGCCCCTTTCTCTCTCTAATCTTCGAAAATCAAGTGTGAGTTTTCTCAAAATTGTTTAGTCCTCGTCAAAGGTATGTTAATTCCGACCCTGAACTTGTAACTTTTTGTTCGAATCGACTTAGAATCATAGGAGAATTTTGTGTTTGAAGATTGTCGGAGTTTACGGTGTTCGAATGTTCATACACCGTAAACTCATACAGCGTAAATTCATAGACCGTAAACTCGTTTTGCTTCATAGACCGTAAACCCTTTTTGCTTCATAGACCGCAAACCCACTTTGACCTTTGCGACCGTAAACGGTCCCTTGGTCTTATGACCGTAAACTAGGTTTGACCTTACGGCTGTAAACTCCGTTTACGGTCCGTTGACCTAGTTTGACCGTAAACTATGTTTTCTTACTTGGCTTGTTTAATTGCAGATAATGGCATATCTTAAGACAGCTGAGATGCACAATCTTGCAATAGTGTTGGATGATCCACCAGAGGCTCACAAAGATTTCATGTCCATGATGTATCGCTTACGAGAATGCTGCTTGGCTTATGCAATCACAGTGAATCCTGTCATTTATGAATGTCTTATTCAAGAGTTCTAGAAATCAGCCAAGATGACCGAGAAGAATAAAGAAGTAATTATTGAAGCTGTGGTGCAAAACTGCAAGATCAAGATTTCGGAGCAATATATCAGAGACACATTGATGATTCTTGATGATTTTGACTGTCCAACTGAAGCTGATGCTACAAAAATTCCAAAGATTCTTGAAAGAATGGGATATGAGGGCTCTTATCCTCCTACCGTGAAAAAGCTCTTGCCTCCTTACTGGCGCTTCTTGGCTCACGTGTTCATTAGTTGTGTGTCAGGACGGAGATCGGGAGCAGATGAGATCTCAATCAGAAACACAGGAGCGATTGTATCTTTGGCATCCGGCAACAAATATAACTTTTCAAGGTATATCTTTGATGAGTTTTTAGTAAATATTGGTGCCATGACTCGGGGAAACAGAGACTCCTTTCTGATGTATCCCCGATTCATTCAAGCTTTTATTGACGATCAATTACCAAATATGGTCAAGTCTGGTGAAAAGATGCATACAAAGTCCCTAGGCCCTCACACCGTTTGTCTTATTAAACAAAATAGAAAGGGCAAAGTCGTATTTCAAGGTTTACATCCCTTGGTGAAGTTCGGACAATTTGCGGAGATCAATGAATCTTCCGAATCCCATGAAACTTCTGAGAAGACTTTATCAGAGCCGACTTCATCAGAAAAAGTGTCATCTGAGTTTATTATCACTGCTTCCGAACATGAAGATGACGAGACTCCTGCTCAAAAGACTCAAGTTGATGATGAACGCTGTTCAGGTTCAGAGTGACTACAATGAGGAATCAAGAAAAGATGACGAAGAAGATGAGAATCTTTATTTATCGGGATTTGATCAAGATGATATTCCACAGAACTTTGGTGGAAATGATGACTTTCTGTCTGAGGTGAACCTCAAAAACTTGCTTGACAATGTCAATGAAGTGGTTCCTGTGACCACTGAGACAAGGAATGAAGAAGACGTTTTTGTAGTCTCTCCTCCTGCTTCAAATCCAGCGGCAGAAATAGTAATTGCTACGGTGACAGTGTCAGGGATTCCTCCCCTTGACATTGGCCTACCTACATCATTGCCAATGGAAGAAGATCTTACCATCTCTCAAGCCACCCCTCCTCCTAACAAACGCCGTAGACTTGTATTGAGGTTAGCAACTCAGAGTACAACGACACAAGGTGCTACAGCTCCACCAACAATCACACCAGCTATTGTCTCAACCAAACCCATCAGTGAAGGCCCCAGTAATGTATTTGAAGCTGGTGGTCCCTCATTTCAAGCAGATCCCTCATCTCCTAGACCAAACAAAGATGATGCCTCAGTCAAGCTAGCTCATCCATTAGCTGAAAATCAATTTTCGACACCACCTTCTCATGGCAAGGGAATCTTTATCGGAGATGATAACACAAGAAATGACTCCCCCTCTCTCCATGGACTTCAAAGCCAGCTCGACGCCATCAAACAGAAAAATGTAGAACTTGATCAAAGAAATAATGAGCTTGTTATAAAGGTCGCAGATCTCCAATCTGAGAATACCGAGCTCAATATTCAAATGGCCAAACTTAATGAAGAAAATACTTTGAAGACCAAGCAAATTGCAGATCTTCAGACTCAATATGGTAGTCTGGCTGCAAGTTTTCTAGAGTTGCAAAAGAAGCTTGAAAGCAGGTTTGGTGATGATTTCAAGACAACTGCTGATGAACCTCATGTCGATTCCCCTGCTCCAGATACTCATCATGTTGATGCTCCCATTTCCTCTCAACCAATCAGATCCCCAATTGTTGTAGACCGTTTTGAACTGGATCCAGAACAGTCCTCTAGAGCTGCAAAGGCAAAAGGTGCCAAAAGGAAGAAAGTCGCTGATAAGTCAACTGACAAGAACAAATGGTTATTTAAAAGAAGTGTGGATCATAAATCTCCTTGGGATAGGCGTCGCATAACTTTCACTGCCCTGAGCACTCAAACTTTCAGAGACGTATATGGTGATAGGTCAGGAATTATATCATGGGGATTTCATGATACGTTGGATATGTTTATGGTACGAAGGAAGAGTGGGAATAAAGAATTGTACAAGGATGCTCATGATTTCCACTCCTTTACCAAAGTTGATCTTATTGAGCTATCTAAAGCTCCCTTCTCAAATCCGTCAAATAATCCCAAGGCTAGCCAATTCAAATCTTTCTTGGAAGATCAAGTGGCCAAGGGTTTTCCATCAATGAAAACTGCGGAGTCTTTTGTTGCAGTTCACAAGCACGTTTTGGATCACGAAACCAGCGAGCCTATTCGAGCAGTGATGTGGCCTGCCACTGCTCAAGTCAAACACATCCCTATCCCTCAAAATTGTCCTGATGGATCTCTTCACTCTATGCTGTATTGGGTGTATGATGAAACATCAAATGCTGTTGTTATTAAGCTCAAAGAAGATTGCATTCGCTTGAATGACAAAAGGGATCTACTCCAGTTTGGTGAGCGGGACATTCATTAGCTTGCAAATCATCAAATTATTGCTGCTGATGAGTTATTTGAACCTGCTGCAAAGGAATATACAAGGATGGTGGCTACGATTATCGACAAGAGAATATGGAATGGAGCTATGGGGAGATCCGATGTGCTGGTTGTTGACAAAGACTAAATCCAAGCATGCTCCAAACCAAGGGAGAGATTGAAGGGTCTTATTAATGGTTTGGGCTAGGCTTAGCATGTGATTTGTTTTGGTTTATGTCTGTAATTGCACTTTTTTTTAGTCTGTGTTTTGTGGTGTTTACGACCGTAAACATGTTTACGGCAGCAAACTATGTTTGCGGTCTTGTCTCGTATAAATAGTCTACGAGTTTGTCTTTTGAGGGGTTCGATGCTCTAGAGTTTACAGCTGGTATTTGAGTTGTATCTGACGATTCAAGTGTTTAATCGTATGCAAGCTCAATTCATTCATATTATTCTTGTTATTCTTGTTTCGTGATTGTTTGATTATCAGTGATAGATCCAGATTCGGACCTAACAGAAATTCTTCCATAAAGATAAGATAGAGATTGCTAAACGGAAATTAAACACCAGATTGAAGGGGGACAAGGTCATCCCTATAGTCATACTAAAATATGGAATTGGAGACAAGGGAAAAAACGCATCTGGTAATGAAGGTTCCATCCCTGAAAATGCTACACTACAAATAATATCATGGAGGGTCTCTACAAATATTACAGATGACAAGAAAGTCCTCCAGAAAATCTTGGAAGAAGGGGCGGGATTCCGGCTCCCAAATGAAGGGGTTGTTTTTCAATTTAAGTTGGTAGATAAAGAGCAGGAAGTTGATTGGCTTGAAGAAGTTGTGATGATGATGAAGAAAGGTGAAGTGGTTCTTCTGAGTATTGCACCAAAATATTCTTTTGGTTTTATTGGTTTCAAGCAAGAATTAGCAGTATTGCCGACTAATGCAACTAGTACATATGAAATCGAGCTTGTCTCTTTTCTTAAGGACAAAGAATCCTGGGACATGAACACCACCAAAGAGAATATTATAACTTTTGGCAAAAATAAGAAAGAAGTGGAAGAATATCGAGCTATGCTCAAGCTTTTCATCTATTATACCTTAAAGGTTGCTATAAAGTGCAGAAAGTTGTCATCTTTTGGCCAGCCATCAATGAAAGAAGTTGTTGATTGAATCCAATGAAAGAGAGGAAAATAGTTGTGTTGACAGCAAGGTAAAACAAAGGAAGCAATGGCTGATTCCATTGCAACAATGTCCAATCAAAGAAGCAAAAGTGCCTTTTAAACAAAAAATCAATTTCCCAACTCCCGGCTTGAGGACAAGCCTCTTCTTCGAGACGGTGGTATTGATAGAGAATGTGCTATGGGTCTTATATAAATATATGGGTAAACATGGGGGACTTAATTGTAATATCTATTATTATCTATTTTGCACCCTATCTAGAATTATCTCAAGAATAGCATAAATAGAGTAGTGATAGGAATAGTGAGGTATTCAGTATTTTGTAGCTTTGAGTATCGGCTTTAGCTTGGGTAGGATGTTTCTCTTGAGAGAACTTCTCTAATTAGGGCAGGAGTTTGGATTTCCTTTCTGATTTGTTCTTATTTCCATTTAGTAATCAAATAGCTACCTAGATTTATACTCATATTTTAGTTTCATTTATCTGTTATTGGATTCACGTTCCTATCATATCTCCTCTCCTACTAGAATAATAGAATTCTACCAAGACATGGAAAAGTACCAAGATACTTGGTCTAAGGGAACACATATTGATCACCAGAACTAGAATATTAGTTCATCGATTTCATTTGCATCTCAGGGTTGACTTTCAAATGTTAAATGATGATTCTTTTGGACAACTAACTTGTTATTGATCTTCTGCAATTTAATGATATTGTACTTCAGTAAAATAAAATTTTGACAAATGAGGATTATATTAATTTAAGATTTTTTTAAACTTTAATAAACGCATACCACAACAAATCTCTCTTACTGTGTATATGCAACCAAGTGAAGTAAGTTGGATATCACAGGACAAAGCCATAAGCATAAATAGGGATGAGCATATGGACCGGGAAACCGACCGGAACCGGTACCAGAACCGGAATCGGAACCCGATGGAACCGGTCGGGCTGGGACCGGACGTTATTTTTGTGGATTTTTGGAACCGGGAACCGGAACCGGAACCGATATAACCGGAACCGTATGATGCTATTTTTCGAGGACCGGTTCCAACATTTGAAGACACGACAAGAACCGGTTAGAACCGGAACCGGTAGAACCGTCGGGCCGGTTCGGTTCTTGATTTTAGCCGAAGCCGGTTCCCGGTTCTGGCCGGTTCGATCCTTTTGCTCATCCCTAAGCATAAACTTGGTTGCTTGAATACACAGGTTTTGTGATTTTTCAAATTGCACGGTTCTTTTTTTTTTTAAATAACAAAAATTTTAAACATGTCCATGATAAGTGAAGGTATGATATAAGAATCTACATTACTTAATAAGCTATATGTAAAAAGACTTGTGTAATTAAAGAAAAGTTTGACCAACCAAAAGCACCTCATTTCAAGCATTGATGGGAGTCTTGAGATATTGCAAAATGAAAAAAATTTGAAATGATTAAAATCAAATTACATCAAGTTATTAGAGAGCAAATTCTTCCGATTCTCTATATCGTGTAACAGAGTGGAAAAAAGGTTTTAAACCCATGCGTTGCGGCGGGTATTTAAGCAATAAATTTTGTTGAAAGTACATTTCTATAAACAGAAAAAACCAATTAACGGTCATTTTAATAATTTCTTTTGAAAATATAATGGAAGTTCATTGCTACAAATGCTAAAGAAGCCATAAACCATAAGTAGGTTTGCTAAAAAACATGAGACAAGGTTATAATTGGTTTTTTGCTTATTAAAGCATTGAACTTTGAAAATAAATTTAGTCCTAGATTTTGTTCAAAATTTGAATATTCAATAGTTTCCTTTTGTATTTTGGTGCATATAGGGACCAAAATCATTACAACAACGAAATATAGGAACCCAAATTGCAACAAAAAATTATTTGGTAGCAAGTATGAAAATGTTAAGTAAAGTCAGTGACCATAAATGTAATTTACTCTACAAATTAAACAAAGCAAAATTATATACACATATGATACTCATGGATACACGGTTGAAGCATTGTACTTTCAAAGTACCATGTTGTAATTTGGCATAGATTTTGAAGTACAATGCTAAAATAAATAAAACAAAAGTATGACCCCAAAATATTCAAACCAACAGAAATACGTTGTTGTATCTTGCATTTAACTTGTTGTTACTCCAATAAATTAGATGCCAAAATATACAAACCAATGAAAGTATAATTTTATAATCGAGACTTCTTCAACTAAAAGCACCAGACCTTCAATATAATGCTAGAAAACCACAGATAATATAAAAACCATACTTTAGTCCCCCAAGTAAAAGTACCTTACTTTTGATCTCATTGCTTGCTTGAGCATTCACATAGCAAGTTCAAAACACTTCTTCAACTTGGATGGTCCTTTTTTTGCCTAAAAAAGAAATAAGTATTCAATATAAACTAATATCAACCTCTGTATTCCAAAAATAAGCAAGCCAGCCTACTTAATTTCCAAAAAGAAAAGCGAATTGGATAGTCCATAATTCCATTTTTTTGTCAAATGTATAGATCAAATTAAGGTGAAGTTAGTAGTCTTTCTATTTATGCTTAAAATTTCAAAATATTAAATTCCCAAAATACCCCCAAATATAGCTGGCTTAGGGGTAATTTTGAAGAATTATAAGCTTCTAAATTAAAGAATAAATATTAAATCACTGAAATTTAGATATATAGTCAAAAAAGCCCGACCTGACCTTTGGGGCCTTTGAGTCTAAAAAGTCACATTCTAATATGATTATAGTTCGTTTTACTAAGCTTGGTCCGTATGTACAACTCTAGTTCAAACTGATCAACATTTATGTATGCCATTTTTTTGAAAACCCTATCTGATTACATCAAAGTATCGTACATTGTCATTTTTTGCATTTAAACTTTTTCTTTTCAATTACATCAAAGTACCTTGCCATGTTCATGTACTTTGAAAGCTCTATCCTATTAAATTAAATATTTTTTTTCAACTTTGACCAAGCACTAATGCCATAATGGGAAAATGATAGTAGAATATTATATTAAGCAAACCAACCAAACATTTTTGCCATTTTAGCATTTTAGCATTTAATCGTTATAGATCCCAGACTATAAGAGCAATGTTGTTTTTTGTATGTGGTTTGAATGCAAGAAATAACAAAGTATTTAGAAAATGGAAAGGCACTTTGATTGGCTCTTGCCATTTGGTACCTTTTGTAATAGCATCATATATAGAAAATGGAAATGTGTGTTTAGTTCTATTTCATCCAAAAACGTCATAAATAAATTAAGGAGTACATATCGATGAAGTGTCTGAGAATAAGCACTAATAACAAAATCAAACATCAAAAATCAAAAGAACCAAATCTAAAGATCGAATTATAACGCTAAAAATGATTATTGGCAGACATTCATAACAAAATCAAACAACAAAAATCAAAAGAAACATCATTCAATAGAATAGAGATCAATATCGAGATAACAACTACGATGAGTATACCTATATATCACTTGCTTTCATGACCAAAAAACAATCTATTTTAACCTGGACCTAAATCAAACCCAAAAAAATCGATTGAAACAATCTATGTTTTCTCTTGATTCCAGTCACCTTCATCAATCGATGCAGATTTTTGATTCGCGTGGTTGAAGCCATATGCAATGGGCGGCGGTGGTTGGAAGAGAGGTGGCGGTGAAGGATGGTTGTAAGTGATGTGACGTCTGAAAGTTAAGAGAAAGAGGTCCCCTTTCAAGCACTTACTACAGTGTAATAACATTTCATCAATGTTAGAATACAAACATCAGATAGATTAAATCAAATCAAATGTAGCACTACGTTCTGTTCTGTTCTGTTTATTTATTATTCATGTTCATAATTTAATGGAATCCAACACTGAATTAGGAGAATTCCTATTATATATAACAAACTAACAAATAAAACACAACCATTCTTTTCCCCTGTTTAAAAGAAAACCATTAGTCTAGGAGTAATTTGACCCAATCAATTCCTACGCAAATGTAATCCGTCCGTGTTTCCGCAAATTACAAGATGGCTTCACTATTTAAAACGTGTATCTCCTATTCCTATCAATCAAAATCAAACACAAAAAGTCAAAAACAATCTCTTCGTTTTCCATTCCACCATGGATCGCTCGACAAAAGTGTTCATCTTGATTTCTTTCTTCTTTTTATCGGTCATCTCAAATTTCAATCTCGTTCATGCTGAAGAATTGTTTGATTGTACTTTTGATCAGGCAGTTATGAAAAGCCAAGACAAATGGATTGTCCAGTTCCTTATACCTCAGTAATTTACTATTCCACATATACTTACTATTTTTACTATATATATATATATATATATATATATATATATATATATATATATATATATATATATATATATATATATATATATATATATAATATGTGTGTATGTGTTTTCTTATAGGTGTGGAGCCGTTAAAGGCCTTAAACCTGAATGGGACAAAGCTTCCGCTAATATGTGCGGAAAGGTCAAGTTTGGTGAAGTGAACTGTCAGAATTGCCCTGTAATATTCCTCGATTTTTTTCCCTTCTATTTTTTAATTTAAACTAATATTAATATTCCATATTGTTACTAATGGATTGCAATTTTTCAGGAATTATGTGGTAAGTATAAGGTACCACATTTCCCATATATTTTACAATTTGGCACAGATAAGACAAAAGAACCTATCCAATACAAAGGAGCATGGAGTGCTGGAGCGCTGGAAGAAGCTGCCCTTAGTATCGCCTAAAAATAAGTTTTGAGTGAGGAATATTGCGTCGGGATACGACTTGTTTTAATTTGTCATAATTGTGAAACAATGACACCTTTGTTTTGTTATGGTGTAACTTTTGTGTAAAGATCTAATAAAGGAAGATTTATATTTTGTTTATTTATATTCCAAATAATCTGACATATTTATAGCATCTCTAATGAATTTAATTTCATGGACTTATCATTACTCATTAAATATTTATAAACATTGGAGCATATAACTGGTTTTGTTACCATTCATCAACCATTTAATATTCTTCAATCACTCATTTATCAATTACGGTATCACATTTTATCTTTCGAATCAATAATATTTTTATTTTAACAAATTAATCAAATTTATAAATAATTATAATGAAAATGAGTATTTTTATAGCTACATAGTTTATAAGAAAAAAATCAATTCCAAATATAATATATGTTTAAAATAAAGGAGGGGGGATTATAAAATGTTTAAAAAATAAGATGATATACTAAACAAGCAATGAAAGTAGGTTGTTTATAACAAGTTCAATTTTGGTGTAACTGCGTTTGGGGTGCGACATAAACAACCAGTACTATAGAAGCACGTTGGTGATGGTGGTTATGGGTACACAGATTTGGAGGAATTTGGAGGACACATATGATTTGACAAAATTTATCAGTGAAGGGGGTGAAATGGTGGAGAGAAAGATGAATTGTGTGTTTCAGTGAGAGGATTGTCTTGAAAAAGGTTTTTTGACAAATTCGATTTGTAACGGTGGCAACTATGATGTAACTACATATAACTTTTATTGATTTAGGTTCTTCTTTTCTAATGACGATCACTAAACACATGCATACACACAGACACAAACGCACACATACACCATATTTTCCATACTTTCTACTTATTCTATCATTTAATACTTCCCTAACATTTTTTGGCTCACTCACTCGGATACAATTCGTTGAGTCTATTTTGGCATATTTATAATCAATTATCAACCCACATCTAATTCTAAAAATGTTTCCTAGCCATTTTCATCGACATTAATAAATTAAAATCTAAATAAAGAATGTTTGACCATCTATTCGGTGGAAAAGAACATTGTTTCTTTAAATATCACCTCGACTGGAGGGAAATATAGTGAAAGTTCTAATTCTCTTGCCTCCAAATTCATAGTTTTGGCCCCCTAAGATTGAAATTTTTTTATTTTTCCTTAAAAACAATATTTCCTCCTTGGCATTACTTAAATAGCCACATAAATTGATACAATTTCATTTACAATAAAACAACATTTCATAGTATGACTTTTTATCAAGAGAGTTATTTATTTCAAATTATATTATTAATATTGTATAATTTATATTATTTTGAATTATATTCTATGTTCTAAATATGATAAATAATTATAGAGACTACCATAACAATAAATATTATCAAAATATTCATCCTCAGAAAATAGTATACCGATGATAGCAACATATTTACAACCACAAATTAACCAATTAAACCCAAAACAATACACATTATCGTAAAATGAGTGATCTCATATTTACGACTACAAATAAACCATTTAAACCCAAAACAATATACATCATTGAAAAAAGAGAGATTTGAGTTCTTGGTTAGGACTTAAACAATCAATCAGATCCAACAAAAGCTTTCTTCCTATTTTGAAACAGTTTCTTAATTTTCATCATATATACATTTTTTATGTTAGCTTGAAGGTATGAGATCAAAAGAAGCAGGCAGTGGGCGGTCAACAAAGGGAAGGGTTTCAATTAGGCGGGTGGAACTTTGATTCGAAGATTATGGTGAAGCCTCTGATTCAGTGAAGTCGATTAAGATGAAGGGGTGTTTCAGATGATGGCTATACGCGAGGGTTTCACGGAAGCAACTTTAAAGGTAGAAATACCATTCTTTAGTATAAGAAGCTTTTGGGGAGAACATGCAGAACACTCTTGACACTTCAAGAGATGAAGAACTTTCTCAATGTGCTTGCATACTCTACAAATTATAGGAATATGTAAATATATTAGCAATGCATTACATTTATTTACCATTAGAATGATTATTTGTGTTTGATATTTTCTATTTTGTGCAATGGATTGTATTTTTTGTGTATAATATTTTATTTTATATTATGAGACATTAAATGTGTGATTTAATTTGAATATTAGTAAATTTAAAAATAATATATGTTTTTAAAATTTTGTCAAAAATCATGATATACAAATGTACGTCGAGAATTTATAAAAAACAAAAAGGTAAATCATTTATGACATACAAATGGTATACCATAAATACATGACACATAAATGGGTGTTATGTTTATTTATGATTGTGGCTTTAATGGCATGCAAAGCATGTTATTAAAGGTGTATTTTCTAGTACCTAAGTGCCTTATCTACCACTATGCGAATGAATGCAAAATTTACACATATGATACTGATGGATACACGGTTAAAGCATTGTACTTTCAAAGTACAATGTTGTAATTTGGCATAAATTTTGAAGTATGCAAACCAACAGAAAGACATTGTTATATCTTATATTTAACTTTTTGTTATCCAATAAATTAGATTCCAAATATACAAACCAATGAAAATATAATGTTATAATCGAGATCTCCTCAACTAAAAGCACCAGACTTTCAATATTATGCTAGAAACCCACAGATAATATAAAAACCATACTTTAGTCCCCCAAATACAAGTACATTACTTTTGATCTTATTGCTTGCTTGAGCATTCACATAGAAAGTTCAAAACACTTCTTCAACTTGGATGGTCCGTTTTTTTCCTAAAAAAGAAATAAGTATTCGATATAAACTAATATCAACCTTTGTGTTCCAAAAATAAGCAAGTCAACCTCCTTAATTTCAAAAAAGAAAAGCGAATCAGATAGTCCATTTTTTGTTAAATGTCTCGCTCAAATAAAGTTGAAACTAGTAGTCCTTCTATTTATGCCTAAAACTTCAAAATGTTAAATTCCCAAAATACCCCCAAGTATAGCTGGCTTCGAGGTAATTTTGAAGCTAATAGAATATGTGATAAGGCCAAAATCAATCCCCTCTCATTGATACTGGTGTGTGTGTGTATACCACCTCATAATATAACATAATTACAAAAAAAAAAAACAGAGTATAATAAATCGCTAGTCTAATATACCCCAGGGGGTCTAAGGTCTAAGGTGGAGGTTCACGGATGCTTAGACGGACCACAAATCGTTAAACAAAACTCGTGGGAGTCCCATCGTGAAGATGTTAGCGAACTGGTATCGGGAGGGCACATGTAACACCCGAATTTGTTCATGTTGTGTTGGTT
The DNA here is from genome assembly GCF_051521515.1 of Lactuca serriola. Lineage (NCBI taxonomy): Eukaryota > Viridiplantae > Streptophyta > Magnoliopsida > Asterales > Asteraceae > Lactuca > Lactuca serriola. Next base: position 9,363,933 of record NC_136414.1, on the reverse strand, counting down.
CAGGCCCTGCTTCACATACCAAAAACAGAGTAAAAAAAGAGAAGATGGGCAATTTTTCTGTGTTTATTCTGATACTTCAATAAATCGATTACAAGGATATTTATATAACATACTTTCAACTAATTATCCTAAAATGACTGCATATACTGCCTACTAACTTTCTATAGCCAAACGTGGTTATTTACTTAGTCATACTCCTAACAAAAGACTGAATTGCCCTGAATAAAATACATGGCTTTGACCTGGTTTGGATTAACACCAACATTCTCCCCCTTAATCCAAATCATTTCTGCCAAACTTCTTTCTTTCTCTCAGTCTCTTTCTCAGGTAAACTGTCGGTCTCGTTTACCTCTTCGGTCTTCGGTCTAGGTGCCACCGGTCTTGAAGCTTCTCATTCGGTCTTGCTTCTTTCTTTCTTCCTTGATCAAAATAGATCGCTCTTGCTGCTTGATTTCTTTCTTGTCTGCTACTTGCTGCTATCTTGCTTTTCTTTCTTGCAACCGACCCTTCCTGCGTCTTAATCACTTGCTGCTTTGACATGCTTGCTTGTTTTGTTCCTCAATAACCGTCTTCTGCTATCTCTGGGATCGAACAACCACAACCGGACTTTCATCTTTCAACACCCTTGTGAGCCATTAACACCAGAACAGAAGCCAGAACACACCACAACCGAGAACCACCCTGGTTTGATCCTCCTTTCTGTGTTTCTTTCTTTCTCCAAAAAGCAACAGCCAACAGGTTGCAGGTCACAATCTTCGTTCTTTCTTATTTCTTCTTTCTTTCTTTGTATCTCTTCTTGCTTACTGATTCTTGCTAAAATAGAACAAGTTTCTGCTGCTGCATCTTTCTCTGATCAACAACCATGATCAACCTTGCTTCTTATCTTCCTCTTGACCTTTCTGTCATAGAATTGGTACTCGGGCTTTCAAAGCTTCTGGGGTTTTCACTTGACTCAACCCCTTCATCATCTTGTTCTTCTACCTCTTCTCTCCCTTCACAATTTTATCTGTTAATCTCACTGGCTTCTTCTTTTCCGTTCTCAACCCTGCAACCAAGGGCTGCTCCTCCTTTCTTGACACCGACTCTCAAACCTGCTTCAACCTGCTTTGATACCAAATGTTGGTTCAGGCCCTGTTTTACACAGCAAAAACAAAGTAAAAAAAGAGAAGATGCAGGGAAATTTTTCTGTGTTTATTCTGATACTTCAATCAATCGATTACAAGGATATTTATATAACATACTTTCAACTAATTATCCTAAAATGACTGCATCTACTGCCTGCTAACTCTCTAGAGCCAAACGTGGCTATTTACTTAGTCATACTCCCAACAAAAGATTGTATGGCCCCTAAATAAAATACATGGCATTGACTTGGTTTGGAATAACACCAACATGTTGCACTTTTTCATGAACAAAATGAATGTCGATTTAAATGTGTTTTGTACGTTGATGTTGAATCGGGTTTTGAGACAGATAAAGGGCACTGACATTGTCACAATAAACCAGTGATGTGCGTTTAGGTGGCATACCAATCTCAAGTAACAGGTTACATAGCCAACAGATTCTAGCTACAACATTAGCGACCCCTCGGTATTCTGCCTCGGTGCTGGAGCGAGAGATAGTTGTTTGGCGTTTAGAAGACCAGGAGACCAAGTTGTCCCTAAATAAACGCAATAGCTAGAAGTGGAGCGCCTAGTGTCTGGGCAACCTGTCCAGTCTGCATTGGTGTGAGACGAGGTTGGTTGGGGAGCTCGTAGACATGTGCAATCCCATGTGAACGGTGCCCTTAACATAATGGATATGGATAATGCGTTTAAGAGCATCCCAATGAGCATTTTTTGGGGCGTACATGTGCATGCACACCTGCTAGACAACATAAGAAATGTCGGTCTTGGTGAAAGTAAGGTATTGAAGAACCCCAACAAGGCTACGATATGTGGAGGGATTATCGATAAGATTGCATGCGTCACTGCTTAGTTTTCCTGCTGCATTAACCGGGGTTTGTACTGGATTCCAGTTCTCCATTTTGGCCCTGGAAATGATATCCGATGCATATTTTTACTGAGAGCGGAACATGCTGGTAACGTCTCACTTGATAGAAATGCCAAGAAAATAGTGCAAGAGCCCGAGGTCTTTCATGGTGAACTCAAATGACAGGCATGAAAATAGTCGGGTGTACAGTGACATAGAAGAGGCAGTGAAGATGATATCGTCCACATAAAGGTGGAGGTATGTTGTGTAAATAAGAGGGAGTGATCTCATGTGCTATGTTGAAAACCAATGGTGGTAACATAGTCAGTGAAGCGTTGGTACCACGCATGCGGTGCTTGTTTTAGAATGTAAAGTGAGCGCTTCAACCTGCAAACATGATTAGGGTGTGTAGAGTCCTGAAACCCAAGAGGTTAGTGCATGAAAACTGTCTCAGAAAGGTGCTCGTGAAGAAATGCGTTCTTTACATCCGGTTGGTTTATGACCCACCGTTTATGTAAAGCAATGCTAAGCACCCGATTTTACTATCGGAATAAAAGTTTTATCGCAGTTAATCCCTACTTGTTGTGACCTGCCATCACAAACCAAACGTGTCTTGTAGCGCTTTAGTGACCCATCAGCTTTAGTTTTGTGCTTAAAAATCCACATGTAGCCAATAATATTCATATTTGGAAGACGAGGTACCAAATCCCAAGTATTATTATCGATAAGAGCGTTAAACTCATGTCCACGTCCCCGACCTCTGCCCCATCCACCTCGACCCCGCCCACGATAAGATCCATCTGAATGGCCCGGACCTGGGGACCGGGGCTGCTGCGACTGAGAATATGGTCCGTTGTCTCGCTGATCAGAGGTGGTTGTGCTGGCGATGTTCGTTGCTAGTGCGGTGATGGAGGCAGTGAGGGCGGTGACGGGTGGGTTATGCAGTGATTCTCTGGTTTCCTCGAGACAAAGTTTAGAGTGGGCGGTGTAGAAGTCGAGTACCGTAGTGGATTGTTGGATAAGTGTGGTGATGTTGTCGTATTAATCCGAGAGACTGAAGATAAGCTGTAGAACAAGTCGCTGATTGTCTACAAGAGCCTCGACATTAGTTAGCTGATTAGAGAGAGATTTTTGACTTCTTGGTAATATGCCACCATGTTAGGAAAGTTGTTAAGCTTGACTTTTGCAAATTTCTGGTGAAGATAGAGAGCACGGGCCGGTTTGCTGTCTATAAAGATGTTTTCAATGGCCTTCAAAACGGCTACAACGGTGGTTCCTGGCGAGAGAATGGTTACGAAGAGATCTTTAGAAATCATCACGTATATCCATTGTAACACAATGACATCCAGACGTGACCCTGTTCATCAGCTTTAAGATTTTTCTCTGGCTGAAGTAGATGAAGCGGGTGGAATAATATGATCAAGGACCTTAAATGCACGACAAGGTATCTTGAAAAGTTTGGCCCAAGATGTGTATTGGATGTCATCCGTATCAAGGAAGATTGGTATGTAATTCTTGATGTTCATGACAGTGATTGTGGGGTGAATGGGGGCTGTCGGGCCTGTCATTAGAGAGTGGTGGAGGTGATCAGAAAAACGAGAAGAGAGGGAGAGGGGCGATTAGGGTTAGCACCAATTAGAAAGGGACGTAATATGTCTATAATAGAATATTTTATTATAGACATAATAGAATATGTGATAAGGCCAAAATCAATCCCCCTCTCATTAATACCGGTATATATATATATATATATATATATATATATATATATATATATATATATATATATATATATATATATATATATATATATATATATATATATATATATATATATATATATATATGGAAAAAGTGAATATACCCATAAGAGTATATAAGGTTAGCCTTAACCCCAAAACTACGTAGTCTTGGATTAAATTTCTCAAAAAAAAAAAAAAAAAAAAAAAAAAAAAAAAACATCGGAAATGAAGTTTATCAAGCCCCCAATCAATTCTTCGTCTTTAGCTCTTCTGTGTTAGCTCGTATCAACCAACAGGTGAGGTGATCGTTGGGGATTTGAGTTAACATCCGATTATTTGATCATCCAACAGGTATTTCGATCCCACACACATGTTTTCGGTTTTTTTTTCTTGGGTTCAAGAGGCACAATCACCCATCGTTCCAATGAGTTCTCTATCTAGCCCTCGGCAAATCAATTGACTAGATACTTACACTTGCAGGTGCATCAGGGTGAATGTGATGATGGTGGACGGCCTAGAAGCTCGAATAGCGATGGGTATGTATATGGGTATTCATAATCCGACTACTCTTCGCTCAGCTCCCTCTTTCATGCGCACGAAGCTCCGAGCCAAACCTAGTGCTACCCTTATTGCTTCTTCTTCTCGGACAGAAGGTCGAACAGTTGGTGGGCTGCTGTTGCAACCAAAGCATGACCTAAACGAAGTAAAGGGAGATGATGATACTGTTAATAATATCATCATCAAGAAGAAGAAAAGGGTGTTCTTTTTGGATGTAAACCCAATCTGTTATGATGGTAGCACCCCGAGTTTACACTCTTTTGCTCACTGGATTTTCCTTTTCTTCTCCGAAGTCAGCCTTACAGACCCTGTTATTGTCGTAAGCACCACCTCTCCCCATTACGTTTCTATGCCGAATTTTAAGCCCAACAGGCCAATTGTTTTATCTCAATGAGAGTTTGGTCGTTTTAGATAACTCAGTGATTTAAGTCAAAATCTTTGGATTTTAAGGTATCTGAAAGACTTTTTGGAAGCAATCTTATCAAATATAGCTCTTTTTTCTGGCAGAGAAGTAGAAGAAGTGCACTGGAATCTTCAGTTGATTGCTAAGCTGTTGTAGTATTTTATCCATATGTTTTAGTTGATTTCAGCAATAGTTTATGCACCCTTATGAATATTGAGCTCATTTCATTATTAATGGAATCTCGCTAGGCTACTGTAGTACTATATCCATTCAACAATCTCGCTAGGCTGCTGTAGTACTATATCCATTCAACAAGTGTGATCCACTCTCTAATTTAAGACTTAGTAAGTATACACTTTCTCTTGTTGATGTGACTCATGAAAAGATTGAGTTGTTGTTCATGAAACTATTTTAAAGAGGGTATTTCTTACAAAAATATCTTGTTTATAGGATGCATTTTGGGTGATGAAGCAGATGGTGTTCCTAGAATTCAACATCTGGTGCCTGGTTTTGGCATGAAAACTGCCTTAAAACTTATAAAGAAAATTGTCCTGCTTCTGCAATACCTGTGGTTTTTAATGCTTTGAAATTATTTGTATTGAAGGGATGTTAACGTTAGGATACAGGAAGAGTGGTTGCATAAGAGACACAAACAGAACGATTCAGAAATTATATCAAGCTTCCTTGATTTATTGGAGGAAACTCGTTGTTCCAAAGCTCACTGGATTCATATCTAGCCCTTGTGAAACTTTCTCTGTGTAGGTATGAACACTTCAAGTTCTCTTTTTTCCTCTGTTTTTATCATCTTATTGAAGCTTCCTTATTTTGGAATGGAATCCTTCCAGTATTAAGTTCAAACCCTTTTCAACCTTCTTCTTCATTTTCCATCCATTAATTTTCAAGAATTTGTTTTTCAGGCTCTTGGAGTCCCTGTTCACCATGATGTATATCAGATTAGAGCATCCCATATACCACCTAGAAAACTAGTTTATTGACCCATCAAGGAATTAAAGCCAAGATAGCCATTAAATGGGGAAAGCCTCATTTCCTTTACTTTCTGTATTAAGTTCAGTTGTTTTTTTTTTTTGTTTTTTTTTTCTGTTGAAGTCAAAAAGAAACTCATGTGTATAGCTAATTGGATTGACCGAAGGGTAAATTGGTCATTTATTCATATTTTAGATAGTTCATTAGTTCAATAAGGAAATACCCCTGTATAGTTTATAGTTTACTTAATTAAATGACCATTTAATCAAAGGTTAAAACGGTTATTACTTGTATTCAGTCTCAACCGAAAGATTTTATGCATAAAACACTTTATCTTAAAGAAGAAAAAGAAACGGGCCCTATGTTTTGACTTCAAGCTCTATAATGTTGAATATGAATAAAATGAAAGATTACTTGTAATAGCTCAATTGAACCTTGTTTTTTTTTTTTTTTTGCTAAAACTATGAAAATATTGTGTTGAATTTGTAGAATATTCGTATTTGATTCTGAATATGGAAAAAGAATTGGGTGATTTTAAAGTCAAAATCTTTAATTTTACCACCTTTCAGTTAAGATAATTCACTCTGAGGTCTTGAGGATTACCATATTTGGGACAAGGGCAAAATCGTCCAACGATGTTAAAAAAACATCAAACTTATGTGTAGATAACACAACACTAACCAAAATGATAGCATACTTTCTTTCTTACCCTGTAATTGCAGATAAGTTTCGTTTTTTCACAAAATACCCTCATAATTTCATTTTTTTCACAAAATACCCTCATAATTTTGTTTTTTTTTTCATAAAATACCATCGTACTTCTGTTTTTTTTTTCACAAAATACCCTCATAATTTCGTGTTTTCACAAAATAACCTTATAATTTTGTTTTTTTTCACAAAATACCATCATACTTCTGTTTTTTTCACAAAATACCCTCATAATTTTGTTTTTCACAAAATACCCTCATAATTTTGTTTTTTTTCACAAAATACCATCGTTCTTCTATTTTTCACAAAATACCCTCATAATTTTGTTTTTTTTTTCATAAAATACCATCATACTTCTGGTTTTTTCACAAAATACCCACATAATTTCGTTTTCTCACAAAATACCCTCATAATTTTGTTTTTTTTTTCATAAAATACTATCGTACTTCTGTTTTTTCACAAAATACCCTCATAATTTCGTTTTTTCACAAAATACCTTCATAATTTTGTTTTTTTCATAAAATACCATGATAAACAATCAACAAATTTCATTCTAAAATATTAGAATTGTTAAAAAGCATCAAAAACTTCTAAATTATCTATACACCGTTTATGTCTAAAACATGAAAAAGGTGAAGTTAACCCAAAAAATGTCATGAAGCATCTAGTTTTTCTTTTGCTCACAGAAACAACACATCTCATCATTATGTTTCTTGCAACGATTCATCCGCCTGATACATGAAAAACATAACAAATTGTTAATGTGATTATTAGAGTTCTCAATCATGAATATTAAATTATTATTATTATTACCTTTCTTTTTAAACAACTAGTAGCATAATGACCTAATCCTTGACAGTAAGAGCATGTTCGTTTTTTGGGGGCTTCTAAAGAAGACTTGATTCTACTTGCAAGTTTAGGACGCCCTTTTGTAGTAGTTGGACCAACAGGATCGCGGACAGATAATTGTGGCATCATATCGATTTGCGAAACTCCCATACAAGAACCTTGAGATGCATTCTCTAAAGACATAGATTTCTTTCGATTTGTTTGATCATCTAAAAGACTTATCAATAGCGTATTGACTTTTTGTATCTCTAAAGGGGAGTCTCTAGCTTGTTCAATTAGTTTTGTAAAATTTGAACGGACACACCATAGTGTGTAGGCACTAACTCCATTTTCAGTATTCATTTCTCCGAGTCCGATACTAGCACTACCTAGTTTGTACCTAGCATTAAGGGTCCGTCGTGGTAAAATATAGTGACTCGGGAGTTCCTTAACATGCTTCTTCTTCATCACATATAGGCTATGTTTACACAAAATCTCATTTGTCTCATACTTCGCACAGGAACATGTGACGTTGACATGATCCAAAGAATGAAAGGTAACAATGCGCCAATATTTTTTATCAACATCCAATTGCCCAACTCGGTATGTGCTTTCCACTGTAGTTTTTCCTATAGTCTCATGAGTCAAATTGGTAATAGCTTCAGTCCATTCTTTTTTGAAAGTATCAAACATCTTTCTAGTATAACATTGACCTGCTTTTGCTTCGATTGGATGCACTGAAGAAAGAACCGGCCTCGAGTTCATAGTCTTGAAGTCTTCATCTTCTTCGGCGGCCCTTCGAGACTCAATTGCTTTGTCGTATTGTACAACAAATTCATTCAACATGGTCCTCGAATTAACAAATCCATCAAAAAATGAATTGATACTCTCACTTCGTCCGGTTGTTGTCATACCAGCAAAGAAAGTATCATTCAAGAAGGGTTTAGCCCAATGTATACGTTGGTTATACATGTCACTAATCCAACAGTTGCTTTCTAGTTCATACTTAGTACGCATAACCTCCCATGTTGCTTCAAATTGTTCAATGGTGTCACTATTTACCCATTGTTTGTGCGTTTCTTGAAAATCACTGTAACGGGAAACATATGATCGAAGGTGTTCAGTTTCATGTTTCATGATATGCCATGAACAAAAACGATGTCGAGTATTCGGAAACACCTTTTTTATTGCATTTCCCATTGCTTTGTCTTGATCAGTAATAATTGTCTGCGGATACTTGCCAAACATACATTTGAGGAAATGTACAAATAACCATTCAAATGTCTCTTCCTTTTCGTTTTCAAGCAATGCTCCACCAAAAAGTATAGACTGTCCATGATGATTCACTCCAGTAAAGGGAGCAAAAGGCATCTTGAATTTGTTAGTCATATAAATGACATCAAACACAACAACATCTCTGAATTTTGTATAGGCATCTCTTGATCTACCATCAGCCCAAAAGATATTTCTAGGATACCCATCATCAGACAAATCCACGACAAAATACTGGTCACTGTCAACTAATGTTTTATCTTGAAAATGTTTTATAAGTCCATAGAACTTCTTTCCTCTATGTTGTTTTCGATGCTCAGATAAGACATCAGCACATTGCTTTGAAGTTACATCAGCTACATTTGAGGTTTTCATTGTGTTAACAGCCTTTTTAATCTGAGAAGGTCTCAACCCTGCTTCACCAAATTGCACCATAAGAGATTTACCTTCTATTGAACGGTGGAAATTGCTATGAGATCGATGCTTCATAACCTTCGTAGGTGTCATGGTCAAGTCGTGATTGTGTATGTCATTAAAGGAGTCCACCAACCATTTCCCATCCTCCTGTCTTGTTATTCGAATCTTTGCTTGACATCCGGTTCTCACATCTCTACGACGTTTTTTCTCATTTTCACTTGAATCATTTTTGTCCATCCGTTTGAAACCTTCTTTGTTGCATACATATATTTTCCGAAAAGGCTCATTTGTTTTAGGATTTTTAATTGTGTCATCTCTACGTATACCAAATCCATGCAAAAATGAATAATCATTATAAAATGTATAGGCATCATCGGGTGTATCAAAAATCTTTCCCAATATCGTTTCATCATTAATATCATCTTCATCAAATTCAATGTTCACACCGATACTGTTTATTTTTTCATGTTCATATGTTGCTTCCATGTAATCATTTGTGTCAATATCTTCGGTTATATATGGTTCTATAGCTTGATTACTTGCTTCGGCTTCACTCATTATCACCTGCAGTAGACAAAGATGCATATTTCCAAATAAAAGATTAACACAAAATTGTTTTATATTGAATATAATGGAAACATTATACATAAAAAAACATAATAACAAGCAATGACAATGTCTAAAAACAACAATGTCACTTTTAAAATCCATGAACAAAAAAGATTCATTAGATAATAAAGAACACTGTAACAATAATCTCGAATATTAAATTCTAAAAAACTTTAATAATCATATCAATGTTAGTTTTAGAAAAACTACTTGGAAGTATTCTTAACCAAAACATGGGATATTTGTAGTTTTTGTAGCATCATACTTTCGTTTAAATCACATAATGGCAGCCAAATTTCAATTTTAAATACAAATGAAAACCGAGAATAAAGAACTACAAAAGTTAAATACATTGGGAAAGTAATACGTTCTCATCAGATGTAATGCTGGTGTAAAAGAGCTCATCCAAAGTTCAAAGAATTCTTCTAAAAAAATCATTCATTAAAATAAATTACAACCGATTCCAATTGAAATAAAAAATCCAAACTTTGAAACTTCACAATTAGTTCATGTTGCTGATATTTAGTAATCATATACACATAACATAGGCCATAAAACACGAGATCAATGACTTACTTGGAAGTGGTCTGGAAGAAAAAACAGGGGATGCTGCGATTTGTAGTTTTTAAAGATCTAATCAAACCCAATTCGTTATGAGTTGTGATTTCTAAGAACTCGCTGAATTGAATTCCAATTTGAATAAACTCGGTAATGGTGAAATTCGAAATTACTAGACTGCTTTTTTTTTAAATGGTTTCTGTGAAGTCGGTTTTTCTTTGAATGGAGATTTTTTTTTTTTTTTGAAATCGATTTCTTTGAATTCGATTTCTCTAATTTTTTTTTGTGATAAGCAGCCAATTATTGTATTGATCAAGGAAGACGTGATTTGCAGCCGATCATCAAGCATATCATGGAAGACGTGTTTTGATGTTATCAGTAGTTGAGTCTAATTAGGAACATAGCAAATAATTTATGGAAATTGTATTTTTTTTTTTTTTGAGAAATTTAATCCAATAATCGAAACTACGTAGTTTTCTGGTTAAGGGTACCTAACCTTATATACCCTTATGGGTATATTCACTTTTCCCTATATATATATATATATATATATATATATATATATATATATATATATATATATATATATAGGCTTAGGTTATTATATTCTAACTAATTATTGTGTGGATATAGGATTGATTGTGGACCAATCATTTTAGTTATTTTAAGAAAGTGATTAATACATAAGATTGAATTAAAGATAATTTAAAAATAACATATAATTTCATAATAAAGGTATTTTAGTCAACTAACATAAATTTAAAAAAGGAAAATTGCAGATTTTATGGAATAACTAATTCTTTTAACTTAAAAATCTGATATTTTTTTGGATAATAATTCTAATAATTCGGTCATTCTAACAGAATGTGATTATGGTTATCTTGAAAAGAAAAACATTTTATTCTAATGTTATCAATACTACTAAAATCATTTATTACTTTTATTCTTAAAGAATACAACTATGAATATAAATTACATTTATTCTGAAATTGTTGATTATCACTAGAACATTCTTGAAGTTGTAGTAAGAATCATCATCTCCTTCTTGTAAGGACTTCATCTTCTACCTAATCGAGAATACACTAGATCTTCTTTCAGAATCCAAAATACGTTATATCTTCTTTTCAAATCAAAAATACACTTATTAGAACTAACGAATTATTTATATACATATAAACACATTCTGATGGAATACATTTATAATAGACATTCGGATAGAATACACTACATACCAACTGACAAAATAATCTGCCACATAACAATAGCAACCAACAATGAAAAAGAAACAAAAAAGAAACCAAAAATAACTAGTGTCTAGTGCATTAGGTATTGATAAGTTTGGAAATCCATCTTCAAATATTTTGTCATTCAATTCTTATCCAGTATGATTATCTAAGTGGTAATAACTAGTTTCTAGTGCTTTATCTAAGTTGAATAATAGGGTTTGATACTAGCAACAACAAAAATTGATCATTAAAAAACCTTACCCAGAAGCAAATACATGATTATCAAGTTAGCATCAACCAAAAATAACCTAACCCAGAAGCAAATACATGATTATCAAGTTAGCATAAACCAAAAATCACACTTTACATAAGAAACTGCAAGCAAAACGATGTTTATAAGATTTGGAGGAGTTGAACCTAAAAAACTACGCGAGTTGATCTGGAATAAGATCACAAATAGATGCAATCAATCTTATTACCTTCCCTTGCATTCCTCTTTAGCTCAATCTATCTCATCTTTCCCTTTCTCTTCTATGTTCAGCCAAACACAAACACCACAGGAGGGAGTTTTCCGAGAAACAGCAGGAGGCATTGTCCTCTCATCCCTTCTTCTTTTTCTATCAATTAAAGCAACAAAACACCCCCTGATAGAACTGTTATGATTTTGACTATTCTGTTACCTCCTTGTTCATCAAGTTTAGTTGAGAAAACCTCCACCAGAGGTGGAGGTTTCTGGCAGTGAAGAGGGTAATGAATCCCTCTCATTTTCCTTACTTCTCATCAATTTCCCAACAAGCCAAACACACCACCTGTTACTAACTTTGTTCAACCCTCTTTCCCGTCAAACAAATAACTCTAAACACCCCCTACAGTTGCTTCTTCCTTTTTCGTGTGGGGTTGCGGAACGGGTCAGAAAAGAAGAAACAAGGAGGAGTCACCAGAGCAACCCCTCGCCTCCACCGTTGTTGACAATAGCCACCACTGATCACCGCGCCGTTGCCCGCTTCTGTTCGTCTTTCCTTTCTGATCAGATGAAGACGATGACTAAGGATCAATAACGTGGCACCGACTTTGGTTACAGAACTGGAGAAGCGAATTGGGATGCAGCTTGAAGAGGCTATAATGGCAGATCTTCTGATTCCTTCTTATCACAGAAGTGAGACTATGTACGATGTCGATCTTGTTCACTTTCGATCGAATCCTATGGGGGGTTTTTCAAAGTGACGTCGGTGGTAATTAAAAGGGGATAAATTAGGTTAAAATCAACTTGCATAATTATAAAAGACTATTTGGGGAATTTGTTTATAAAATTACCTAATTACCTTATTTATTTATTTAATTATTTATTTTATTTTAAAATTTGATTGGTCCACATTTATTCCTCCCTCCACACAATAATTAGTTATAATACTTGAACCTAGCTATATATAGGGTTAGGATCAAATGTGAACTATAAATATTGTATGAATGCATGACCAATTCTTGTCCATTAGATTTAAAAGATTAAAGGGTTAAGATATGAGGGTACACATTGTTAACATGTACAATGTTAACATGTACTTTCATTTACTCTATAATTGCACTTAATTAACTGTAACGGCAAAATTGTAAGAATGGTAAAAATATATATGGAATGTGAGAATTTAATTGGGTATCAATTTAAATTTTATATTTAAATTTCAGTTTACGTACTGCAATAAATTTTTACACAATAGTAAAAAAATATGAAACATATTTCATTATGTTAGAATTAAGTTTTCTTTTTTTAACTACATATAAAATTAGATTTTTTTTCTTCATCATGGGAACAGTTCAGAGTTAATTGTTGTGACTTATTTTGTTGCCATTGTTATGCTTATGAATTACAATCTTTTAACAATTTGCATGGTTGATACTGTTGGATTAGTGTCTAAGTCCATAACTATTTTGGTATGTACTTGACCCGATGGTGCATGATCCTTTTGGGTTGCCTTCACCAAAGCAACTTGATAGGATGAATTATGGAGAGAAAGGATTAAATATGATTTATTAATATATTATGAGAATAATATATTAAAGGAGAAATCATATTGTTTAATTAATATTAGTCAATAATTAATTAGTAATTAGTTTTGTGACTAAAAGAGATTAATTAAAATTAAGGGACTGGAATTGTAATTATAAGATAATTGCAATTTGGGCCATGGATTGCCTTTTATTATAAGGTGGACAAATTCTATGGGGGAAGCCCATATGAAATCGTCCAAGGCCTTATGGAAAGGGCTCTATGGGTTGCTTAGGGCTTAAGCATCCAAATTAGGGTTTCCATGTTAGATAACCCTAATTGCCTCACTATATATAGATCCCTTAAGGACCAAAAACGTGGCTAAGCTTCTTGCTAGGGTTTCACACGAGTTTTGGCAGCCTCCATCCTCTCTCCTCTTCATCCTCTTGCTTATGGTGTTTGTGAACCATTAGAGGAGTGACACTTGTGACTCTAAGCCTTCCAAAGTCAATTCAAGGAGGAATTGGGGTTGTTATTGCTACATAACAATCAAGGTAACATCTTAAACCTAATTATATGTTAATATCGATTTCCATATGCTAGAATTAGGGTTTATAGTCTTGGATAATTTGCATGTACAATAGAGAAACCTAGATCCAAGCATTAGGGTTTGTATGAGCACATAGGATGTTCTTAGGACCAAAACCCATCAGATACAACGTTAAGAATCAATTTTTTTTTAAATAAAGCTACTTATATATCATGAAAATGGTTAAGAGTCAATTTTTTTAGTTAAATCATAATGCTTGACGATAAGAATGATTACGAATGACATTCACGTAAAACATTCTTATAGAATAAGACATTAATTACATGGTCATAACTGACATTCTTAAAGAATGGGTTAACATTCTTGAATAAGAGTTTGAAATTCTCTAAGAATAGACAGTAAATCCAAGTGCATAACCAATATTCTTGAAGAATAATTCAACATTGTTGAAATAATAAAATAATATTCTTGAAGAATAATTCAACATTGTTGAAATAATAAAATAACATTGTCAAAGAATAAGACGGGAAATAAAAAAAGAACCTAAAATTCAAATATAAAAATCTAACATTATCATAAGGATTAAGACAGTTTACAACTACACATCTAACACTCTCATCAGAATGAAAATAACATACAATTACATAAACTTATGGCTTGATCTTTTCACAGGATGAGGTGTTAACTACAACAATGAAGATGACTATAGGTCTTTGTTACTTCCTAGAAGGTGGATAAGAAACCAGATGGTGTGAAGTTCTTCATTGTTCAATAAGAGGAACAAGGTGAGGAGATTGTTTGGTTCCTTTGCTTGAAAACCCATTATCCAGCCTTCACTCTCTTGATTATCATGATACCCTTCATGCACCATTTATCTCTTTGATCATAAACATTCTATGAGAATAAATGTCATAAAATTGTATTCTTTGAGAATAACATTATGTGAGAATAACAAACTTTTATCTCCTGTTCATGAACCCCAAAAAAGTGAAGAATAAAAAGTGTAAATTTAAACAAAAAAAGTCAAAATTCTTAAATTCTAAATGCTTTATTCGTCTCTCACCTAAAAAACAAGCGAAATAATCGATTTGGTAAATCCAATTGTGTAATGAGATAACTAATAAAAACCAAAGTTTTGATTATACAAAACATCTGGGGTTTTTAAATAAAAATATAAAAAATGATGAAATCGGAACTTACATGTTTATATAAAATGAAGGGAAAAGGGAAAAAGTAAATAAAAATTGAATGATACCTCAAGTTCCATCATGGCCACATATTTATGCAAGGGAACTTCATAATTGAGAATAGTTTGCATCAATTTCTCCTCGTATAAAATATATTAAATAAGCGTAATCATGTTGAAACCAAAATATATAAAGAATTCTTATCTAAACTATTAGATTTATCAATACCTAAGTCGTTATGTAGATACTCCACACATGTTTGTACTCGATCCTAACTTTCAATCAAGGTTGTGTACATTGTTTTATACTATTATTCTCTAATAAGGGTCTGATTCATCTATTAAGATTTGATTCTAAAAAATCATATGGGTTGTAATTAAAAATCTTCACACGATGAAAACATAAGATAACTAGATTTAGAATCAAGTTGAGAATGTTTTAGAAAGAATTTATGATAACATCGACATAGAAAGAGGAAGAGAAGCAAAAAAAATGTCTTAAATAGAGAAAGAGAGATAAGAAGATAAACAAAACCTAGAATAGGAACCCACCCCCTTTCTTTTTACCTCCTTCATTGCGTCTTTCTGCCTCTGTCGCAAACAAGGACTAACACCCCTTTTATATTTTTTCCCGATTTGCAGTGGTGTAGATAGAAGATGAAAGGTTGAGATGATGATGATACCAATGGTGGTTTGACAATGGTGTTGTGCAACTCTGGAGACGACAAGTTGAAGGCAGGAGAAGGCATTCTTCATCCTTTCCTTTTTATGTGTGAATTCAATTTTATTAAAAAAACTCTCAAAATTAGGTTGATCATATAGTTAGTGCTTTTGAAATCAAATTCCTTGTTAATCTCAATTACCATAATTATATGATTATCATTTAAAATTAATTGATTGGTTGAGAATGTGTCATACATTCACACAATATTTATAAGTTATATGTGAACCTAACTCTATATATATATATATATATATATATATATATATATATATATATATATATATATATATATATACACACACACACACATATATAAAACAACATTACAGTTGACCACCTTGTAATATAACATATTTACAAAAAACAAACAAACAAACAAACAAACAAAGTATAATAAATCGCTAGTCTAATAGAAGCATTATAAACCTCTAAAAAAAGAATAATATTAAATCATTGAAATTCTAATAAATAGTCCAAAAAGCAAGAACTGGTCTTTGAGGCCTTTGAGTCTAAAACGTCACATTCTATTATGATTATAGTTCGTTTTACTAAGTTTGGTTCGTATGTGCAACTCTAGTTCAAACTTATCCACATTTATGTATACTAGTCATGTACCCGCGCAAAGCCGCGGCGACGAATAGTTTTTTGGCGGTCATTTTGGTGAATAGTTTTCTTGCGACTATAGAGGGGCGGTTAATAGTTTTGTTTCAGCGAATAGTTTCTTTTTTACAACTAATTTCCATTTCGGAAACATGGCATATTAAAGGAACATACATTGTATGATATTTTGGAAAATAGTTTCCTTAAGAGTTGTGTTATGGATTTTTAGTTTTGGTTTAGGGTGTGACTAACATTAGTATTATAGTTGTTAGTGGTGTGATCCTAGGTTAGGAGTTTAATATAGAGATGTTATGGTCGACATTAAGTGACAAAAGTTTTTAGAAAATGATAGTTATGACTTTTTATACATATATTCCCATGACTATTTTTTATCGGTTAGTTTGTAAACATCATATTTCAGTTATCCAGATGAAATGGCTAAAACTAATTGATTTGATCAAATCGAACCACATTCTTAGAAACCGATCCAACTTTCATCCAAACCGGTTTCAGATATAACATGTATACAAATTAGACAATTGTGCACCTCTAGGTAAATACTTATGTTTATATTTTTTTAAAAGTTGGGTAAATGCAGAAAAAATTACTTAATTTCACTTGTATGTAACAACATTTTTTTTCATATAACGTAATATGAACTTGGAAATTGTATGTTGTTAATGAGGTTGTTTATTGATTTTCTTTGTGGATGACCGATCATGATTGATGTATAAACCTCGTCACGGAGAGTCGACAATTTCGAAGCAATTTTTAAGAAAATATATACAAGATTTTGAAGAAAAAATATTCATGTAAAAGATTAGATGAAACAATACCCAAAAAATTTTGGAATTAAAAACTTTACAAAAAGGACATCATAAATCTTTTTTGGAAAGCAAAAAACAATTTTGTTTATGAATTTAAACCAATGTTCTAAATAACGCAGGACGTGATTTTGCGGCAATGTCAAGCCTCAAGCTTTTACGAGCCTTGACGAGCCATGTTGTTTGTAAGGCGTGACTTAAGGCGGCAAGTTTGTATATAATTAATATTTTTATATGTATTTTCAAATATTATTCTATTTTATATACATATATGAGTTAAGGCAGCGTTTTGGTAAAGCTTGACGGCAGACACAAGCCTTGGAGCCATGGTACGCCATGGCGAGCTTTTTAGAACCTTGATTTAAACTCATGATTTTAAATTTTCAATAAATCACACTTGTTAATGTCACACTTAAATCATATTCTATCGACAATTAATTTTGCCGTGTTTTAAAATTGGCCAATCTGAATAAAAAAAAACAAAAACAAAAGCGTGTATCTAACTTTAATCAATACGATCTCAATTTGCAACAACAAGGATACACATGCGGCGTGCGACACGCTAATTTCCTTTTGGCGAATAGTTTTTAGAGATTATGTGGCATATGGAATGGTTGTAGGTAGTGTGTTTAACACACACACACACACAAAAAAAAACGCACACAAAGGATCATACATGCATCACGTTTAAGGAAATCGTCTAGTTCTAGGAAACCGCCAACCCAAAAACCAAACCATACCCGAATAACCAAAACCTGGAAATTTGATTGACGTTTTGTTCAAACGGTTTTTCGGTTTAAACCGAAAAATGCTCACCCACAAGTAACTTTTACAAAACATGAAGCGTTTTTTGGCGAGACTTAAAAGGACATTGGTAATTCTCGAAAAAAAACTACCAACTTTGTACTATTTTTCTTTCAAAAGCTTGGGTCTTCAAAATGATAATAACATTCGAGTTTCACAATGAATGATAATAACAGTTAGGATTTTTATCTTTAACTATGAATAAGGTTCATCAAAATCTTTTAAGGTTTAAGTCTCGAAATTGATTTTAGTTGAATTTTTCTATTAGTTTGTAGGAAGTTAAGTAATATATACATTGTATCCCACATGAAACTTTAAGACTTGGAAGTTTTCAAATTGGATGCTTTTAAAAAGTTTCTAAACTGATTATCGACTTGTTAAAATGATTAAAAACGCAAAAAGAATCAAGTGTTAGGGTCAACAAAATAGGATTTTAATGCGGGTTTGAACAACGAATAATTGTTTCATCTAATTAAAATTTGAAGTGAATGGATTCAAAACATCTTTTAGAATTCACAACTCAATAATCCACATCACAATGTCCCAAGACTAATCCAAAGTAAAATTTTATAATTTGGTGGGTTTTTAAAGTAGAATGCCTTAATAAAAAAAATATAAAAAGTGTAATGTCGTAATAGAAGAAAAATGAAAGAAATATGTTGTAACGACCCGTCTCCGGTATGATATTTCCTTGGTATTTATTTTGAAGTTTTGCAAGAGGGACTCGGCGAGTTCATAGCCTGACTCGCCGAGTAGGGTCGGGATTTCGAGCACGTGTTAGCTGGCGACTCGGCGAGTCCATATTCCGGACTCGGCGAGTCTGTCCGTCTGGGAGAAACCCTAAATCCCCGGGTTGCCCACTATTTAAGCCACCTTATAGCCCCAATCTCTCCTCCTTCACCCTCAAAAGCTGTGAGAAAACCCTAATTCGTTCTTGAGTGACTCTAAGTGATTTTGTGTGCTATTGTGAAGGCTTGAAGAAGGAGAAGAAGGAAGGAGCAAGGAGAAGGACTGTAGAACAGAGATTCAAGGGAAAGCAAGAGCTCTTTGAGGTATTCTTCCGTTTTCCCTCTCTTTTATGCCTTAAAACCCTTTCTAGATCTTGTTAATGCCTTTCTCAAAGCTTTATGTTGATATGGAAGATCTCTTATGTCGAGATAACCTTAGATCTGTTCATCTAGGAGTTGTAGAGCCCAGATCTATTGCCTTTATGGAGCTATTTTGCATATTAACCCTAGATCTACCCCTTTTAAGCATCTTTTAGACTTTATTCCCTTGTTCATGTGTTTGTACACGTAAAGTTGGAAACTTTACGTGGTAAATCAGCTTATTGGACTCAGATCTATCATTTGTATGTTTTGGATTCGAGCAGAATCGAGTGTAGAATAGTTGCATGGCGGTGACTCGGCGAGTCGGAAGAACGACTCGGCGAGTCGAGTCGCGAGTCCCCGATTTCTTCCCTTTTGAGCAGTGTCGAGTGGGTCCAGTGAGTAGTGGAGTGGACTCAGCGAGTTTGAGGGTAGACTCAGTGATGGAGGGACTCGGCGAGTTGTTCATACGACTCGACGAGTCCAAGGCAATCTTCTTAAGCTCAAGAACAACTCGTCGAGTTGTTCATATGACTCGGCGAGTCGGATGAAGATTCTCTGAGTTCTTGGATCGAATGGGTACTCGTCGAGTCGATGTCATACTCGACGAGTAGCATCGAGTAGGGTCGAGGAGTGAGAATAGGGACTCGACGAGTTGGCGGCCCAACTCGGCGAGTCAGGTCAACTGTGGGTTGACTTTGTCTGAGAGTTGACTTTGACCAAGGGTAAAAGAGTCATTTTACCCAGTGCAGTGTTTAGTATTTGATTGAGTGTGTTTATGGACTTGTAGCCGGGGAGATACCGGAGCAGCAGCAGTTAGCCCTCCAAGCTATTCACTCAGCAGCCAGTTCACGAGGTGAGTTCCCTTTCAGTAGGAACGGGTCTAAGGCCACAATGCCGGCCCGTTTAGCTAGCAGTAGTATCCGGATTTTTATCCGATGCAGTAATTAGCATGTTTGATGCCTTCGTGGCTCAGACAGGATTATGTGTGTTCATGTTAAATGATACGTTTATGTTATGATCAGTCAGCTTCGGACTTCGGTCCGATGTCAGCTTCGGACTTCGGTTCGATGTAGGGGACAAGGTCCCAGTCAGCTTCGGTCTTCGGTCCGATGTCAGCTTCGGACTTCGGTTCGATCTAGGGGACAAGGTCCCAGTCAGCTTCGGACTTCGGTCCGATGTCAGCTTCGGACTTTGGTTCGATGTAGGGGACAAGGTCCCAGTCAGCTTCGGACTTCGGTCCGATGTCAGCTTCGGTCTCCGGTCCGATGTAGGGGACAAGGTCCCAGTCAGTCAGCTTCGGACTTCGGTCCGATGGAGGGGGCAAGGCCCCAGTATGTGCTTGATATATTATTGTATGGTATGTGGTAATTTGGGGGAGCTCACTAAGCTTCGTGCTTACAGTTTCAGTTTTGGTTTCAGGTACTTCCGCCAGCAGAGGAAAGAGCTCGGGTTGATGGCATCGCACACACCACAGCTTCAGTTTTTATCCTGGGAGTTGATTTAGTTCTTGATTTTTTTTATAACATGGATATGATACAGTTTCCCGCTCAGTGTTTTATTATTATTTGAGATATAGCATGTATGGTTTTACGATATGACACTCAGGTTATGGTTTTTGGTTATGTTGAAAAATGAAATTTTTGGGTCGTATTTTTGGGTCGTTTCATATGTTAGAATAAACAAACGATGGTACTTTCCATAGCTTAAAATTGTCCTGCCCTTGACATCTCCATCCATAAATAAATTAAATTTGAAACTTGCTGTCATGATTTTATTTTTCATGGCCATAAAAATCCCAACTCCCAAGCTCTTTTTAATTCCCATTTTGGACAATTCTACCCTTGACATCTAAGAGTTTCCAAATCTCACTCCTATGCAATCAGAAAACACATTAGCCAGTTATCACCAAGAATATCTAAAAACTAAATTTGTATTACCCATGAAGATAACATAAATCAATTTTTTCGTTTCATAATAACCTTTTCTACTTAATTTTCGAATTTAAGCCCTTGTGACCAGATTTTATACAAAACTTCTTCCCACTCTGGGTGCAGAGTATATGAACCTACAAAATGACATAAAAACAATAAATGACATAAGTATCATCTTTAACATTCTTCATAGTAAACATGTGTGTATGAGAGAAAGTGAGATATATCCATGTCAGGCTGATAAAATATATGAAATGCCTATTTCCAGGGGCTTGTTATAATAGTTTCTATTAGAGAACCTGATGAAAAGTCATTTTAGGGACAAAAAGGAGAAACAATCTTAAAATCATCATGGAATGTGGAATAAAAGAACATTTGATATACCTTTTGTCAAGGTTGCCCCCAAGGGGTACTTCTTTCCTACTAACTATTATATGGGCACTCCTATCCTTGAAGTTAACCTTGTAAATGAAGCAACGATTCATTTAAACAAAATAAAATTCCCGTAGGATGCTATAAGATAAAATCCGTGAAAGATTATAGAATATTATAACTAATACAACCAAAATCCAAGCTCTCTACTCACTTTCTTTATTGGACCTGAAATCATGAAAGACAAATGTTATAATCAATGAAGAAATAAATTAATAAGGAATATCAATATGTATTACATAAACAACCGAAAAGCAATAAATATATTGAGTGACTGGTTCATCTATAAAATAAAAAGATGGTCTAAAAGGCATACATATTTAAAACTTTATATCATGAGTTAAGCTTAAAAGTACCATTATGTCCAACCCAATTTGATTTTTTTTTGGAAATTTTAGGAATAAATAATTCATATGAAAGCTTGACTTGTATCTTGGCAAAACAATTCAGATCTAATCTCACTATCAGTCAAAGATTAGACAACAATCATACTAAAGGTGTGTTTTAACGTGGTAAACTTACCTCAATTGGTTCTTTCCTTTGAATAATAAGAAGTAACATATACAAGTTTAATCATAAAAGTCACCTCATATGTATTCCCATCATCCAACCCCAATGTTCCTATCTCCAGCCATCTTCACCACTAATCAACCATCAAACAAAAACAAAAACTTAGGATTTTTCTTGTTGAGACAGAGATCTGAGAGAGCGACAAAATCAGAGAAATCAAACTTCATAAACATTAACCGACCAAAGAAGTTACAAATAAACCTTTAAAACATAATCAACTTACATTATGAGATTTTGAGTAAAAAACACAATATTTGAATTGGGGGAAAGTAGTAGAAGAGAGAAAAGATATTTGAGGTTGTTGCCTGGAAAATTATAGAATAGATGCAAGATTGGAGATTTATGTGTGAAAGAGGTTAACGGTGTGGTTGAGGACTTTTGATTCTAGCCATCCCTATGTTTTATGATTATTATTCCTCTAGTATGGGGAGTAGGGTTTTCAACAAGATATATGAAGTTGTGTGTTCGACGGTTGTCAACCAAAACATTAAAGTTCGTGGTTGCCAGAAACAATGGAGGCAAACAAAGTAGTATTTACCTTTTTTCTCAATCGATGGCAGTGGCTAGCATCAAAGAAAGCTTAACAGTTACAACGATTTAGCTTGAAGGAGGTTGTACAGAAGAGGAGGGGAGATATACGGGAAGGGAACCGATACAAGGGCATGAAAGTTGGGGATTACATATTTGAATCTCACAGTTATCTTATAAATCAGAGAGCTGAGATTGACTTAATCAAACTGATTGTAACTTTAGTTTAAAGAGTAGATTTATAAGAATATATTATTATTTTATTGATGGTTAGTTGTACTTTAAGTTTAAAAACTTGAACGTCTTAAAAAAATAATATTATTATATTAAATCTGTTTTTTTAGAAATAGTAGGATTTCTTTTATAAGATAGTAAAGATGTATTGAAACTACGTTGTCATTTTTTGAAAACCCTAATCAAAGTACGTTGTCATTTTTGCATTTAAACTTTTTCTTTTCACTTACATCAAAGTACCTTTCCATGTTCATGTACTTTGAAAGCTCTATCCTATTAAATTAAATATTTTTTCAACTTTGACCAAGCACTAATGCCATAATGGGAAAATGATAGTATAATATTATAATAAGCAAACCAACCAAAACATTTTGCCATTTTAGCTTTTAATAGTTATAGATCCCAGCCTATAAGAGCAATGTTGTTTTTTGTATATGGTTTGAATGCAAGAAATAACAACATATTTAATAGCAACATATCTAGAAAATGGAAATGTGCCAATTTTTCTTTAAAGATTCACAAAACATAGAAAAGATGAGACGAAGACTTACCCGACGCCTCTAACAAATTCAAACTTGAGGTGTAAAAGCATTAAGTATGCCAAACATTGCCCAAGGCCAAAAGGAAGTAAAAAAACAGAAGAAAGAATTTGGATTGTCATAACAATACTTTGGACCAATTAGTATCTTGAATTAATGTTGAATAAGTTTTAAATAAATTTCATAACTTTCTTGCCACCTTAAAATCTTGATGGCAACCAAAAATATGCTAGTGGATTGCAGCGATTCTCAAGTAATCACAAATAAATACACCTCCACATGGTAAATTTATATTATTCGAAACACACATAATAGTTCCTAAACATAAAGTCCTTAAAAATAGTAGAGATTTCATTAACTTTTTGGGTTAAAGACATCCATAGAATAGATTTTTTATATATTTTAAAGTGAAAAAATGCATGTTGTTAGGTCAAACATAATGCAATGAGCCAATGATGCAGAGAGTTAATTCAGAATGGGAGTATCAACAACAAAAGAGATAGTTTAACTGTTTAAAGATCCCATGTGTCCGATGTTAGGATTTGTAGATGTTTATAGTTATAGGAAAGCAAGCAAAGCCAGGTATAGTATATACACACAATTATTAAGATATTGCCTTTATACTTTCATGCCTAATCCGTGTAACGACTAATGGGCTTCTCTGGAAGAATAACCTGCAGCGAGTGTAAAAAAATCCTATAAAAATAGAAGGACAATGTTCAAAGCAAGTAAATTGCACAAAACAGGATAGGTTATCACAAAGTGTCCTCACACTTTATTTTTGAATCCATAGAGACTAACTCAGTAGTGACTTAACCATGGAAACCCATGATTATCAAATTGTATTTTGGAATCAATAAACACAACCGAGAAATCAACTGATTCCACTTATACCAACAAAAAGACCTTACCAAGACATCACTACATAATGATTCTCACTGTTGTGTTGCGTAACCTGACAAAGGAGAACACTCAGTTGTTTCAAGATATTTAGACAAAAACATTAAAATTAAACAGGTATAAGAATGGGAGGAAAGAGAAAGAGAGGCCTGTCTGCTGCATATAACATGAAAAGGGGTTGCACGCTTTTCTCACTACTGTATAGAAAGATACTATCGTTTAATTTAAAGTCCATGCATGCTATTTTCTTGATCTGGTGATAAAAATGATAAATTTGTAGAAACAAAGAAAAGTCAAGCTAGTCACTTGCCGAATATTTAGGGGGTGAAACTAAAGAGACAAAGTTTGGAAAATAAAACTAAGGTCTGTAAATGGAACTGGAGATTTGTGAATCTGTAAAATCTTTAATCGCTCGTGTCTGTCTGTAATCATATGTTCTACCTAAACTGAAAGACAATTGTTTACATGCATACATGATACATGTGTGTGTGTGTGCGTTTAATTTTGTTTCCTCCAAAAACGTCGTCACATATAAATTAAGGAGTATAATTCAAGGAAGTGTTTGAGAATAAGCACTAATAACAAAAGCAAACATCAAAAATCAAAAGAACCGAAGCTAAAGATCGAATTATAACACTAAAAATGATTATTTGCAGACATTCATAACAAAATCAAACAACAAAAATCAAAAGAAACATCATTCAATATAATAGAGATCGAGATCGAGATAACAACTACGATGAGTATACCTGTAATAGAGTTGATAGACTGATGAGATGGGAAGTGTGCATGTTATATATGAATTGCTTTCATGCCATGGCCAAAAAAAAAAAAAAATCTATTTTAACCTGGACCTAAATCAAACCCAAAAAAACCGATTGAAACAATCTATGCTTTCTCTTGATTCCAGTCACCTTCATCAATCGATGCAGAGTTTGATTCGCGTAGTTGAAGACATATGCAATGGGCGGCAGTAGTTTGAAGAGAGGTGGCAGTGATGGCTGGTGCGAATGAGGATGGTTGTAAGTGATGTGAGGTCTGAAAGTTAAAAGAAAGAGGCCGGCCCCCTTTCAAGCACTTACTACAGTGTAATAACATTTCATAAATGTTAGAATACAAACATCAGATAGATTAAATCAAATCAAATGTTCTGTTATGTTCTGTTTATTTATTAATCATGTTTATAATTTAATGGAATCCAACACTCAAATTATAAGGAACTAACAAAAAAACATGAACCATTCTTTTCCCCTGTAAAACCTCCTCAGTTTAAAAGAAAACCATTAATATAGGAGTAATTTGACCCAATCAATTCCTAAGCAAAAGTAATCCGTCCATGTTTCCGCAAATTACAAGATGACTTCACTATTTAAAACACGTATCTCGTATTCCTGTTCCTATCAATCAAAATCAAACACAAAAAGTCAAAAACAATTTCATCGTTTTCCATTCCACCATGGATCGCTCGACAAAAGTGTTCATCTTGATTTCTTTCTTCTTTTTATCGGTCATCTCAAATTTCAATCTCGTTCATGCTGAAGAATTGTTTGACTGTACTTTTGATCAGGCGGTTATGAAAAGCCAAGACAAATGGATTGTCCAGTTCCTTATACCTCAGTAATTTACTATTCCACATATACTTATTCTTTTTACTTTATATATATATATATATATATATATATATATATATATATATATATATATATATATATATATATATATATAATATGTGTATATGTGTTTTCTTATAGGTGTGGAGCCGTTAAAGGCCTTAAACCTGAATGGGACAAAGCTTCAGCTAATATGTGCGGAAAGGTCAAGTTTGGTGAAGTGAACTGTCAGAATTGCCCTGTAATATTCCTCCATTTTTTTCCCTTCTATTTTTTAATTTAAACTAATATTAATATTCCATATTGTTACTAATGGATTGCAATTTTTCAGGAATTATGTGGTAAGTATAAGGTACCACATTTCCCATATATTTTACAATTTGGTACAGATAAGACAAAAGAACCTATCCAATACAAAGGAGCATGGAGTGCTGGAGCGCTGGAAGAAGCTGCCCTTAGTATCGCCTAAAAATAAGTTTTGAGTGAGGAATATTGCATCGGAATACGACTCGTTTTAATTTGTCATAATTGTGAAACAATGACACCTTTGTTTTGTTATGGTGTAACTTTTGTTTAATTTCACGGACTTATCACTACTCATTAAATATTTAAAAACATTGGAATATATAATTGATTTTGTTACCATTCATCAACCATATAATATTCTTCGATCACCAAGTTATCAATTATATGGTATAATATTTTATCTTTCTAATCAATAATATTTTTATTTAACTAATTAATCAAATTTATAAATAATTATAATGAAAATGAATATTTTTATAGCTACATAGTTTATGAAAAAAAATCAATTCCAAATATAATATATGTTTAAAATAAAAGGGTGGTGGTGGGGGGGTGGGGGGGGGGGGGGGGGGGGGGAATGATTCAAGCTATAGCAAACAAGCAATGATACATTTCAAACATATTAAACCTCTTCTATAAATACCACACTTTATACTGACACAATTTCTTCTTTCTTTTCACACAATCACATACTTGTTTTGCATTCATTCAAAACCAATGGCTCCTAAAAGAATGAATTGGTCAGAAAATGAAGAAGAGAACTTAGCACAAGCATAGGTAGCGGCTTCGGAAGACCCAGTAACACCTCCTAATTTTTGGGTAAAAGTTGGAAACGTTTTCCATGATTTAATGGGTTGCCAAAGTCATAGTCTTGATGAAATATGCTCGAATTTTCACTATATGAGGGTTAAATGTCTTGAATTCAATGGTATATATATAATTTTGTTATAAACAACGTATACGATGGTGACCCGTTTGATGTGGCCATGCACCAATATGAATACAAGAAACACACACCATTTAAACACGTCAAATGCGAAAATTGAGAGAGTGTCCAAAATTTAGTCATTAAAAGTAAGGTTTAAAAACTAGTTTAAGTTGTTTGTGGTTGCATTTTTATGTTTTTTTATGTTTTTTTTATGTTGTGTTTTTAAATTAATGTAATCTTTGTTTCATTGAATAAAAAACTAGTTTTAAAAAACATGTTTTATTATGTTTTTGAATTAAATTTAATTAAAAAAAATATATGTTTTATTGTGTTTTTGAATTAAATTTAATTAAAAAAATGAGATGGACTGGTGTTTAGTGGTAGGTATCCCATGGTTAGTAATAGGGAGCGTGGTGATGATGTGGCACCCACCACTATAGTGGTTAGTGGTGGGTATAACGGATGGCGTTATAACAAGTTAATTTTGGTGTAACTACGTTTGGGGCGTGACAGATAAACGAGCAGTATACAGAAGCACGTTGGTAATGGTGGTTATTGGTACACAGATTTGGAGGATTTTGGAGGACACATTATGATTTGACAAAATTTATCGTTGAAAGGGGTGAACGGGTGGAGAGAAATATGAATTGTGTGTTTCAGTGAGAGGATTGTCTTGAAAAAGATTTTTGACTAATTCGATTTGCAACGGTGGTAACTACGATGTAACTGCATGTACTTTTTGTTGATTTAGGTTCTTCTTTTCTAATGACGATCACTAAACACATGCACACACATAACACCATATTTTTCATACTTTCTACTTCATCCATCATTTATACTTCCTTAACATTTTTTGCCTCACTTACTCAGATACAATTCGTTGAATCCATTTTGGCATATTTATAATCTATTATCATCAACGCATGATACTCTCTCCCATGACATATCCTGCTTATCACAAACAGAAGATGTAGAAACGTTAGAAGCATTAGGAGATTTTGGAGTTTTCACCTTTGGTACCCATCTATATTCGGGTTTAACCCATTTCTTGTTCGATCCGATGGGTGCCTCGGCACTTGCTTTGGAACTTGAAGTCGGCTGCCGAGATGACTTTGACCTAACCGGTCTTGGCTTCACAGGAGCATCTCTTGAACTAGACTTCTGGGCCCACATTCCCTTCTTGTTCTTGGGAGTTGGATGTTTGGCCTTGGGAGTTGGATGCTTGGCCTTGGGAGTTGAATTCTTGGCCTTCATGGTATTCCAGTCAGCATTGTCTGAACGTGGCCTTGAGGGATTTCTTTTGAAAAATCTCCCTCTTGGCGCATTCTGCCAGCCTTGTGCATAGTAGGGAATGTACGCGCGATTAGGACAATTTATGGCAATGTGTCCAGGTGTTCCACAGTGAAAACATGTCTTTTTCTTCACTGTGAAGTTGTTTCTTCCTGCCCCTGGTGGCGTATCCTTGCCTTTTCTCTTGTTGTTCCCACATGCACACTTGCAACAGGCATTCTGTTTCACTGGAATTGGTGGCCTGTATTTCTCAACAACAGGTTTGTTAGGAGTAACAGAATTCGAAGCAACAGATTCTGAGTTCAAGGAGCCATTGGTTTGTTCAGTAGTGTTCTCCTTGTTCTCATTTTATGCTACTTTACCTGCACATGAAGTAGAAACATTAGTATTTTCTACCTGAATACCTCCTGACACAAACCCAGCTGGTTTGCCATATCGAAGATGTGCCTCCCTGTCAATTTCTTCCTGAGTCATAGGGATGGATGTGTAGTTATGATTGAAAGGTGAAGGAACACTATCATACCCTAGACCCTTGTTTTGATTGTCTTTGAATTTTAATTGGGTTTCAAATAAGGACTCGACTATCTGACTTGACGCAGTATAATTTTTAAAACTAACAGCTGTTTTTCCACACTTAATTTTCAAATTGTCAAGTTTTTCAGTCACAGCAGCAAGTTGTCTCTTAATATAGTCATAATTTTCACACTTGTTGCTATACTCTTCCTGAAGCTTCCTGAAGTCCTTGGTTTTTGCTTCTAATTCAGCCTTCAGGGGTTTCTGTCCTTTCCTGAGTTGATATCCTTCATATCTCAAGTCCTGAATTTATCTTTTTATTAAATCAATTTGTTCCCGAAGAAATTTAATCGTAGCTTCACAAGCTGGAGTACATGTAACTTCAGTGACCGGAATGTTTTCAGAACTCATTGTTTCTCTACACTTCAAAGCATCAAGTTCTTGAATTTCATCAGCAAGACTAAGATGATTGAGATCTTTTGTCTTCTTGATGATAGCCACGTTCATATCCCACGATTTTGGAAGTGAATTGAGTAGCTTTTTGTTTATCTCAAACTTAGACAAGAAGATCCCAACTATATTCATCTCAGTAGTAAGTGTAGTAAATCGCTGCAACTGAGTTTCGAAGGTTTCTCCAGGGATATAATCGAAAATGTTGAAATTTTGTCTTAACATATCCTGATGACTCTCTTTCATGTTTTCAACTCCCTCGTAGACCTTAAAATCAATTAAAAAAGCACAACTAGAAGCTAAAATAAAACTTAAAAGTCAAATTTAAAAACTCAAACTCAAAAGTCAAACTTGAAAGTCAAACCAAAAAGCTAAATTTGAAATTTTAAAAGTTAAATGAAAAAGTCAAAGATTAAACTTGGAAGTCAAAGTCAAAATTTAAGGTCAAAAGTTAAAAAAATAAAAGTCAAAAATTAAAATATAATTTTATTTATTAATTTTAATTTAATTTATTTTTATTTATTTTTATTATTTTTTATTTATTTGTTTGTTTTTTTTGTTTATATAATTTTTAAAAAAAATTTGGATGAAAAAGGAATTTAAAATTTAAAAGGAATTGAATTTTGGGTTAAAAGTGTCAAAATAGGAAAACTTGCTGCGAAAAAGATGCTTTATGAATTAAATGGGGAAGGAAGGTATCAACTCGTGGCCTAGAGGAGTTGGAAGGAGCTCCGCCTGGTGAACCAGAGGTCGTGAGTTCGATTCCTGGCCACTCCGAAGTCGCTCCCCTATTTTATTTGAAGCTGCGAGGCGAGGAAGCTGATGCGAGGACGCTGCTTGCGAGGCCAAAAACTCAGTAGCCGGAAACGTGCGAGACCGAGCCGCAAACTGCTGAGCCGTATACTCTGAGCCGAGCCCGCAAACCTCGGGCCGTGATAAACTCTCTAGGGTTCATCAATTTGTTCATCACACCCTAACACCTATATTTATACTTGGGAGTATAGGCTAACTGAACTTGGGCCGTAAATGGGTTTACGGCCGTAAGGTGTTTACGGTCGTAAACTCACCTGTAAACATGATCGTAAACTCCAAAAATATTACAAAAAAATACATTTGCCCAGAAAAGCAAAGTATAAACCATATATTGACCCAACACCATTCATACTCTTAACCCTTTCGAGGGTCAACTTAGGTCAAAGATCAAGTCCAAGGTCAACATCATGGTCAAAGTCAACTTTTGGTTGACTCAACTCGCCGAGTTGGTCCACCAACTCGTCGAGTTCCCTAAATCAGAGTATCTCAACTTCGCAATCTAACTTGTCGAGTTTCCCTTCAACTCATCGAGTTTCTCCTTATGACAGAATCGAGACTTTCCATTTGAACTCGTCGAGTCCTTCCTTGGACTCGTTGAGTTCATCTTCATATCAATCGGGACATTGCCTTGAACTCATCGAGTCCTTTGATCTTCAAGTCCATATTCACGTTCATCTTGTTGAGTCCTCTTCTAGACTCAACCAGATTCCTCATAAACAGAAAAGGGTTGGGGAACCATTACCCGACTCGCCGAGTCCTATGAACAACTCGATGAGTCCCCCAAAGTCAATGTCTATACAATCGATTTCTGTCGAGCTCGTTGCATCCAAAGGGTAGTTATGACCTCCTAGGGTCGATATAACACGTAAAGTCACAAACTTTACGTCCACGCATGGGTCTTCAAGCTCAAAAGGCGCAAAAATTAAGTCTACAAGGTGCATGGGGATCCCATGGCCATAAAGTTGGCACCTTTATGCCATGATAACCCTCCATGGTTCGAGATCTGAAGTCATCACTCTACTATACACTCTAAACCCGAAAGTGACTTAGAAATGCCCCAAAAATGATAAGATTCAATCCTGAAAGAAGATCTAACAAATGGGAAGTCAAGGTTGAAGCTTTTTACCTCAAACAAGATAGAAATGCAACCAACACTCTGGATCTACTGCTTTCTTCTTGAACCTCCAATCCTTTCCTTCCTTCTCCAAGCTTCAAATCACAAAAATGGCACCAAATAGCTCAAGAACACTCACAACTGATTAGGGTTTCGAGAATGGGGGTCTGAGGGTGATGAGGGTTGGTATGGAGGCCACTTAATGTGTTTAAATAAGGTGCAAACCCTCAAATTTAAGGTTTCATCCAGATAGGTGTACTCATCGAGTTGAGGCTTCCGACTCGGCGAGTAGACACTTCCACCCGCGTCCCAAAACTCACATCTACTCGACGAGTTGGACCTCCAACTTGTCGAGTCCCATAGTAAAAATGAAAAAACTTTAATTAAAATACATACAGGGAACTGGGCATTACAAATCTTCCTTACTTATTCTAGACTTCGTCCTCGAAGTCTGTTGCTGCATCCTTGAAAAGCTCGGGGTAGTGCTCCCTCATCTCGTCCTCTGGCTCTCAAGTCCATTCTGACCCCTTGCGGTGCTGCCGCTGCACCTTTACCAACTCTGCCTTCTTGTTCCTCAGATCCTTCAACTTCCTGTCAAGGATAGCTACTGGTCGCTCAATGTAGTTTAGGCTGTCATCAACCTGAATATCCTCAAGGGGTAATACTGCTGAATCGTCCACTAAGAACTTCCGTAACTGAGAAACATGAAAAATGTTGTGGATCTTGTTGAGCTCTGTTGAAAGGTCCCACCGGTAGGCAACCCGACCCACCCGGGCCAAAACCCTAAACGGACCGATATACCCAGGGCCCAACTTGTCGCGCTTCCTGAACCAGATGACACATTTCCAAGGTGACACGTTCACGAGGACCATGTCGCTCACCTGGAACTCCAAATCTGAATGCCTCTTGTCGGCGTAGCTCTTCTGCCAACTCTGAGCAGTCTGAAGCCTGCTCCGGACCTATTGAATCCTCTCAGTAGTCTTAAGTACCAGCTCGGTACTCCCCATAACTCTCTGACCGACCTCGCCCCAACATATTGGGGCCCTACACTTCCTCTCGTAGAGCGTCTCAAGGGGAGGCCGGTCTATGCTGGCGTGGTAACTGTTGTTATATGAAAATTCCGCTAACGGAAGATACATATCCCAACTGCCACCAAAATCCAAAACACATGCACGAAGCATGTCCTCGAGAGTCTATATCGTCCTCTCACTTTGCCCATCCGTCTGGGGGTGGCAAGCGGTGCTGAAATGGAGACGAGTACCCATCTCGTCGTGAACCGCTTCCAAATTTTGGAAGTAAAACGGACATCTCGATCTGACACCACCGAGATAGGCACCCCATGTCGTGCCACTACCTTACGTACGTAAATCTCAGTCAGCTTCTCGATCGATATACTCTCCTGGATCGGGATAAAATAAGCACTCTTGGTCAACCGATCCACGATGACCCATATCGAATCAACTCCACATGCGGTCCTGGGAAGCTTTGTAATGAAATCCATGGAGATATCTTCCCATTTCCACATGGGAACATCTAGTGGTTGCATCTTGCCATACGACCTCTTGTGCTCGGCCTTGACCTTCCGGCAGGTCAAGCATTACTCTACATACCATGCTATGTCCCGTTTCATGCAGGGCCACCAGTAATCAGGGCGAAGATCCCGATACATCTTTGTCGTCCCGGGATGGATAAAAAACCTCAACTTATGGTCCTCTTCCATCAAAATCTGACGTACTCCACCCCAATACGGAACCCAGACCCTCCCATGCAGGGTCAATAACCCACAACTGTCGTAATCAAAAGAGGCCACCTGGCCTATGATCCGCTCACACTTCCGGCACTCTTCCTTCATGCCCTCTACCTGTGCCTCTCGGATCTTCTCCAGAAGTGGAGTAATCACTGTCATCCTCAGATAAATATCCCGTATCGGAGCTGCAACCGCCTTACGGCTCAGGGCATCGGCCACCACATTGGCCTTGCCCGGGTGGTAAAGGATATCACAATCATAATCCTTCACCACATGTAACCACCGACGCTGTCTCATGTTCAAATTCAGCTGATCCATGAGATACCTCAAACTCCGTGTAGATAGTGTTGGATAAGGTGTCTAAGTCCATAACTATATTTGGTATGTACTTGACCTTCACCGGAACAATTTGTATGGATAGTCTTTTAAGAATAGTATATTTATGATTTATTAATATATTATAATAATATATCAATATGAAATCATATTATTTAATTAGTATTGATCAACAATTAATTTTGAATTAATTTAGTGATCAAAAAGAAACTAATTAAATATGGACTCCTATATATATAGAATGGGCCAATGTTCATTTCGGATGGGCTAAGCTTGCATGGAAGTCCATGGAGCTTTTAACCCATGGATCCTATGGAAATGAAAGGTCATGGGTATTAGGGTTTACATGGATGTAACCCTAGTCCACCATACTATATAAAGAGGTCTTTGGCACTTGAAATGGCACTAGTGTGTGAGATAACAAGGGTGGGTCGATTTCTAGAGTGCTTCATATTCTCTCAAAGTCTTCCAAGTTGTTTTGGGTGATTTTTGATTCCACTTGAGGCATTCACATTATTGGTGCTAGGCTCTTAAAGCTCCAAGCAATCAACCACAAGAAAATGTAAGTCATTCTACGAGTTTTATATTACAAATACCCCATGATATGCTAGTTAGGATGAGAACCTTGGAAAAATCAAATTTTGCATGTATAATAGAGAAAACATAGATCCAAGGTTTCTAGGGTTGCATGTACATCATAGGAGTGTTAGAATGCTCAAAACCCATCAATGGTATCAGAGCCTAGTCTTGTTTTCATTATACTTGATGCAAATTGCTGAAAAAAGTCAAAAATTTGCTCACTGTTCAGTGAACTCGCCGAGTCCATGGGGGGACTCGACGAGTCCAAGTAAAAGTTTATCCTACTCGTCGAGTAGGTTCATACACTCGACGAGTAGGAGGCCCATAGTGCAAAATTTCGAGTTTTAATGTTGGAATTGGAGGAGAATCATTACCCTAAACTATTTTGGACTTTTAAAATCTGTTTTTGATGTAGTAATGATTATGCTAATCCATTTTCAAAGGTTATTATCAAAGTTTCAAGTATTATATATGTTTATATGATTCTTGAAAATTGTTGATATGAATGTTCATGCTTATGAGTCTTGGTAGATCATAGGAATTATTTGCAAATTGTTTGTTAGTGTAATTCTTGATCTAAATGCCAATTAATGGACTCCATAACTTGTCCTCAAGTTATGGAATTCCAAAAGTCTTTTCTTTAAAACCATTAAAACTCATAAGTTATAAAAATGAAAAGTTTCGAATAGTTTCAAAACTTGCCCTCAAGTTTAGGAATTTGTGTAGTCTCACACATACTTTAATTCCAATCCCTAGAATTTTAAAAGTTAAAAATTCAACCCTTATACTTTATAATATTATAAGTTAATAATATATATATATATATATATATATATATATATATATATATATATATATATATATAAGATCAAGTCTGTCTTACCATTAGTAGGCCTCATTCACGAACCCGGTCTATAAGGGGGGTATAAAGTTATTGCCAATAAAATGGCAGCTTAATGGGTGTCCACTCTCACCCACCGCTTCCTTGACTGGTGGAGGGTCGTTAGCCGAACGGGTAGGACAAGGACTATAATTCTCATTAAAAGTATAATGATTATAAAGTAACTAAATGTTTTATAAATTCTCAATCTTAGTTACTTTAGGAAAATGTGAATTTGGTGCTAACCTATGAAATTACACTTTGTACCTTACCAAGTTGTGTGGAGCGTGTGTGGTTAACTGGCACACTAACATGGACTAGTAAATGTAGAAAAGGGTAACTTAATGTTTATCATAGATTTGTGGAGCGCGTGTGGTTAACCGACACATCGATAAGGTGATAAAATTAAGGGTACCAAGTTAATTTGCATGGTTATTCACACCTTGTTTGTGATCCTCAGCATCCCAGTCACAAACTTGAGAGGGCACAATCGAGATTTAAACATGCCATTGAAAAGTTGAATGAATCTCAAAAGAATCTAGGAGTTTCAATCTAATTAAAACCTAATAATTTATTTCGTTTTTAATGGTGGAAATTGGTGAATCGTCATTCGCCTACCTTCAAATATTATATAGCTTGGATTATGGTATCCCTCTTCCAAGTTTTTTAGTATTGTGTTGGGTCCTAGCCTTAATATTACATTTGGGTGTCTTATTAAGGACTCTTTATGTAATCTAAAATTGTCTTTCTTCGTTCAGAAGTCGTGCGAGGCGACTAAGTAGGGAGTCCTTTAGCTCCACAACCGGGTGGAAACCCAGTATTTCAGAGGATTGGCAAGTGAATTGAGACCCAGGAGGTCTCGATAGCTTTTGGTAAGCAGCTATGTAACAACGTATACTGCTTCAGGCAGTTCAGTGTTCGGGCAATTTCAACATTTGGGCAGTGATAGTATGTGTGTTTTTAGTTGCATATGCGCATGGAATAGCTAGTTTATTGGGGAGTGACAAGTCACCCACAGTGGGATTAGCTGAGCCTTAGCCGAGAATAAGTGATCTGCTGTGATACCCATTTTTTTTTTTTGCAAAAATTTTAAACTTTTAAAACCCATCTTAAATTAAATTAAAACAACTGAAATAGTCATAACATAATCCATCAACTTAATAATCATATAAAATAAGTGCGGAAGTAATAATAATAATAAGGTCCCAACAAAATAACTAGTAGCGATGTCCCGATGCTCCATGTCAAGCCTTAGCCTCTTTAATCTTAACACCTGAAAAGTTATAAGGGAAAAACGTAAGCACGAAGCTTAGTGAATTCAAACACAGACATTGTACTAACATTCATACTTACTAGCCCTAATCCATTTTCCAATTATAATGATAAAGGCAAAGAACGAATCAATTTCTATATTACGAGAAGGACTTGTAGGTTTGAACCGCACCGGGAAGATCCCGTATCATTTGGCCCTAATCACCGCACCTCACGAAGAGTATTACGTTGGTGATCTTACCTACCCACCGCACTGGTAAATCTGTATCCTTTGGTGGTGTCCCCATATCCATAATTAGTTACATACAGTGCACATGTACGAATTAAAACAATACTTATATAGCATGCTTTTATAATAAATTCAAATAATCACACACGAGCTAACTAGCAAACACAATCATCAATACAACGGTGTGAGAGAACTCACCTTGAGTGAGTATTAAGGATGGCTAACAATAAAATAATGCTACCAAGCTTGAGCAAACTTCAAAACCTCACCTAAGAAGGACTAAAGGTTAGAAAGGAGAAGTAATGAAGCTATGAGTTGAGAAAAGAGTAATCACAGCAAGGTCTCTGAAACAGACCTGCTGTTCAAAACGGATTTACTCCAAAATCTAAAACAGAAACATAGCTTTAACTAAATTTTATAGGAAACTATGATTGCTCTGGATTCCACAACTATAAAGAACTCATTCTAACTCCAAAAGATGAATTAAATATGAATTTTACAAAATGGTGTATCACTTCTGTCTCCAACAATACAGTCAAGTGATGTTGGCCAATTCTACCCAACTTGTGAGTAGAATTCGTCCAAAAGAAAATTAAGAGAAGTAAAGGACATACAAGTGAAAGTCTCAGAGTTGGAATTGAATGAAAAGCATCTCTCAAACTCCAGATATAAAATTCACATTGTGGACAATCACAGCACTAGCAAAAGCTGGTGACTGCCCACTGACCTGGAGTGTGGATCCATTCTAACCAATTTATAATTGGAAATAACACCCCATATTCTCCAGATCTTAAATTCATAATATAAGGAACATATAGAAACTTGGAATCACTCTGGATCCTTTTCCAAGCCTTAGAAATTATGAAAACCAAATGACATATCAGAACAGACCCGGATCAGACCTAACAGCAAAGATGCCATTCTTTCACATAGATAAAGCCCTTATCAGTGAGGTTGGCCTTCTTAAGAAAGTTATCCAACTCAATTTGTAAACTTTTGGAACTGGTTTGGGGTCCGTTTGAGTTCTAGATCTCCAGATATGATTTTTACAAAATGACTACAGATCTGATGGAAAACAGAATCGTAGCCACCCGTGATTCCTTTTTGGCTTATCCATCCTTCTCCTTTTGAAACACATTTTAAGATGTGTTCATCATCCCAATTCAGTCCCCATGATAATGGTGGTACTAAAAAGGGTTAGGGATCATTAGGATTTCATTTAGCCACAAGGATGTAATAATAATCAACATGAAAATAAACATAAGCACATAAAATCATCATTCTCCCTTTTAGGGTTTCCATGATCTTTTGCCACATGTAATCCCCTAGATCCATCATCCACCATATATGGGGTGAAGATAGGATCTTGAGATGATGTATAACATACAATTACAAATAAAATAAGAAGGAGAAGAGGTGAAGATGAAATCATAAAACTAGAACAAGGTTATGAATCAAGTTGTAAGAAAGGATAAGGAGGTTCATACCAATACGAATCAAGGCTGGAAATGAACAAGAATTAAGCTCCAAACAGCCCCTTGGCTGCTCTTGATCCCAAAGAGAGAGAGAGGGACGATTTTTGAGAGAGAGGGAGGGTTTAGAGTGTTTTCCTTGTGTGTGTTCCAAATGATTCAATTTACACATTAAGTACTATTAACTAGATGGACTTTGCAAATAGGCCCATAGCCCATGGACTTCAATAAAAGGAGTTTACAAGATGATCAAAAGAGTCCAATAACATAAGAAATTAGACATTGGTTAGATAAATTAACCCAAGGTTACAAGGATAATTAAATTAAAATAACCAAACGTACCGAGAAAACCCGGGGCGTTACATCTGTAGAGGTAATTGGGTTTGTGACCTCGGTTTATGGCGAGAACCACATGCTATCAGAAGTTAAGTAGTCAGTTGAGGGATGAACAGACTAGATTCATCAATAATGATTTATTATGAGTGGTCTGTCAGGGATTTAGACCATCTCGAGATAGCAGATTTCGGATAGATTACATGTGGTCTTGTTGCAAGGAATTCGTTCACCTACATATTGTAGGGCTTTGCGAAGATTGGTCACGGATACCCTGGGAAGGCTAGGGTGTGCC
Source organism: Lactuca serriola (assembly GCF_051521515.1). Classification (NCBI taxonomy): domain Eukaryota; kingdom Viridiplantae; phylum Streptophyta; class Magnoliopsida; order Asterales; family Asteraceae; genus Lactuca; species Lactuca serriola. The sequence continues at coordinate 9,325,593 of NC_136414.1, read as the reverse complement.
CAGGAAGATGACTATGTTACTAGAGTGGCTTGGTATGTAAGTATTGGTAAGGAATGATTTCGAGGACGAAATCTAATTTAAGTGGGGGAGAGTTGTAAAGCCCCGTTTATTTATTAAATAAATAAATGAATTAATGAACGAATTGAAGCCTTAAAATAAATAATTATATAGCAAGGTGATGGTCTCGAAGAGCTAACTGTCACAATTTTAGAAGTTGGGGGTTAAAAGTGTATGATTCAGAGTGGTTTGTAAATATTCATGATGACAGGGACTAATTGGTAATTATTAGGACTTAATATGGAAGGAATTATGGAAGCAAGGGCTGAAAGGTAAAATTCGGACTGCAATTGTAAAGAATTCGGGAATCAGGGTTCAAATGGTAAAATTTGGATCATATTTGAAAAGAATTATATAATGAGGGGTTGTTTCTGCCATTATGGAAATAAGGCTTTATGGCATAAGGTATATAAGCTTAGCATTCCCAATTCTAACCCTAAACCTACTCACGCATGATGCAGCCGCCACTCCCACTTACTCCACCTCCGGCGCCGCTCCTACATCCGACCACCCAACACTGTCAAGCAATCCATGTCGCCGATTCGTGGCCTCCAGCCGCCGCCTTTTCCGGGAACGAGAACCGATATGCGAACTACCGAGATTTGTTGCCTTATTGCACTGAGACGGTGAAGTTATATCTGCCGTTGTTTGCCATCTCATGCCACCTCTCTTCTCTATTTCTTGTTGTCGGCGCTGCTTCGTTCATGGTGGTCTCCATTTCGTAGTCGCGACCACTGTCGCTGCACGGCTCGATTCATTTACTTGTGTCACTGCTTCAGCTATTGCAAACTGCCGTCGTGGAGCCGTTGTCGTCGCAAATCACCACCATCAGCCGTCGTCGTTGTGTTTGCTGCCGATGAAGCGAGAGTTCGAGCCCCAGCTGTGGTTGCTAGGGCTGTTACTGCCGTTGTCGTACGCCACCGGGAGGTGGGTGGTCATTTCCATTTCCGAGAAAAAGGATGTGTATTATGTGCGTGTTTTGGTGTGTGTTCCAGTGTACAAGTTGTGCCTTTCATCCATGGGTTGTATGAGTGACTTTGGCTGGAAAACCCACCGCCACCACCGTGAGGTGGTGGCTGCCACCATACACCGCCATGTATGTGTGTTTAAATTAGTTAGGGTGTGTGTGTGAGCTTTGGTATTTCATTGTAAATTGTAAAAGAAAATGGAATAATGAGAAAGAAACCATAACAACCACCGTGAGGTGGTGGCTGCCGCCTCCGGCCGCCGTGTCGGGTGGCGGTGTGTTTTGTCTCTTGTGATTGATTTGTTTGGGGTGCTAGAAACCCTAATGGGCTTAAAGGAGCTCTAATGGGCCCAATGAAGCTTAATGGACTCTAATAGACCCAATAAAACCCTAATGGGCTCAATGATATTCTAGTGGGCTTGGTAGACCCAATAAAGCCCTAAATAACCTAAAAGTCCAACAAATTAATAATGGGCTAGTATTTGTGTTGGAAAAACCCTAATGCCAATAAATCTTAATTTGGGGAATTAAGCGTGTCACACGAGAATTATTTAATAACTTGGAATATTAATTAATAATCATTGGCGGAAATTAATCTAAGTAATATTGGACTTAATGGATTAAGTCCTTAATGGGTTTAGTGGGAAACTTAACCTTAATCATCATTTTATGTGAAACCCTAATTTCACTTGGGTTTATTGTTGGGCCTTTCTATTGGGCCTTGATGATTTGGGTTATTAAATGGACTATCCAAGATCAAGCAAATGGTCTAGAGTAATTTAATGGGCCTAGGATAAGGCCCATGTAAGGGCTTGCGCCCAGTTTGGAAAATTGGGCCATAGATGGGCCAAGGTTTGGGCCTTAATGAGTATATGATGTTGGGCCTTAGAATGAGACCATGTATAGGCCTAGGCCTAATTTGGAAAATTGGTCCATGTGTTGGGCTTTGATTCCTAGTTGACTTTGGGCCTACGGATTGAGCCTTGGGCTTGAATAAGCCAAGCGAGGGGTAATGTAGTAATTACCCAAAGAATGTACGTATGGTTATGTATTGGGACCCAATTATTAATTGGGTGTTATTTTGGTGTTGACAGTTCGGGAATCTGTCAGCCAGCAGTTGGGGGTTGAGTCTGCGGGACTTCAGCAAGTGTGGGATTGTGTCTTCGGGACTTCAGCAGTGTGAGGTGAGTTACCTTCCAGTAGCGGTGGGTCTATGGCCACAATGTCGGCCCACCAGTAGGAGTTGTATGATAGATGATTGTCTCTGTGATATTCATCTAGGGTTGCTACTACCTGTGTTATGTTTATGTGCTAGTATGATATGATGCTATGTGATATGTGTTATGTGGTAGTAGTAGGGGTGAAATAGTCCCCAGTATCCGGTCGTGAGGACCGAAGGGGAGGCCAGCGCCCAGATATGCTAGGCAGTATCCGGTCGTAAGGACCGAAGGGTAGACCAGCACCCAGATATGCTAGTCAGTATCCGGTCATGAGGACCGAAGGGGAGGCCAGCACCCAGATATGCTAGGCAGTATCCGGTCGAGAGGACCGAAGGGGTAGGTCGGGCACCCAGATATGCCCGGCAATATATGTATGATATGAGATTGTATGATATGTGGTATGATGGGGGAACTCACTAAGCTTCGTGCTTACGGTTTTCAGTTTTGGTTTCAGGTACTTCGTGCTTAAAGGAAAGGAGCCGGCTTGATCGCAGCGCATCACACTATGGTTTTCCGCACATGAGATCTTTGGGATTACACTCTGATATTGTTTTATGATAACATCGTTGATTATTTCAACTTTGGTTTTGACATGACATGATATTACAGATGTTTTATGACACTGTCAGTTTTATAATGACGTATTTAAAAAAGAAATTTTTGGCCTGTATTTTTGGGATGTTACACTAGGGGTGAAGGTTTGTTGGACCTCATACACACAGATGTGTGTGGAGCTGCCACAAGGGATGTTAGCCGCTTCCATGTAACTTTTACTAATGATTACAGTAGATATGTTTATGTCTACTTAATCAAGCATAAGTCAAAAACCTTTGAGAAATTCAAAGAGTTTAAACAAGAAGTGGAGAATCAGTTGGGAAGGAACATTAAGATGCTACGATCCGATCAAGGTGAAGAGTATCTTAGTACAGAGTTCCTTGACTATCTTAAGGAATGTGGAATCATTTCACAATTGACACCTCCCAGAACACCAAGTGAGTGCCTGGTCAACGAAAGTGCATGCGGCAAACTTCACCTTCATCTCCTCAGGGCATTCACATATCTCGAACACCGATTCCACCTTCTCGATCCATCGTTTCAGGGTAATCATTCCTCCAGTGCCGTTAAAGGTTCGTGGTTTGGCGTTGGTGAAGTCTTTGTAGGAGCATGTTTTGGTGGGTCCTTGATTTATCCCGTTGTTTGAACTTCCAGCCCCTTGTCCGTTGACTCCTCCATTGTTCCCTTGGTGAATTTGTGCCATAGCCGCAGTGACTGCAGCAGATACCGCTGCCTAAAAAGCAACAAATTTGAACTCGGGCGGGTTTGGCTCAGGGTTTCTGCGGGTTAGTCGTCGAGGCATCTTTCTGCCATGGAACGGAAAGATGTTGAGTGTCTGTGCTTTTTGTGGGATTGTGATCCTATAAACTAGGTGTGTGGCACAACTTAAGTAATTTCACAAATTAGCACACAATCATGGATATGTAACACATAGCAGATTAAAACATCACAGTAAACATATAAAAATTTTCATTAATATTATTTGCACTTTGATACATGAAAATTTTGCTCGAAAGAGCATACATAAGCGGTACAAGTTCAGTAGCATAACGGCTCTATGAGTAGTGTAATCACTTAAACATAAAGTCGATGGTACATAGCATAGATCATAGTACTAGTAAGATAAGTCTATTCCAAACACTCTATGGAGCGCCCTATAACAGTAGCGAGATCATATGTCGAAGTGTTGAGCCAACAACTGAGCGATCTCAGTCATTTCTCCAATGACCTCATCCCTCTCATGCTCAGCTCGCACTGCATGTGCTTCCATGCTGAATAGTTGTTGCCGCCTACGGCAATCTCAGCTTTGGGGTAGTGATTCTCCCTTGCGGGATTCACTGGTGGGGCAGGGTGGTCCTACTGCATCTCGCTGACAGGTGGTGTGGCGAAGTCATCGCCTGAGTCTTGTCCTTCCTCCATGTCATCATCGGCCTCATCGAACTCGTAGTCAGTGTCCGTGTACTCGTCAGGCCCAACGTCGTGTGCTCCCCCTTGCTCGTCTTCAATCATCCCGTGAGCCACTAAGACCTGATGAAACTGAATGCCCTGCTGCTCCCCTTCCATAGCGACTGAGAGGAGGTATACAAATAAACTATCATTACTCCTAGGATGCTACAATTATTGTATAGATTGAGCTGATGTTCTCTTCTTGGTGATAAAGGGGGTATGTTTTTAGGTTCCCTAGCCATCACGATTTCCTCAGGACATGTGATAGTTGTGTCTTGGAGGAAATGTAGTTGATCAGGCTACATCCACTCCTTGATACGACTATGAACAGTCCTGGCTTAACCGAGATGCTAGCATTATCTTGTTTGGTTCGGTATTATGTTCTTTTTCCTAATTCACACAAGCAAAGATGTTTTATCGTTGTGTTTTACTTGTTTTGTTCAGAGTTGTGTTATTCCCTCTTTTTGGTTTATAGTTGTATATCAATGTGTGGTTAGATATGCTAGTTCACTATAAACAGAGCTCTGATACCAACCTGTCACACCCCCGAACAAGACGGCGGAACGTCCGAGGGCTCTTGTGACTTAAATTGAATACCATCACAATGAATATACATGAATCTTAACATAAATCATCACCATGCATTTTAATAATACAACTTATATTGTTTACATCCAGTACATTGTTTTGAACATTTCAAATTCATAACATAGATTGTCTGATAGATATCATAAGCAAAACACCCAGGCATTACTTGGTACTTATTCTTCGGTTTACCTGTTACCTGAGAATACAAGTTAATTTGAAAAACGTCAACATATGAAATGTTGGTGAGTTCATAAGCAATGTTGTGATAAAATGACTTGGTGTAGTTTGTAGAACCCAGAAAATCTGATATTTTCTGAAAAGATCATTATTTATAAAATAAAAGTGTGAAGATCCGTAAATATATGCTTGTTGATTTTCAAAACATGTATAAATGTTGAACTTTAGTATTAATCGCGCAAGTGAAGATGTTGAACTTCCTAGGAAAACCCGATGTTTTCCCAATACATAAAATACAGTGATTTCTCAATTGTTATACCGTCACGACGAATGATTTTGATTACTCGGGTGGCGTTGGATTAATTTGGGTTTGTGAGTTGTTATAACCACGCATTAGAAAATGTCTAGTTTATAACTACAGATTTCGAATGATCCTTAAAGGCGTCGCCCGTTACTACTCACTTAATCCACAACCATGATTACTCTTGATTAACGTCCTGAATTTGTTTATCTTGATTACTCGTAAGCCTAACAAACGAGGAAAAGGGGGAGTACGAAGTCCCGTGATTTCCGTGAGTTATTTTAGGCTGTTGGGGATGCGAAAGGCACGTTGGCCCAACTCGCATTTGATTTCTTGACCTCACTAGCAACACTAATGGGCCACTAGGGCCCAATAGCACATTAGAGCCATTGAAGTCCTTTTACATGAAATCGGGTCATAGGAGGCCCAATAGAACATAAGCATATTCCCTTTGGGCCCAAAGATCATGTTAATGGGCTAGCAAGGCCCAACAAGCAATATTTGAAACTTCCAAGCCCAAAGTTTGTAAATTAGCTCATCGTAGTTATCGCGTATTTATTTAGGTGGTTTGGTTTAGCACTTGTTGTTTTGTATTGATTCGAGACCGAATCACTTCGTTTGTAACGATATTTGTTTTCCATTTCGTTGGTAGCCGTGGATCTTGTATTTTGTATTAATGAATTAATTTTTTTAAAAGTGGAATTTGACATTTTCACTACTCTTCTTTTATAAAAATAACACTTTTGGTCCTTTTATATAAAAGAATTTCATTTTTAGTTTCTTAAAACATTTTCTTGACATTTTTTTATCATAAACTTGTTGAAAAGAAAGTTCTAACCCAAAATTTATTTTGTTGGTAGCTTCAGCCCTTTCAGAATGGTGTTTCTCGGTCAGAACCCCATTTTTCTCAACTTTTACAGTTTTGGCCCAAAATCTAAAAACTTTGCATTTTTGGTCCTTTTTGACAGTGAAAAGCATTTTTGACCCTTAAAATATTTTGTTATGCTAATTACCCTCTGTTTTATAGAAAGTTTCATTTCAGCTCCTTAAAGTTATCATTTTTCGCATTTTGAGGCTTATTGGGCCGAAAAGCCCAAAATTAGCCCATTAAGCTAAAAATTTACATTTTAAGTCCCTTGAAAATTCATTTATTCAGAAAATGATTATAGAAACTGTTTTGACCCTTTTGACCCTCAAGAAACTGTGACTTGTCGATTTGTAACCCAAGTTTTGTATTTTTGACAATTTAAGCCCTAAAATGGGTTTTATGTTAGAATATGTTCATCATAGCCTTATAAGTTATCATTCTTGACTTGTTTGGTGTAAAATAGCTTAGATTATGTTTGTTTCCTTTCTCATGTCATAGATCTCGGGTTTACACCCCTTTTGTTAACATATTCATCACAAAAACACATGAAATCACACACATACATGCATAACACCACACATAGCATACACATACACATAGATCTACACATTTTCTTGTATTCTCCCCCATAAAACTCATGAAAACCGAAAAGAAAGGGGTATGAAGCTCACCTTGAGTTGTGGTTTCGGTTTTGAAGAAGATTGGGGAAGTTTGATGTTATTTTTGGCCCTAGCAAGTCTTCTTGGGTTGATTTCGAACTTAGAGGGTTTCTAAGATGGTGATAAAGAGTTTAAATGAGTTAAGAAGAGATTTTTGATGAAATGAAGTAAGTAGATCATAGATCCAAGAATGATCTTACCTTAGATGATGAATTTGTGGGGTAATCTCCTTGAAAAGCTTCCTAATCTCGAAAACTTGGTGAAGAAAGGAGAGAGTTTCTTTGAAAGTGTTCAAGTGAGATGTGTGTGTGTGTGTGTTTGTGTTGTTTCGGCCGAGAGAAGAAGAGAGATTAAATGAAGTGATGGTTGCATGGAAATATGGTTTACATGCATGGAAATCCAAGAGAAAATAATGAGGTGGCATAGCAAAAGTCAACTTCCATTTCTTTTCTCCTTTATATATATATATATATATATATATATATATATATATATATATATATATATAGATGGGCCGAGAGAAAGGAAGAAAAAAAGAATTTTTGGGCCTTTGGTGCTTAAATCCAAGTTATTGGCCCATGTTGATGATTTTCGGCCCATTGGACTCCTAAGGTGCCTCACGGCCCAATTTGTCAAAGAGAATAAATTTTATGGCCCATTTAGGTTAATTGGATTTGTTATGGTCCAATAAGGCCCATTAAAGTATTTTATTTCATTTTAGGCCCAATATGGCCCAAAATGTTAAAATAAATGAAAGTGGGTCCAATTAGAGCCCATTTAAGAGTTCTAAGCCCAAGATAGTCAAATTGGAAGCTTATTGGCCCATTGGGTCCAATAAGGAAATCCTAGTCCAGAATGGACTTAAACCGTGATTTCTAGGGTTTCCAATTCTTTGTTGACTATTTGCAGTGCTTGTATGAAGTTTTTGATTGAAGTTTGTTGTTATTGAATAAACATCTTACATGCTTTCACATTGTTGGTTCACATTTGTTATCATTGTTCCATGTTTACAAGGCATCGAATTTCCTAATTGTGACAATTCAGTCCATGTATGACAATCAAGTTTGAAACTTGGTTGACAATATACCGGGTCGTAAGACGGTCGGGTGCAAGTGGATCTTCAAGAAGAAGACCGACATGGATGGGAATGTACACACTTATAAAGTGCGACTGGTTGTGAAGGGCTTTACTCAAACTCTGGGAGTTGACTATGATGAGACCTTCTCACCAGTAGCGAAGATTAAGTCTATTAGGGTTATGCTAGCCATAGCTGCATTTCATGATTATGAAATATGGAAAATGGATGTCAAAACTGCTTTCCTTAATGGAAAGTTGACTAAGGATGTTTACATGAGTCAACCAGAGGGCTTTTTCAATGCAAAGTACCCTGATAAAGTGTGTAAGCTTGAGAAATCCATTTATGGATTGAAACAAGCATCTCGCAGCTGAAATCTTTGTTTTGATGAGAAAGTCAAAGAATTTGGTTTTTCGAGAAGCGAGGATGAGTCTTGTGTATATTTCAGAGCTAGTGGGAGTATATTTAGCTTTTTGGGTGTGTATGTGGATGACATACTACTCATAGGAAATGACATCCCAACTTTGCAGGAGATTAAGTCCTGGCTTGGGAAGTGTTTCTCTATGAAAGACCTTGGAGAAGCTGCCTATATCTTAGGGATAAGGATATTGAGAGATATGAGTAAAAGACCAATTGGACTTAGTCAAAGTACCTACTTGGACAAGGTGTTGAAAAGGTTCAACATGCAGAATTCCAAGAAAGATGATTTACCGATCTAAAGCAATGCCAAACTGAGTAAGGCTCATAGGCTGAGATAGCAGAGATGAGTCGATTACCATATGCTTCCGTTGTTGGCTCGATCATGTATATTATGACTTGTACCCACCCTGATGTGGCCTTTGCTTTGAGCATGGTCAGCGGATATCAGGGGAATCCTGGCAAGGCTCACTGGACTACGGTAAAGAACATTCTCAAGTACCTACGGAGGACTAAGGACTGGGTCCTTACCCTTGGTGGGAGTGATGACTTGAGAGTAATGGGGTATAGTGACGCTAGCTTTCAGACTGATAGGGATAATTTCCGTTCTCAGTCGGGTTGGGTCTTTACCCTAAATGGAGGAGCAATTACTTGTAAAAGTTCCAAGCATGAGACAGTAGCTGATTCGACACGTAAAGCGAAGAAGGAGGCGATATGTCTGAGGAACTTCATCGAAGACCTTGGAGTTGTACCAGCTATAAAGGAGCCTATGGAGATCTTCTGTGACAGAAATAGTGTGGTTGCCTTAGCCAAGGAACCGAGAGATCATGGCAGATCCAGACATATTGATAGAAAAATATCACTTCATAAGACTCAAGATAGAAGAAGGACTCCTTGTGGAAAAGAGGGTATCATCAGAAGAGAACCCAACAGATCCCTTCACGAAGGGACTGACTAGGGTTAGGCATTTGCAGCATGTAAGGCGCATCGGGTTGAAGGATGATATTAGTTTTACTGATTAGATAGTTATTTCTGAAGCTTGTAAAATGTAATTGACATTTGATGATTAAATAAAAGTTGTATTTGTTTATGAGTAAAGTGTTACTATCTTGTGTCAATCATTTACTATTGTTTCAACTTTGCATGTTTTGACTTCCAAAATAATTACTTTATTCAAACTCTCCACAGTCAATCATACTATGGAAGTAGGTATGAATCAAGACTATCATGAATTGGGCTTGTAGATGTCTAAGGTGTTTAGACATAGCAAAAGTTGCTGCAACATTCATGAGTGCTCATAAGTTCTGAGTATTGGATTTAACCTACGCTAACTTTTATCACTTCATGGAATTTATCTCGAGTGATCGTGAGACGGTAATATCATATAAGTCTTCAAACCTAGAGATATGAGTTGGTTGTACATTGATTGTACGAAAACGCATCAGTAACTTGATGTTATAAAAAGTTGTTGCAACATTCATGAGTGCTCATAAGTTCTGAGTATTGGATTTAACCCACGCTAACTTGTATCACTTCATGGAATTTATCTCGAGTGATCGTGAGGCGGTAATATCATATAAGTCTTCAAACCTAGATATATGAGTTGTTGATTATGAGTTGGTTGTACATTGATTGTACGAAAACGCATCAGTAACTTGATGTTATAAAACGTGCATTTGTGAATGATTCAACAAGTAGTTAGTACAAGCATATGAGTCGAAGTTTATATGTTCCTTTTAGTCCTTGAAGGATTAAAAGCAATATATGGGCCCCTTGATGATTTTGTTTTAACCAATGTGTCGAGCCCGGTTAGAACCAAATTGATGTGTTCAGTTTAGTTCTATGTCAAACAAATCGGAAATCGGGAAACAAAATGTTGGACAATAAGTACGACGTTGTTCCATGTATTTTTCCGGATGATATCTTGAATAGAGGATTATATGATCACTTATCTAAAATGGCACTTCATAGTTCAACAGAGTTTTAAGAGCTACGATTGTTGATCGATTCCTGACGTCATACTTGCAACTATAGTTATCAGACTTATCCAAGTGGGAGACTGTTGGATTAGGTGTCTAAGTCCATAACTATATTTGGTATGTACTTGACCCGACCCGGCATGGTCCATTTGGGTTGCACTTCACCGGAACAATTTGTATGGATAGTCTTTTGAGAATAGTATATTTATGATTTATTAATATATTATAAGCTATAATATATTAATATGAAATCATATTATTTAATTAGTATTGATCAACAATTAATTTGGAATTAATTTAGTGATAAAAAAGAAACTAATTAAATATGGACTCTTTTATATATAGAATGGGCCAATGTTCATTTAGGATAGGCTAAGCTTGCATGGAAGTCCATGGATAGTCCATGGAGCTTTTAACACATGGATCATATGGAAATGAAAGGTCATGGGTATTAGGGTTTACATGGATGTAACCCTAATCTACCATACTATATAAAGAGGTCATTGGCACTTGAAATGGCACTAGTGTGTGAGATAACAAGGGTGGGCTGATTTCTAGAGTGCTTCATATTCTCTCAAAGTCTTCCAAGTTGTTTTGGGTGATTTGTGATTCCACTTGAGGCATTCACATTATTGGTGCTAGGCTCTTAAAGCTCCAAGCAATCAACCACAAGAAAAGGTATGTCATTCTACTAGTTTTATATTACAAGTACCCCATGATATGCTAGTTAGGATGAGAACCTTGGAAAAATCAAACTTTGCATGTATAATAGAGAAAACATAGATCCAAGGTTTCTAGGGTTGCATGCACATCATAGGAGTGTTAGAATGCTCAAAACCCATCAGATAGTACAAAGAACCCCATAGAGGTAATGACGCCAAATCTTGAGAGCGAAAACCACAACCCCCAGCTTCAAATCATGCGTCAGATAGTTCGCCTCGTGAGGCTTCAATTGCCTCGAATCGTAGGTGATGACATGCCCTCTTTGCATCAATAATGTGTCCAATACTAAAATGGATGCACCGTAGTATACCAAAAAATCCTCTACGCCCTCAGGCAGGGATAGAATCGGCGCCTCGTATAACCTCTGCCTCAGTGTCTCGAACGCTTCCTGCTGCTCAGGCCCCCAGCGAAAGACCATAACCTTCTTCGTCAACCGGGTCAAGGGTACGACTATCTTGGAGAAGTCCTGAATGAATCTCCGGTAATAGTCTATCAATCCAAGGAAACTCCGAATCTCAGATGGAGACCTCGGAACCTCCCATCTCATCATGGCCTCTACTTTGGCCGGACCGACCAAAATCCCGTTCTGGTTGACAAGGTGCCCCAGAAACTGCACCTCGCACAACCAGAACTCGCACTTGGAGAACTTGGCGTACGAGCTTTCCCTCCTCAGGGTATCCAACACCTCCCTCAAGTGCTCCTCATGTTGCTTCTATGTCTTTGAGTAAACCAAGATGTCATCAATGAAAACTATCATAGACCGAGCCATCATTGGTCTGCATATGCAGTTCATGAGTTCCATGAAAGCAGCAAGAGAATTGGTGAGCCCGAAAGGCATCACCACAAACTCGTAGTAACCGTACCGAGTCCGAAAAGCAGTCTTCTGTACATCCTCATCTTTGACCCTCATCTGATGGTAGCCTGAACGCAAATCAATCTTGGAAAACCAAGATGCTCCATACAGCTGGTCTAATAGATCATCAATCCTCGGGAGTGGGTAACGGTTCTTCACCGTTACCTCGTTCAGCTCCCGGTAATCTATACACATCCGATGCAACATGTCCTTCTTCTTCACGAATAGAACCGAGGCTCCCCAGGGTCAACTGCTCGGTCTGATGAATCCTTTGTCTAACAGCTCCTGCAGTTGTGTAGACAACTCCTACATATCGGGAGGAGCCAACCGATACGGTGCCTTGGCTATCGGAGCCGCACCAGGAACCAGGTCAATCCTAAACTCCACATGTCTCTCCGGAGGTATCCCAGGCAACTCCTCTAGAAACACATCTGGGTACTCTCGCACCACTGAGATATCACTCACAGTCGCCTTACCCTCCTCCCGGGTATCCATGACGTAGGCGATATATCCGGTGCAACCCTACTGAAGGTAGCGCCTAGCTCTCGCTGATGAGCATAAAGCTAGTCCACGTTGTGGCCTCTCGCCTTGAATCACCAGCTCTCCCCCACTTGGGGTCCTGATATGTACCAACTGTTGCGCGCAGTCGATCATAGCCCCATTAGGGCTCAACCAGTCCATATCGATGATAACCTTGTTCCCACTCAACAGTATGGGAAGTAAATCTACCAGATAGCACTCCTCGAACAACCTCAAAACACAATCTCATAAAACCTTTGATGCATGTACTGATCGGTCATCAGCAATCTCGACCTCTAGAGGGCAATCCAACATGCCCGAAGACTCTGGGAACCTCTTGCTAAGTGCAAGAGAGACAAATGATCGGGTAGCACCCGAATCGAACAACACCTGGACTGGAATACCGTTCACATGGAACGATCCCGTCACCACATCAGTTGCAACGCGTGCCTCCTCGGTAGTCAACTAGATGGCTCGGCTCCTCACCATTCGAGCCTCTGTCTTGCCCTGCCAACCATCAATGATCTTCAGGGTCGTTGGAGCTGGCGCCGCCACTGGCGCTGCTGTTGCTGTCAATCTCGGCCAGTTGGCCTTTTTATGGCCCTTCTAATTGCAATGAAAGCAAATCAGGTCTGATGTCTGAATGGTAGGGGTAGGGGCAGTACAATCCCTGCCAAAGTGACCAGTCTTGCCGCACTTGTAGCAGCCTGATCCCGGCCCAGTGCAACAAACTCTCTCATGTGACCTGCCGCATTTCCCATAGTGGCTCCGACCCTGCTGGCCCTTCGACATAGAGTCGAATCCCTTGGGCTTCTTCCCCGAAATCCCAATAACCTGCTCCGTCTCTGCCTTCCTCTTCCTGAGGTGATCCAAGTCAATTTACCTCTCCCTCGCCATGGCAATCATAGAATACAAGGTCGAGCATGTTGAGTAGCTGACATGCTCCCGAATATCCATTCTCAACATGTCATGATAGCGGGTCTTCCGCATCTCCTCATCTCCTGCATACTGAGGCACCAATAAGTCCCTCTCTCGGAACTTAGTGGTAATCTCCGTCGCCGTCTCAGTAGTCTGTCTCATGTCAAGAAACTCCCTGGCTAACTGTTGAAGCTCCACAGTCGGCGCAAACTCAACCCTAAACTTGGTCACAAAGTTCGACCAAGTCATAGCCTCAATGGCTGGGGTTCCAAGTGAATCACCAACTAACTCCCACCAATCTCTAGCTCTGTCCCTCAAACAACCTACAACATACCGAACCTTCGACCCCTCAGGGCAGAAGCTTGTCAACTGAGCAGACTCCATGTCTGCAATCCACCTCCTGGAAACAATGGGGTCTTCACCCCGTGGAAGTCTGGCGCTCCGCATCCCCTGAAGTCCTTAAAAAATAGTATGCGCGCCCCTAACTGGCTAGACGCCCAGTCACTCCTAAACCTCCTGAGGTGATCCTGCATCAGCTCGATAATCATTTCCTTGATCGACTCGAAGATCACTAGGGTCGCCTCAAGAATGCCTCTCGTAATCTTTGACGCAATGAACTCGCGTAGTCCGTCATCAACCGGCTCGGATCCCGCACCCGAACCTGAACCTGATCCTGATCCAGATCCTGAACCTCCTGCTATGTGTCATGTCATCACCTTTCTCAAACAAAACACATAACCATCAGTATCATACATAACCTCGAGAGGTCTCATACACTATACAATTTCCCTGGTTCTGTCTCCGCCCTCCTTAACTCGAGTACGGATCCTCTGCTTTCAGTAGTACAGGCCCATACTACCTTCCACATCTATCCATACTTTCCTCAAGGTTTTCTTTGACTTTACCAAGTCCCTTTCACTACTACTGATCGATGCACTAATCTCATCCTTGGCTTACCCTAGGGTAACTCTCCGACCTACTCTCCGCCATCAGCTGCATAAGGAATCCCTGCTACCTTTACCTAACTAGCTTGAGAATACCACTAATATCACTAAGACCAGATAATTCTTCGAATGAGAGATCCTACCCCCACAACGGTTTGAATCAAACAAGAGCTGCGAAATAGGGTTGGACCTAACCTTCTTAAATTATTTAGTCCTCGCAATATGTAACTTAACGTATTCGTTTACTAGTTAGTCAAAGATAACTAGGACTCCCAGAAGCACAAAGCAAGCAGCATTCAGACATTAAGTAACCCAAACCAAGCATATCCTTGGCTCTATTCTAGCATGCAGTTCTCGTACACGTACAGTAGGCATATAAGGCATCCTTCCTAGATCCTTATCCCTAATCTAGCATGCACTTCTCATAATCAAATCATAACATAACATGTATTGGTATATTAGGGAAAACTTACTCGAGCTCGGTCGGTCGCACGCATCACACATCTTGTTCTTTCTCAAAACTTTTTACCTTAACTTTTAGAAAACTATTTTCTTAAAAAAAATCTTTCAAACCCTCGATTTGAGTTCAGAAACCCCCGAAGGAGCGTCCGAATCCCTCAAACCAAGGCTCTGTTACCAACTTGGAACATCCCAATTTTCATGACCAAAAATTTAATTTTTGACATAACGTTTATACAAATAATTTATAAGAAAACATCATTGAGTTACTTCAATTCATAAAACCATAGTCACATGTCTCAAAAACCATATCATCAAAACAGTAATAATGTCAGAGTATAATCTCATGGATCTCAAAATGCTGAAATCATGTGTGTG
Organism: Lactuca serriola; assembly: GCF_051521515.1. Lineage (NCBI taxonomy): Eukaryota > Viridiplantae > Streptophyta > Magnoliopsida > Asterales > Asteraceae > Lactuca > Lactuca serriola. The sequence continues at coordinate 9,310,490 of NC_136414.1, read as the reverse complement.
CGATGCGTTGCACCGTGCCGGCTCCTTCCCCTTCGATGAAGAGGTACCTGAAACCCAAACTGAAAACCGTAAGCACAAAGCTTAGTGAGTTCCCCCATCATGCCACATACCACATAATGGATATCCCTCGGTATCTTTCAACCGGTATCTATCTAGCATAACTGGGAGTTGAGCTCCCCTTCAGTATCTTTCAACCGCTAACCGGGAGCTAACCTCCCCTTCGGTATCTTTCAACCGGTAACCGGGAGCTAACCTCCCCATCGATATCTTTCAACCAGGAGCTAACCTCCCATTTGGTATCTTTCAACCAGTAACCGGGGGCTATTTCACCCTCTACCACTACCACATAATAGCATAATATAAACATACTGCTAGGCATGCATGGGTTCTGACGACCCCTTTTCAACTGGTATCTGGGGACTATCCCACCCCTACTACCACTAACATATATATCAAGCATCCTAGCCCATAAAGCATTTCAGATAGTGGCGAACCAGACAATTATCACAAAGACAATCATCTAACAAACATCCCCTACTAGTGGGTCGACATTGTGGCTTTAGACCCACTACTACTGGAAGGCAACTCACCTCAATGTCGTGTAGTAGTCGAACTGTCCTCGGTGTTGGGATCCTTCTCTCAATCTCCTCAAACTCCTACACATAACAACCTTCCTTAATTAACATTCATACTCTTAACACTTTCGAGGGTCAACTCAGGTCAAAGGTCAACATCATGGTCAAATTCAACTTCTGGTTGACTCAACTCGCCGAGTTGGTCCACCAACTCGTCGAGTTCCCTAACTCAGAGAATCTCAACTTCGCAATCTAACTCATCAAGTTACCCTCCAACTCGCCGAGTTTCTCCTTATGACAAAATCGAGACTTTCCATTTGAACTCGTCAGGTCCTTCCTTGGACTCGTCGAGTTCATCTTCATATCAATCGGGACATTGCCTTGAACTCGTTGAGTTCATCCTTGAACTTGTCGAGTCCTTTGATGTTCAAGTCCATATTCATGTTCATCTTGTTGAGTCCTCTTCTAGACTCAACCAGATTCCTCAGAAATAGAAAAGGGTAGGGGAACCATTACCCGACTCGCCGAGTCCTTTGAACAACTCGGTGAGTCCCCCAAAGTCAATGTCCATACAATCGATTTATGTCGAGCTCGTTGCATCCAAAGGGTAGATCTGACCTCCTAGGGTCGATATAACACGTAAAGTCACGGACTTTACATCCATGCATGGGTCTTCAAGCTCAAAAGGCCCAAAAATGAAGTCTACAAGGTGCATGGGGCTCCCATGGCCATAAAGTTGGCACCTTTATGCCATGAGAACCCTCCATGGTTCGAGATCTGAAGTCATAACTCTACTATACACTCTAAACCCGAAAGTGACTTAGAAATGCCCCAAAAATGATAAGATTCAATCCATAAAGAAGATCTAACAAATGGGAAGTTAAGGTTGAAGCTTTTTACCTCAAACAAGCTGGAAATGCAACCAAGACTCTGGATCTACTACTTTCTTCATGAACCTCCAAGCCTTTCCTTCCTTCTCCAAGCTTCAAATCACAAAAATGGCACCAAATAGCTCAAGAACACTCACAACTGATTAGGGTTTCGAGAATGGAGGTCTGAGGGTGATGGAGGCTGGAGTGGAGGCCACTTAATGTGTTTAAATAGGGCGCAGACCCTCGAATTTAGGGTTTCATCCAAACAGGTCTACTCGGCGAGTCGAGGCTTCCTACTCGGCGAGTAGACACTTCCACCCGTGTCCCAAAACTCACATCTACTCGACGAGTTGGACCTCCAACTCATCGAGTCCCATAGTAAAAATGCAAAAACTTAAATTAAAATATGTATCGGGAACTGGGCATTACACCCAAGAAAATTGTCTAGAAGAGCCTGAGATGTTATCACGGGATCAATTTTGAAAATTTCCTCATGAGTTATTTCCACATGAGTTTCCTCAATGATTGCCTCGATAGTTGTTTGCGGGTCGTGAAGCATAAAACACTTAAGGAGTTGCACTCTGTGGGGCAATTGGGTTAAGTTGGAAGCCAAGTTGGGACGCCATATTATGTAGAAATTGAAGTTGGCTATGAAGATTACTGATGTTGGGTGATGGTGTTTCTGTTGAAGCAGTAAACACATGTGGTTGTGATGTAGGGACATCAGGAAGATTTTTATTGATCATGTAGTCATGATCACTAAGCAAGGCATGCAACTCTATGAAGGTAATAGGTGGGTGACGGGCTAGGAGGGTGGACTTAAGTCCATTGTATTCTTCATGTAGCCCGGATATAACAAAAAGGACCAGATCCTTGTCTTTAACATGTTCACCTATGTTGGCAAGTGCAGTAGCATATTCTTGTGCACATGCAAGGTAGGTAAGAGGAGTTTCATCACCTTTCATAGCAAGTTTTAGCGACTGAGTTTTCAGTGTGTACTCTCTTGAAGATTTGTTTGGAGCATAAACACGTTCTAATTGTAACCAGAGATCTCATGAGGTAGTACCTTGGACGTGTTGGAAGGCAGACTTTGAGATGGTGGAGATGATGATCATATGAACATGAGCATCGTTACAGATCCAACGAGGGTAACTAGGGTTGTCTGTGATTGCATCTCCTGTGCCAACTTTGAACTCCGAGCATGTTATTGTACCATCGACATAACCGAACAGATTGTTGAAGACAAGGAAATGTTTGATCATAGCCTTCCAATTCCCATAGTTCATGGGTAAGAGGGTAAAAGCAAACTTGTGAGAGTTATGAGAGTTTTTCTCTTGTGTAGTGAAGGCAACTATGGTCGCCATGAAGCTTCTTGATTGATCGACGATTAGGGTTTAGGCCGTGTAAAAGGTTGCAGACATGAGGGATAACTTGGTTCTGATACCAAGTAAAACCGTGTATTATTATTATTGATCAAAGATTAGACGATCCTTATATATATATATATATATATATATATATATATATATATATATATATATTGAAAAATACTATTAGATAAATACAATTAGGTACCCTCTAATATAAACAATGTATTATGCTAAGCTAAACTTAATCTAACATCCAGGATGGATCGATTTAGGGTTTCAGATAGTCAAAAGGTGGAATTTTGGAAGAAATAGGGCCTCGTGACGTGACCTTTTAGTTGTCATGACATGAGAATGGTTGTTATGTGAATAGTGTTTCGGACTAATCTCACGATTTGATATATAGAGGCTCACGACATGACAGCTGATGCAGCCCAAGCCCATGATCTTTTAAGGTTTCCTCCAAAACCCTTTCACCTCAGAAAACCCTAGCATTCATTCCTTGTTTGAATCTTGGCCTTTTTGGAACATTTCTTTGTTTGAAGAAGAAGAAAAAAAAAGGTGATCTTTTGGTGAGGCTTGCAAGGAATCATCATCATCTTCACTTCACATTGTTTTTGGACCCTTGTAAGTGTCAAAGCTTCCATCTTTATTGTTGTTTGTTGCTAGATCTAAGTTTTGTCCCACTTTTTTCTTTGATTGAGCAAGTTGAATGAATGGAAACCATAAAGTGGGCAAATTTATGGGTTATAAGGGTCTTTAGAGTGTCATGAAGTTTAGATCTAGTGAATGGTTGGGTTTTGGAACCTTGCATGAAAGTTGGATGACCTTTTCTTCAATTTTTGACCCAAATGAGATCTAGACATGTATCAGACATACATGCCTTAAAAGCATCGATTGTCAAGTATATTATGGAGTTATAAGACCTTCTGGAAAGTTTGAGTAAAAGGCTTAATGGATTAAGGACTTAAATCTTTGGATTTTAGCCTCAGGCTGTACTCACGACGTGAGACATGAGGTCTTACGACATGAGATTAGAAAATCTCGTTTTCTGCTGGCTTATCTAGGGTTCACGACGTGATATAAGGCTGCTCATCATAAGGTCAGCTCATATGATTTTCCTTGTCTGAGTTGGCTAGGTTAAGTCGAGTCAAGTTGGAATCGTATCGAGTTGGCTCTCACTACGTGACCAAGCGCTGGTCACGACATGAGGCTAAATAGTTAACATCATTATGGGATGTTGACTTTGACCATTGACTTTTAACATGTGTTGACTTTTGGTCAAGATTGTTGATTTTAGTGTGTAGTCTAAGATTGGACCTTGGATGATGTGATAAGAGTGTTGTAATAGCGGTTGCGAGGCTTTTAGTTGTGGTTTAGCTGATTCGTGATTTTGGTGAGTCTCCTCACTATACTTAGGGGTCGAAGGCACCAATATCGGCCCATTGGAATATGTTATGTAAGATGTTAATTGTTTGTGTGACTCTTGCATTGTATGTTGGAGTGGGCCCAATGGTGTGCACGTAGGGTTGGGCCCATTTGCATGAGTGGGTTGGGCCCATAGTATATCGGGCTAGGCCCATTGTGTGACAGGCTAGGCCCAACTACATGTTGGGTTGGGCTCATTGATTATGAAGGGCTAGGTCCATTATTATGGGTTGGGCCCAATGCGCAGGCTAGGCCTAATGATATGTATAGTATGTGGTATTTTGGGGAACTCATTAAACTTTGTGCTTACGGTTTCATGTTTATGGTTTCGATACTTCTAGTACGAAAGGGAAGGGTCCGGCGTGACTGCATAGCATCCCCCAGAGTTTATTTTGCGCTGATAATTTTTACTATGATTTTTAAATATTATTTGTCACCTAGAATGGTTTTGTGAACAAATTGTTGTATGGATTAATGTTTTAAAATTGAAAATTTTTCTTTGGGACGTTACACATATTTAAAAATATTTGAGCATATAACTGATTTTGTTACCATTAATCAACTATTTAATATTCTTCAATCACTAAATTATCAATTATGGTATCACATTTTATCTTTCTAATCAATAATATTTTTATTTTAACTAATTAATCAAAAATATAAATAATTATAATGAAAATGAGTATTTTTATAGAGACATAGTTTATAAAAAAAATCAATTCCACATATAATATATGTTTAAAATAAAGGAGGAAGATTAGAAAATGTTTCAAAAATATGATGATATACTAAACAAGCAATGAAAGTAGGTTGTTTATAACTAGTTAAAATTTGTTGTAACTATGTTTGGGTCGCGACAGATAAACGTAGCATGAAAACATGACTAAACTGGTCCTAGTTACTCTTTGGGACGGAGTGGAAGAAGGGAGGGGATTCTCGAACGCGGAAAAGGATCCAATAACTCCGAAAGAATTGAGCGAGGAGTCGTATCAAGTGAAAATCTCATGTACGGTTCTGTAGAGTGGCAGTAAAGATGACTTATTTGTCAACTTTTTCACTATTACCCAAAAAAAAACCAAACCCTACCTTACGTAAAGTTGTCAAATTACGATAGATTTCATGTTGGTGATGGTGGTTATGGGTACACATATTTGGAGGAATTTGAAGAACATGGTGGCAACTACGATGTAACTACATGTAATTTTTATTGATTTAGGTTCTTTTGACGATCACTAAACACATGCACACAGAGACACACACATTTTTTTCTTACTTTCTACTTCATCCATCATTTAATTGATTTAGATTCTTTTCTAATGACGATCACTAAACACGCACACAGAGACACATTTTTTTCATACTTTCTACTTCATCCATCATTTAATACTTCTTTAACATTTTTTACCTCGCTCACTGAATTGAATCTATTTTGGCATATTTATAATCTATTATCAACCTGCAACTAATTCTAACAATATTTCCTAGCCATTTTCATTGACATTAATAAGTTAAAATCTAAATAAAGAAAGTTTGATCACTATACATTGGAAAAGAACATTGCTTCCTAGCCATTTTCATCGACATTAATAAGTTAAAATCTAAATAAAGAAAGTTTCACCATCTATACATTGGAAAAGAGCATTGCTTCTATAATATCCCTCGACTGGAGTGGAATATAGTTATAGAAGTTCTAATTCTCTTGCCTCCAAATTCATTGTTTTGGCCCCTACGATTGAATTTTTTTTTTTGGTTATTATTTTTAGGGAAATCTTCATAAAAGTCTCAATATTTACGGAAAAGTTACACTTTAGTCCTAAGATTTTTTTTGAACAAAAAAGTCCCGAAAACCGGCAAAAATTTACAGTTTGACCCTTTTTGACCGGTTGAAACCGGTACCAAATTAATTTGGGACTATTTCGTAAACTAATCCAAAATATTTGGACTTTTCTGTAAACAAAAAATATTATGACTTTTCTACAAACAGAACCATTATTATTATTATTATTATTATTATTATTATTATTATTATTATTATTATTATTATTATTATTATTATTATTAAAGAAATATAAAAAAGAATACTATTTTTTGAACTTGTTAGTATTAATATTATTACTAATACATATAAATGAATTTAAGTGAAAAAAAATATTAATGACATTGTTTAAGGGTGAATGTGGAGGAGATGTTGATGCTTTTAGCATTGAAATCATAAATGTTTGCTTGTATATTTTTACTTTGTTATGGTCATTTCACATTTGTTGTTATTGTTTTCAATTCAGAATAATAATACGTAACAATTTAAAAGAAGTTACATATTTGTAAAATTATTTATAAATAGTTTAAGCTAGAATGATTACTCACTTTGTATATAAAAATGTTTAAGGTGGAAGGATTATTTTTCAAATTCAACAGATCCACTACAAACATCTACATAGGTAGCCCATATCAAAATTCAAAAATATTAATTACAATATTTTATTTAATAAAAAGTAATAGGACATGTTTTTTGGATTAATACTTTTGAATTTTGATTAACACTTTTGAATTATTCCTATTACTTTTTATTAAACAAAATATTGTAATTAATATTTTTGAATTTTGATATGGGTAACCTATGCAGATGTTTGTAGTGGATTTGTTGGATTTGAAAAGTAATTCTTCTACCTTAAACAATTTTATATACAAAGTGAGATTAACTATTAATATGCAACTTCTTTCAAATTGTTAAGTATTAATATTCTGAATTGAAAACAATAATAACAAATATGAAATGACCATATACAAAGTAAAAATATACAAGCAGACATTCACGATTTCAATGCTAAAAGCATCACCATCTCCTTCACCTCAACCCTTAAACAATGTCATTAATATTAGTTTTTCATTTAATGCATTTATATGTATTAGTAACAATATTAATAATAACAAGTTCAAAAAATAGTATTCTTATTTATATAATAATAATAATAATAATAATAATAATAATAATAATAATAAGGGTTCTGTTTGTAGAAAAATCCTAATATTTTTATTTACAGAAAAGTCCTAATATTTTTCGTTTACAGAAAAATCCCAATATTTTGGATTAGTTTATGAAATAGTCCCAAATTAATTTGGTACCGGTTTCAACCGGTCAAAAAGGGTCAAACTGCAAATTTTTGCCGGTTTTCGGGACTTTTTCGTTCAAAAAAAAAATCTTGGGACTAAAGTGTAATTTTTCCGTAAATATTGGGACTTTTCTGAAGATTTCCCTTAGTTACTCGGTGGCATTACATAAATAGATACAATTTCATCTACAATAAAACTAAGAATCAAGTTGAATGATAATTTTCGTTTGTTTATATCGTTTTTTATTCTGTATCTACTTTATGTGGGTCCCATCTTAGTTTCGTATGCATAGTATGCATTATAGAGCGTAGACTGGTCATGCATGTCATGCATGCATATGAGATGTCAATGAGACAAAACTGCAAGTTGAATGATAATTTTTGTTTGTTTATATCATTTTTTATTCTGTATCTACTTTATGTGGGTCCCATCTTAGTTTCGTATGCATAGTATGCATTATAGAGCGTAGACTGGTCATGCATGTCATGCATGCATCTGAGATGTCAATGAGACAAAACTGCAATCTCTATCCATCTAAAAAGATGGAAGTGGGATAGAAACTCACTCTCGATCTCTCGTCTATGCAAAAGACGTAAATGTCTTCCTGATAAAAAAAAAAAATAGTTTGTCCGGTCCTATATGTACAATGCTATAATCAAAAGAAACAAAAAAAGGGGCAAATATAAGAAAGTAGTTTACTGATTCTTGCATTTAACTCGAGTAAATTCCCGTTATATTACACCTCTATTGAACCATAATCTCTTAGGACAAGCTCAACTTCTTCTACAACTCCCAATTCCCGAAACCAACGAGCCAATTTCTCGGAAGCTTCTTTCCCGATCATAATCCCATCACTCTCCAAATCCATCAAAAAATCCAACACTTCCTTAAGCTTCTTCTCCTTCTCATAAACATCCAACATCAAAGCCACACACTTATCATTGGGCCTAATACCCGCTCTCCTCATATTCTCAAATGCAACACAAGCTTCTCGATTTTGACCCGAAGTTACATATGCGTTAATTAAAAGCGTGCATATTTTATCATCAGGAATAATACCCGCAATTTGAATTGCATCAAAGATTCTTTGAGATCCCACACTATCGCCACTCATGGAGTATGCTCTTAACATCGCCTTGTAAACTTCACTTTTGGCATAAACTTGTTGAGATTCCATTTCTCTAAGTAGAATTTCTCCTTCTTTTAACATTCCAGCTCTAATGTATGCCATAACCATTGACCCGTAAGCTCGGTTATCTAAAGGAAGACTCAGAAGCTTCATTTTTTCAAATGTATCTTTTGCAAGATTGAATTTTCCAGATTTACTATACATGTGAATTAAAGACGTTAAAATTACTTGATCGCATTCAAGACCTTCATTTCTCATGGCTTGTAACGTGTTTTCAGCATCTTGTAATCGACTTTGCTTAGCATAACCATGAATGATCTTTGTATAGTCACGGATATTGGGTTCAAATGATTCTTCAAGAAGGGCAAATTCCGCCACCTATATCAAGATTTCAGAAATCAGGAAAATTAGTTGGAACTTATATATCGATTTGTTGATTGAAAATTAATCCTTTTCAACTCAAAATGTTGAAGCCCGATGAAGAGGTATGTCAATCATCTAAACATGAATAAAGAAATCGACACATGTATGCAGAAAAATGCAAAGGAAGGTTGGCCAGATGCGCGAAAATTTTATCAGTGAGTAGAAAATTTAAGAAAACTATACCTCGAAACGCAATGGATGATTCATGTTTCCCATTTCTTTGAGAACAACAAGCCAATCAGCTCGAACAGGCTTCATACTCCTTACCCACGCAGCCAACAATATCGATAGGTTAGTTTTTTCAGGCGAAAAACAAATCAGTTGTTTCATCAAGGCTCTGCATCGATTAGTCATGTTTTTCGGCAATCGAGATATATGGTTCCTTTGCGCGTCATTGATTTCATCAAGGTTGATTTCCGCCCATCTAATCTGCGGTCTCTCATCTTCAACTTTCTGCATTTGCCCTAGGTCGCCAACGGCACATACCAACCGGAAAATTTGGGGTTTTAGAAGGTTTAAATTTGTTAGTTTTGTAAACGAAGATTGTTTCCATGAATGCGAGCAATGTGACACTTGAATTTTGCATATTAGAGTACAGTTATGGTTGGAGAAAGATAACATGATTACAAGGAAAGGGAACAGGTAAACCTAGACAAAATTCATGAAACTGAAGAGCATTGACGAAAAATCAGGTCATGGAAACAGAATCACATCGCAAACCTTGCTGATTTTTGGTTCTAAAATCAGCCGGAATTCATGATAGCCAGAGCACACAAAAAAGAGGGGATGAGTTTGCTGCAGGCGAGAGTGCAAACGAAGGATGAATCAGATAGGATGAAGGTTAACTTTTGTTTTTTTGTACATATTTTAGAAAGAAATTTGGTCCCTTGTTTACGAACAGTAATGTGTATAATGTCCAAAAAGTTTTAAACTTGTACCAATTAAGTCCAAAATAAGAATTTTTTTGTGGTCTTGGTCAAGAGAGAAACGACAAGATCAGAGATGAGAAAAATAAGAATAACAAATGTAAGTACCCATATGTGGGACGACGATGCAGTGGTGTTGTGACTGTATTGGGTTGGCGAACGGTGGTGAGATTCGGTGTTGAAGCACAATAGAACTCTTTTTTAAATACGGCATGCGAGCTGCTCGATTGTTCCTTATTTATTAGCAACTTGGTGCTTGAAAAAGGGTACATGGTGACATGAATATCAATTTTTCTTTCTTGGGTCCTTGAATCACCTAAGCCTTCTTCACCACACAATGTGTTATCAATTAGAACATGATTTTCGAACAAGTTTTTTGTGGATTTGTGTTATTTATGTAACATTCTAAAAATCAAGGGTAAAAATTTGGTTTTATTATGCACAAAACATTCATTAACCTTTAATCCAACATCTAGAAGAGTTTCAAAATAAAAAAATTATCAGAGTTAAAATCCCAAAATCATATATTGCGGAAAACACGGGTGTATGCGCTGCGATAAAGTCGGACCCTTCTATTTTGAACCGGAGATACCTGAAACCAAAAATCACAAACTATAAGCACGAAGCTTAGTGAGTTCCCAAAATACCACATATCATACATACAATAAACATCTAGTAAACACATAGTGGGCCTCACCCTGTCATCGGCCCCTGCCCAACATCGGACCCCATCCGGCATCGGGCCCCGCCCGACATCGAGTTGAGCTCGGTAAAATGGGCCCGGCCCAACATACAATAACATATATCAAATAAACACATACACATGCAATAATCACATAGTTACATAGCATACAAATATTCATCAGGCCCTGCCCCACATCGGGCCTTACCCATAAAACATATAAACACCGGTATACTAACAACACAACACAAACATGGGTCGGCATTGTTTCCTTCGACCCGCTAAAACCGATAAGGAAACTCACCTCGAATGCAGAAGCTCATTAAAAGAATTCCCTAACTGTTGCCCTGACGACACCTCCGAACTATCAAATCAAAAATAACACCCAATTAGCATTTGGGTTCCAATCCATAACCACAACTTCATACCTGGGGTAAAAAGACCATTTTACCCCTAACCTACCTTGTCCAAATGCATAACCCAAACTACAATCTGAAAGGCCCAAAGGCCCACTAATCAACCAATGGCCCAATTTCTCAAATTAGGCCCAACCCCATATGGGCCTTATCCTAAGCCAATAATTCCTTTAATTACAATTCAGATTACCTCAAGTACCCTTTGGGACAAACTTGATCAAAGACATAAATTGAAAGTCAAAGTCAACAGTCCAAGTTGACCCAACTCGTTGAGTTGTCCTTCAACTCGCCGAGTTTCTCCATCAACTGCACAGATCGGAAAAAACCAAGTCAACTCTCCGAGTTGACCAACAAACTCATCGAGTTCTCCCAAGAACCAACAGCTTAATGCATTAAGTTGCCTTCATCGAATCCAAGAGCTCCAAAGCTCAGATCTCGACCAAAATGAGATCAAGAAGGGTAAAGTTTCCAACTTTACCCCTAGAAACCACCTAAATGGGTCCAAACCCATACCCTAGACTTAAAAGAGTGAGGGCTTAATCATTAAGCACTTAATCATCAGAGACAAACCCCAAAATGCAGATCTGACCCCATAAGGCTAGATGGTCACGTAAAGTTTCCAACTTTACGCTTAAGCATGACTAGGAGGAGCTCAAAAGCTCAAAAGGGGTAAATGACAGACTTAATGAATGCATGAAGTCCTTAAATCCATAAAGTTGGCAGCTTTATGCCAAAAGAGCTCATGTAGACCTTAGATCTAAAAGAATAATCATTTGGGACGTCCTAATCCCCAACATCCACCCAACCATGGCTAAGAAGCATAAACTCTTGTTGGAAATAACTTGTTAGTGTGGCCTTCATACTATTCTTGTAACGTATATTACATGTTGAGTACAATTATATTATCTACTATAGTGTTTGTCATAATGACGTGCTAGGTCCATATACATAAGTATATGTAGTATGATGGATATGACATTTTTTTGTAACATGAGGGGCTAAATATGTATGGTTCTATAACTTTTACATAAGGTGCAATTATGATCAATTAACACATATTGGGAGAAACATATTGTGTGAAGGAATTGATCGATCTCTTCCATATTCATCTTCATTCTCTCTTTATAAACACCATCATAATATGTGTTATACTCTCTCCATCAAGACTATCATTTTAGGGCACCACCATTATGGGAAGTGAGAAGGATCATGATATGGCACCACCAACTTGAACTCGATTGATGTTATCATTCTTTACAGGTAAGTATTCTTCATATTTGATTTCATGTTTATCAAGTAATTGAGAAATCGATCTTGGATTAAAACAACATGTAGTATCAAAGCATGATTTGAACTTAAACTCGTTATACCCTAATTTCAAATTTCAATTTTGTTTGAAGTGACGATGCTTACTGATATGTTTGAAGAATTTTTTTTATGAAAGGTAGTACAGTTTCAAATTAAGTTACCAGAATCAATTTTTCTATAGGAATTATGTTTGCTCGCCTAGGGTTTGTAATTTCCCTGTTACGCGTATGGGCCATGTGCTTTCAGTAGTACGGGCCCATACTACCTTCCACACTTACCTGCATTTGTCTCAAGGACCATCACAACAACCCTAACATTACATACTAGCATACACATACACTCAATCCTCACATCCTAGAGGAAAGTTAAACATCTCGAAACTGGACGACTGACCCCATACAACACATCTATGAAACTTCCACCAACCCTGCAACACTCGTGTATGCTAATCATACATAACATCAGACCCTATAAATAGTCGAATATTTGATCCTACCCTAAGCCCTTCATCAAACAAGAACAGTAAATAAGGACAAACCAAACATTCTCAGACTATAGAATCTTAGTTATGTATAATCATGATGCATACACTAAGCAACTACTGTAATGATGTCAATTTCATACATGGAAGAACCCTAGGCTATCAGGCATCATACAATCAGACAATTATGTTATGCAATTCTTGAAGATCCCTAGCCTATCACTAGCATGTTGATCTAACATATCGCAAAATCAAATAACTGTTTAATAATTTAGGGTCTACTTACTGTCTCCGACTGATCGTGCATATCGCATCCTCTTTGGTTATTTTGAAAACAATTTGAAAAATGTTTTTAAAATCTTTTCCCCTAGTTCGAAACTGGATTTACACGACTGTTCCTCCAATTCACTCAAACTAAGGCTCTGATACCAACTTATAACGCTCATAAGAATCATGATAAATTTAAACTTTTTCAAAACCAACCAATTTAAAATTTTGTTTACAAACATAGTTTCAAAAGTATTTCAACATCAGATTTCTCAAAATCATAAGTCCAAAACATGAGGATGTGTACGGCCACGCCTTTGCTTTCCCACGGTCATCTAAAGTACCTAAAACATAAACCAAAACTGTAAGCCAAACGCTTAGTGAGTTTCCCCCACAATACCAACACATAACATAAGCATAATACAAACAACATGCATACAGAGCCTTCAGCCTGACTGGAACACCCCACTAACTTATAGTCTATTTGGTACGCTCACAGAACCTTCAACATAACTAGTACGTCTCACTGGGCCTTCAGCCTATCTGGAACGTTCTCCGGGCCTTCGGCCTGACTGGTACGCCTCTCGGTCCTGCAGCATATCTGATACGCCCTGGGTCTCTTGGCCTTCATTATACACTAGTATGCCTCAACCCAACCATACATAAACCATGTCAACATTTACATAACAGATAAGCATACATATAATCAACCAATAGACAATCAGACATATCTTACAGATCACTAAGCATAACATCATCCTATTTATCAGGATACATATCTAACAAACCACTACAACATACTGACATGCGATAAACCATGATAATAATCCAATGGGTTGACCTTGGTGCCTTCAACCTAAAATTACAGTAAGGAAAACTCACCTTACAAACTGAACAAAAACTAATGAGGTCCCTGACTCCGCAACTCAGCTCTCTAACCGGCACCTAATCCCACCAAAGACCAGTTCCATCAAAATCCCAAAATACCTAAAATACACTCAATGGGCAAACGTGGTCAAATTCAATTGATCATACCCACCAACTCAACTGAGTCAACCCAACCTAGTCAACTTAGGGTGTGTACGTGGGCCATACTCCTGAGGTACGTTGGGCGTATACGAAGCCTTGCAGTTGACCACCATTTGGGTGGTTGACCAAGTACGCAAGACATACTCTGAGTACGCAAGGTGTACCCTCGCATCCTTCAAAACCTAATAAGTTCTTAATAGCTTAAGCACTCACGTCCATAATTCAGATTCAAGGCTCAAATACACTATAGAGTCATAAAGTTTACAACTTTATGACTTTGCATGCCCATTAAGAGCTTAACTCAAGGTCTTAATCCATTAAGACCTTCTACAAGATGCATGGATCAAAACTAGCCATTAGGACTTCATTTTTATGACTTATGACCCCTCATAGGGTCTGAAAGGACAACTTAACTCGTCGAGAACATGCCATACTCAAGATAAGACATTTGGGACCAAAAAGTATCACTAAAACCCCCATTTCTTGATCTACAAGATTGAAAGACAAAGATGCAAGCTTTATACCTTAGAAGACTTGAAAATGAGGGATAAGTTCCAAATCCAAGGTGCTTCACTCATCCAAGATGATCTTGGCTTCCTTCCTTCTTCTTCTAAGAACTCAAACACACACTGTAATGCTTGAAATGGCTTCACAATATGGTTCTAGGGCTTCAAACATGAATGGGGGTGGAGGCTGACGAGATGAAAGAGAATAAGGCCATAAGGATGCTTAAATACCAACCAAACCCTAAAAGTTAGGGTTTCCCCATTTAGGAAGTACGCCCAGTGTACAAGGATGTACGCTAAGCATGGATGTACACCCAACATATTAGGGCGCACCCTAGTATGATTAGCGTACACCACGTACGCATGGCGTACTTCGAAGCCATTATTTACAAAAATGCCATTAAGGCCCCTTTTGCATATAATTCTTGAACTTTAGGACCAATTGCAATATAAATAAGTTAAAGGGTTGAAATTTGAAGTACCTTAACATCGGGATGTTACAGCCCGTTTAGGAATTTGGGCCATATTGGGCTTTGGGATGCCATTTAGGAATTTGGGCTTATTGAGCAAATGGGTTGGGCCTTGGTTTTGGGTCATGTAAAGAAAGGGTAAAACGGTCTTTTACCCTGGATGTTGGACAAGTAACTTAGATTCTTGAATATGGATTGTGATCCAATTATTAATTGGATATTATTTGATGGTATTAGCGCGGGGATTTTCTGGATCAACAGACCGAGATTTTATCTGAGAGATTCAACAGCTTGAGGTGAGTTTCCTCACTGTGCTTGGCGGGTCGAAGGCACCAATGCCGACCTATAGTTTATTATGATCAGGATGCTAGTTGTCTGTGTGACTCTTACATGTATGATATCTGATATATATGTCGGGCGCTGCCTGATGATTATATTGTATTTTATCTTTGTGATTCTTGTATGTGTTCATGTGTTTGTATGTATATCGGGCGGGGGCCTGATGACCGACATATATGATTCCAAGCGGGGCCCGATGACGGACGGGGCCCATTATATGTTTGATATGTACGGTATGTGATATTTTAGGGAACTCACTAAGGTTTGTACTTACGGTTTTCAGTTTATGTTTCAGGTACTTCTGGTTCGAAGGGGAAGAGCTTGGGATGACTGCATTCCACACACCATATTGTTCCGTATTTTACATGACTATGATGTATTGAGATGTTTATTGACATACTCTAATTTCAATATGGTTTCATGATATTTTTGGATAATGGTTTTATTAATATAAAAATCGAAATTTTTGGTCTTAATTTTTGGGACGTTACAGTAATAGATCACTAGTCTAAGTAAACTAGATATTAGCCAAGTGAACTATGCGACGATTTGTGTGTTCTATGAAGATGGTGAACTATGTGACGATGGTGAACCATGTGACGATCTGTCATGTACTATAACTTATTACGATAGTCAAAATGCGACATGACTCACGAAGAATTCGATGTTCCACGAGCAAACAAAACATATTGGCATACAACATTGTTACATCAGATATGTCACTGCCCAAGACAATTTCAAGGTGAACAAGATTGTCAAACAATATTAAGGTGAACAAGATTGCCACCAACGACAATTCCATCGACATGATGAGAAAGTCGGTTCCGACCATCAAATTTAAACTTTGTTCGTATTTAGTTGTATTCTAAATTAATTCATTAGGAACTTTAATTGCTACTTTGCTAAAGATTGGTTTCGTCTCAAAGTGAAGTTAAATATGTTTCGAAAAATATTGATAGAGTGTTGCTACAATTGTCAATTTTCTTTTTTATGCAATGTTTTTTAGGTTTTCTATCCAACCGTTCGTATTTTATCAAGAAACTTATTTAGTTTCTTATACATAAGGGTATTAGATCGTATTTTTATTATACCATTCTTGATAGCTATCAATGATATTTTTGATATTAGTGTTTTTGTAACGCTCGTAGATCCGGGCTAGTCAATTTAGAGATAACAGGGGTCGGAAACGACTTTTCGACAAAAGATTATTTAGAATAAATAATCTTAACCAAGTTGTACAATATATCTCAAGGGTTCCGTACATATAAAGAACGTCGAAATCCGAGTTATAACGAAGAAGTTATGGCTCATCGAAGTTTTTCGGCAAAATCGGCACGGCACCGGGAGACGTAAATAGTGAATTTAAGATAGAGAAATTTTTAGCCTTAGTGATCTAAAAAAAATTTGTAGTATATGTTAAACCGAGAACATACAAAAAAAGAACGCCCAAATCTGACTTCGTATGAGGAAGTTATGATTTTTCTAAGATTTGACATAGCAATGCACGACCCGAAACTCGAATTTTAGTTCGAGTGGTTTTTGGCTTACGCAACCTTAATGAGAGTTGAAGATCTCATTAATATGAACTCAACGGTAAAAATATAGACGAAAACGGAGTCCGTATGAAGGAGTTCCAAATTCTTCGTGGTCATTTAACAGTCTAATCTCCTCCTACCGTTAAATTTAAGATCAGTCGAGAATTAGCCGACAGAGTCTAAAGGAAAGTTGTAGATCTTGTTTTTACCTACGCGTGGAAAAAAAAGAACGTCGAAAACGAAGCTCGTATGTGAAAGTTACGAGGTTTAGAAGTCGGCAGGGTGCTGCTGCAAAAGGGGTGACGTGGCTGAATATGGGTGTTGGGGTGCAAAGTTCATCATGTATGACTTTGTGATGGGTTGACTTGTGTAGACCCACTTGCATGTGGTGCATTAGCCTTTAGACTCATGAGAGATAGAGAATGAGAGAGAGACATGTAAACACCTCTATAAATAGTGGGTTTGTCCACTTGTAGAGGTGTGCTTGAGAGATGTAGTTCATAGTGATTAGTGAGTGAGATATTTATGAAGTTCTAGACTAGATCCCTTTTTATACTCATTTACTATGATCGAATATATCTTTTAGCACCCAAATCACCGTGTTCAATTGTGCAAACTTTAATTCTGCATGCCAAACCATATTCTTTGTCACTACAATTGGTATCAGAGCGGGTCTTCAAGATCAAGGTGATTTTTGAAGAACGATTCTCGGTTTGGCAATTTTTGTCACAATTTGAACAATTTTGGTGAGTCTCTCTCTATGATCTCTCGTAATATTTTAATCGTGCGTTGCGTTTTTAAAATTTTTGATCGTTTGACTCATTGGATCAAATTTTCTTTGAAAAAACCCATTGTTGATCCAATATTCTTTTTATTGATCATATTCAAAACAAAATCATTTTAGATCTTTCAAAATCCAAAATTTGTTGTAACGACCCAAAAATCACGACTAAAAATTTCTTTTAAAACATTACTAAAACCATATTTACAAAACTGTATCATAAGTCATAACATAATTTTTAGAGTATTAATTCAAAACATAATCTCATTATCAGAGTCAAACATTCCCAGGCTAACTGACTATGGTGTGTGCACTGCAATCTTCCCGAGCTCCTCTTTTGAAAAATGAGTACCTGAAACCAAAACTGAAAATCGTAAGCACGAAGCTTAGTGAGCTCCCCCAATCTACCACATACCATGTAATAACATATAAAGCACATACTGGGCCTTGCCCACTGCATCGGACCGAGGTCCGGATTAGGGATGAAAGTGGGTCCAAACCCGGACCGGATGGACCCGGACCCGGAAAACCCGTAACCGGTTAACGAGATTTTATAGAACCGGAAACCGGACCGGTATATAGGAACCGGTTCCGGTTCGGTTCTGGGTATGGTTCCGGGTAAAGTGGGTCTAGAACCGGAAAACCCGGAAACATCAAAGTGGGTAGGTTGGAACCGGATAAAGTGGGTTTAGACCCGGAAAACCCGAAAAAACCGGAATTTTTTGGTAATTACTTATTACTTAGTGGGTTGAACTTTGAAAATTTTCATATTGGTATCCCGACTTTGGGGGGCTGTAACTTATTAAATACGAAACCACAATTAACAAAATTAGAGTCTAAAATCATGTACAAACTCTAAAATACACTCTGAAAAAACTCGCATGTCAATCCGAATTTAAACGAATGAGATATACTTGTGTTAATATTTTCACATAATACAAAGTACAAAAACAAATAGTTGAAAAGTTGAAAATTTTTAGTTTTGATATCCCGACTTCGGAGGACTGTAAATCATTGAATGTTAAACCAAAAATGACAAAATTATAGTCTAAACTCATGTACAAACTGTAAACTAGAAGTTGGAAAAAACCACATGTCAATCCGACTTCAAATGAATTAGATATGCATATTTTAAAACTTTCACCAAATACAAAAAAACTAAAAAACTAAAAACTTTCAGCTTTGGTATCTCAATTTTTGAGGACTATAAGTCAATGAATATAAAACTAAAAATGACAAATTTATAGTCTAGAATCATGTACAAACTCTAAACTACATGTTGGAAAAACCGTATGTCAATTGGAGTGGAAACGAATAAGATATGCATCTTGTAAACGTTTCACAAAAAGTGGTTCCGGCCCTAAAAGTGGTTCCGGTTCCAAAAACTGGTTCCGGATTTTAGACCCGGTTTACCCGGACCCAATGGACCCAAACCCGGATTACCCGGAACCCGGATAAAGCCAATTTTTAAACCCGGAACCGGACCCGGTTCTATATATTGTGGTTCTAACGGGTCCGGTTCCGGTTCGATTCCGGTTCCGGTCCGGTTTTCCGGTTCTAAATCTCATCCCTAGTCCGGATTAACTGGGGCCTTGCCCCCTGCATCGGACCGAAGTCCGGAAACTGACTGGGACTTTGTCCCCTGCATCGGACCGAAGTCCGAACTAACTGGGGCCTTGCCCCCTGCATCGGACCGAAGTCCGGAAACTAAATGGGACCTTGTCCCCTGCATCGGACCAAAGTCTAGACTAACTGACTGGGACCTTGTCCCCTGCATCGGACCGAAGTCCGGACTAACTGGGGTCTTGCCCCCTACATCGGACCGAAGTACGGAACTAACTGAACATCACATAACATAAACATATCAACTAGCATGAACACAGATATACTACATACTATATCGGGCTGTAGCCCGGAACACATAACACATAAATCCTGTCTGAGCCACGAAGGCATCAAACATACTAACTACTGCATCAGATCAAAATCCAGAAACTACTGCTACCTAAACGGGCCGACATTGTGGCCTTAGACCCGTTCCTACTGGAAGGAAACTCACCTGAACTGCTGAGCTCCGCCGATAATCCTCTGGCTGCTGATCGACAATCCCCTGAGCCGCTGCTCCTCCAGCTCTCGGAGCTACCAATATCAATATGACACTTAATCTGATAGTCCTCTAAAAGTCAACAAAGTCAACTCTAGTCAAAGTCAAAGTCCTGGTCAAAGTCAACCTTCCAGGTCAACCCTACTCGCCGAGTCCACCTAATGACTCGCCGAGTTCATATGCTCAGGGTCTTTCTATTCGCGACTCGACTCGCCGAGTCAGTCCATGACTCACCGAGTCCAACTATTTCCGAGTCCTGACCTGTCCAACTCGCTGAGTCTCCACCCGACTCACTAATTCGAATCTCAACTCGAAGGGTTTGGGGTTTCGCGACCTGACTCGCCGAGTCCACTAATAGACTCACCGAGTCCAAAGCAATCTTCAACCAACTCGTCGAGTTGTTCTTCCAACTCGCCGAGTTCATGCCTAACTTCATCCGACTCTACGAGTTGTTCATCCCACTCATCGAGTTCCTCCTCATCTCCATGCTACTCGCCGAGTCCACTCGAAGGACTCGCCGAATCCATTCAGATCTACATACATGCAGAGGACTTTTGAGTCATGCATGGACTCCAAACTATAGATCCACTCTTCTAAATCCTATTCCTTACGTAAAGTGGCAAACTTTACGTGTAGCTAACGAGATCTAGGCTCAAATCACTATAAACTAGGGTTTGAGACAAAGGGGCTCAACAATCAACCCATAGACTGATGTTTTATGATTCTCTAGGCCAAGATACACATATATCTGAAGTAGCAACTTCAGATCTGGGCTTCTAACTCGAAATGGTTCATAAACTTGTCCTAAAAGCCCCAAATCCCATGATAAAGGTTGATCTATATGCAAAAGAGGGAAGGTAGCGACTCATTACCTTCAAAAGCTCTGGAAGACCTCACAAACTCTGGATCTACTGCCAATTCTTGAATCCCCAATGTGTGCCTTCTTCCTTCTTCCTTCAAATCACCCAAATTGGCAAGAAAGCTTGATTGAGCAACAATGGAGGCTTAGGGTTTCTGGTTCTGGACTATAGGGCCGAAAATGAGCCCTAGGGAAGAGATTAAGATGCTTAAATAGGGTACCAAGTCCCGAAATTAGGGTTTCCCAACCCAGACCTGACTCGTCGAGTCCACTTGCCGACTCGTCGAGTCGGTCACTTGCTTTACACCCGGATCCCGCTCCGACTCGTCGAGTTCCTCCCTGGACTCGACGAGTCAACCCTCTTTAACTTAGGGTTTTTCCTTTCCTTTCTTGACCTTTCTGATTTCGGGTGTTACAACTCTCCCCCACTTAAACTAAACTTCGTCCTCGAAGTTTGCTATGGCCAACTGTCCTGCGAACTGCCTCCAACTCTCTGTCTGGGAAAACTAACACCCTTTTGTCCATCACTCTAGCCACTCACAGTGCTGGTCACTACTGTTGGTACATACTGAATCCTTCTCTTTTCCATAATTTCCTCAACGTTACTTCCTCCGACTGAAAATTTTGTTGCCCCTCATCCGCCTACCGGATGCACTGAGACTACCATGGTCTAACTAATCTGCCGATATCTGAGTTACCGGACTCCCACCGGTCACTACACTCCATCGCAATCTCCTAGTCGCTCCCAGCGACTCCTGGAGATACTTCGACTATTTATAACTGTTCTATCCATTCTGCCATCCATACTGAATCGATGCTGCTGGAACCAGCCTACTTATCTCTCATTTGACTACTCAATTCCTACTAACTCGAGCCTTCCATCCTGAAAGAAAAGCTACCTGCCTAGCTATCCTTACAGATCACTTATACTTGGCAAAAGGCTCAACTGATCCTGCTGAGAGGGACTTGCCATTTCCAAATCAACCAACTATACCGTCAGCACTTGCATTCCAACACAGATACTAATATTGTCCAAAACTCTGAAACTATCCAAACACTGAACTGCCTGCAATACTGAACATGCCTGAAACTCTAAATTGCCTGAAACACTGAACTGACTGAAAAACTGAACTGACTAAAACACTGAGCTGCCTGAAACACTGAACTGACTGAAACACTAAGCTGCCTGAAACACTGAACTGCCTGAAACACTGAACTGCCTGAAACACTGAGCTGCCTGAAACACTGAACTGACATATGGATGCTTCCCAAATATCTCGAGACCCTCCTGGTCTCCAATCATTCGTCGGTTATTTGCAACACTGAGTTCCAACTCAACTGTGGAGTCAAAGGACTCCTCACTTAGTCGCTCCCACGACTTCTGAACGAAATCTTTCTCTGGAACTAGTTTCCACTAGTTATCATGTCACTGTGGCTCTAACAACCTTCCGATCCAACCGATCGGGTCCATACGTCACATCCTGACATCATCAATTCCACGACTAACAACATGATGGCTCCCAGACTGACGGTAGCCCTTAACATACCCGAACCCCAACGGTCCACTGCTACTCTAATCTCATAACTGATGTGACGATCTATAGCCAAATTGCTGACTTAGCCATAACTGAACCATTTGGGAAATCCGAAATCTAACCCGTGGATTCCCATATCCTCACTGCTGCACCCGAACGGGTGGGAACTACTGCTTTCCCGCGTCCAACAACGCGCTCATGCTGCCTACCAATCTGATAAAGGCCACGGCTACACCCGCAGACTTACAACTCTCTAATACTATCTGGCTGCTAATGAATGCTACGGCTACCCCCGTAGACTTACAACACTCCACTACTATCTGACTGCTAGTGAATGCTACGACTACCCCCGTAGGCTTACAACACTACTACTACTATCTGACTGCCAGTGAATGTTACGGCTACCCTCGTAGACTTACAACACCACTACTATTATCTGACTGCTAGTGAATGCTACGGCTACCCCCGCAGACTTACAACACTACTACTACTACTATCTGACTGCTAGTGAATGCCACGGCTACCCCCACAGACTTACAACACTCTACCACTATCTAACTGCTAGTGAATGCTACGGATACCCCCGCAGACTTACAACACTACTACTACTATCTGATGACATCCTGACTATCCCTAGTCCTGCTAGGGATTCCTCATCCTGATTTCTCAAAAACAGCCCTCAGTCTTTGAATAATGCATCAACCTCGACATCTTATATCCTTGATATACTTAGCGCTTCGTCGAGGAATTCTTCGGCTTGGTTCCCAAACCAACCATCTACTAATCCGGATACAAGAAGCTATTGTTGGGAAGTTTCCAAACTCCCAACTCCTGAATCTACACAATTCTGCATGCTGACTCTGTCACTGGCTACTAATACGTAAGCATCTCTTGCTAACCGTTCTCAGGATCCTCATTCCGACTCACTTGAGCCGTACAGGTGGTCCTCCAATCCTGGATTCCCAACCAACTTCTAACCCTCTCGATTACATGAACTAACTGTTGGGAAGGTCCTCGAACTCCCAATTCTGAACTTCTCAATCCATCAATCACTGTGCTACTATCTTTTATTCTCAGAGGCCGCGCACTCATTCTGGGTCTACGTGGCTCTTATCCTTGTATACTCGGAGGGTTCTCCCCCACTTGGATTCGGCTAATTCCTTACTGCTCACTGGTCGAAAGGATTCCCAACCTTCCTTCCATTAAAAGGGCGATATGCTGTCCGCCAACGTTTACCCTTGCCAGCGCTCCAACTAACTCTTATCAGATCTGCACCCTTCTTGCTTTCTGACTGAGCACCCTTTGATCCTTAACTGTATTTGCTTTAGGGACTACATCCCGAGAACCTGCGTTTGGGGTGCACATCCCCAACCCACTTCCTTACTGACCGCTAGCTACACCACTAAGAACTCTGGATTATCACTACTGAGAATATAACTGATCATTACCCGACTAACGCCTTCCGCAAGTAGTAAGGCACTACTGAATCTTACACATACATGTTACAGTCACCGCATCTGAAGTAACCTGATCAAGAGGGAACGACCTCCAATTCACCATTCTAATCCCATGGTATGTAGATGGCATAACACTCCGTCACAAGTAGGTAATATAATACCCCCAACACATATACTTATTGATATCAATGCAACAACATAACAAATAATAACATGAATAATAATTGACAGAGGGGGGGGGGGTAAAAGATACATACCTCCATCACTCAGCGCTGCTCGAATCCTTGCTGAAATCAACCGGAAAACTCGGCTCCGAGCCATGGGCGCCCTTGCCCGGCCTCGGCAACCACTAGCGGTACTTGAAGTCCCAAGGGCAGGAGCTGGCACCTGCCCTGCTGTATACAAACTCGGACAGTGGGCCTTCTTGTGGCCCCTCTGACTGCAATGGAAACATATCGGATCAAGTCCCTGGGCGATGGTAACAGTACAATCTCTGCTAAAATGGCCAATCTGGCCGCACTTGAAACATCCAGCATCGCCCCCACTTCTACGCCTGCATGTACCCATGTGCGTCCTACCACACTTCCCGCATCGACTGCGGCTCTGATAGTTCCTCGTCCTCAAATCCGACCCCTTGGGCCTCTTGCCCGAACCTGCTGCTCCCTGAGTTTCATCCGTTTTCCTCTTCCTTTCCGATTCCCTGCCCGTCTCTCGCTCCTGCGTTACCTTGTCGACACCGCCCGTCGACTGAACAACAGCTGTCTGATCCTGGAGCTTCGCAATCAACCTATCAATGATCCTCACAACCATGTCGGGCAGATCCTCACGAATGGCTCGCGTAACCTCTTCAACTATCCAATCATGCAAAGGTCTCTCTTGGAGACAGGGTGCCCCACTCACTCCTGTCCCATGATGGAAAAAACTAGAAATGGGATCTCCTTTCCCGATGGATCCCTGAACTCCATAAGAATCGGGGTCTAGACGAGCCCCACTCTGTCCTGAAACTATCCCGGCCTTAAAGGCCTCAAGATGACTGTCCATGAGCTCCACAATGGCCTCTCTAACCGAACCGAAAATCACTGGAGTCTGATCAATGATGTTGCGCATGATCTCTGCGGAAATGAAATCCCTCATCTAATCCTCAAGCTGCCCGGCTCTAGAGCCTGAGCCAGATCCCTCCCTGGCACCTGAACTGCCAACTGATATCTCGCGCAACGTCACCATGCTGAAAATATAACAATTCCTGATCAATTTACACACTACTGCTGAGGGATCTCTCACACATTCTACTAGTTCCCTGGTTTTGCCTTGGCCCCTCTTGAATCGAGTATGGATCCTCTGCTTTCAGTAGTACGGGCCCATACTACCTTCCACATCTATCCGTACTTTCCTCAAGAGTTACCTCAACTCCACCAAGTCCCCTTTTCTCTACTACTGATCTCTGCTACTCTCATCCTTGGCTTGCCCTAGGGAACCTCTGACTCTACCCAAACAGTCCTCAGCTACTGAAGGCCTCCTTGTAATGCCAATTAGCCACCACCTGAATACCATCACATGCCATGAGGCTCGGATAATCCTTCGAGTAAAATTCTCGTCCCTACAACGGTTAGACTCAAACGAGAGCTGCGCAGTAGGGCCAAATCCAACACTCTGAGATTATTCAACCCTGATCACATGTGATGTGACGTATTCACCTAATGGCTAACTCCCACCACTCCGAGTCCCACAAAGCACAAAGCAAGCAGCATTCGGATAAAGGAAACATACTCAGGCAAAACTATTCTTATAACGAGAAACTGTACTAGCATACAATGCTAAGCTCATACTATCAGGCATAACCTACACAGGCTATCCTACTACCGTCTACTCAATACTAGCATGAAATTCGTATCAAGCTGAAACACAATAAGCAGGCACATAAAGGCAGCATCCTAGATCCTTAGTCCTATTCTAGCATGTTGTTCTACTAAAAATGAAACTGAACTGATCTGAAACTGAAACTGATAACATAAACTTGTATGGGTAATTTGGGAGTACTTACTTAAGCTCGGCTGATTGCATGCACCACACCCTTTTTCTCTTTTCAAGTTATTTACTTTCTAAATATTCTTTTTGCTTTTTCTAAAACTCTTTTCTTTTCTCAGACTCCTTTTTCAAAACTGTCTTTTTCTTTTGAAACCCTTTATACCAATCCCTTAGTTTGAGTTCAGACACGCCCGAGGGTATGTCCGAATCCCTCAAACCAAGGCTCTGATACCAACTTGTAACGACCAAAAAATCACGACTAAAAATATTCTTTTAAAACATTACTAAAACCATATTTACAAAACTGTATCATAAGTCATAACATAATTTTTAGAGTATTAATTCAAAACATAATCTCATTATCAGAGTCAAACATTCCCAGGCTAACTGACTATGGTGTGTGCACTGCAATCTTCCCGAGCTCCTCTTTTGAAAAATGAGTACCTGAAACCAAAACTGAAAACCGTAAGCACGAAGCTTAGTGATCTCCCCCAATCTACCACATACCATGCAATAACATATAAAGCACATACTAGGCCATGCCCACTGCATCGGACCGAGGTCCGGATTAACTGGGGCC
This sequence comes from Lactuca serriola, assembly GCF_051521515.1. Classification (NCBI taxonomy): domain Eukaryota; kingdom Viridiplantae; phylum Streptophyta; class Magnoliopsida; order Asterales; family Asteraceae; genus Lactuca; species Lactuca serriola. Next base: position 9,284,285 of record NC_136414.1, on the reverse strand, counting down.
TTGCCCCCTGCATCGGACCGAAGTCCAGAAACTGACTGGGACCTTGTCCCCTGCATCGGATCGAAGTCCGAACTAACTGGGGCCTTGCCCCCTGCATCGGACCGAAGTCCGGAAACTGACTGGGACCTTGTCCCCTGCATCGGACCGAAGTCCGGACTAACTGGGGCCTTGCCCCCTGCATCAGACCGAAGTTCGGAACTAACTGAACATCACATAACATAAACATATCAACTAGCATGAACACAGATATACTACATACTGCATCGGGCCGTAGCCCGGAACACATAACACATAAATCCTGTCTGAGCCACGAAGGCATCAAACATACTAACTACTGCATCAGATCAAAATCCGGAGACTACTGCTAGCTAAACGGGCCGGCATTGTGGCCTTAGACCCGTTCCTACTGGAAGGAAACTCACCTGAACTGCTGAGCTCCGCCGATAATCCTCTGGCTGTTGATCGACAATCCCCTGAGTCGCTGCTCCTCCAGCTCTCCGAGCTACCAATATCAATATGACACTTAATCTGACAGTCCTCTAAAAGTCAACAAAGTCAACTCTAGTCAAAGTCAAAGTCCTGGTCAAAGTTAACCTTCCAGGTCAACCCTACTCGCCGAGTCCACCTAATGACTCGCTGAGTTCATATGCTCAGGGTCTTTCTATTCGTGACTCGACTCGCCGAGTCCAATTATTTCCGAGTCCTGACCTGTCCAACTCGTTGAGTCTCCACCCGACTCACTGATTCGAATCTCAACTCGAAGGGTTTGGGGTTTCGCGACCTGACTCGCTGAGTCCACTAATAGACTCGCCGAGTCCAAGGCAATCTTCAACCAACTCGTCGAGTTGTTCTTCCAACTCGCCGAGTTCATGCCTAACTTCATCCGACTCGACGAGTTGTTCATCCCACTCATCGAGTTCCTCCTCATCTCCATGCTACTCGCCGAGTCCACTCGAAGGACTCGCCGAATCCATTCAGATCTACATACATGCAGAGGACTTTTGAGTCATGCATGGACTCCAAACTATAGATCCACTCTTCTAAATCCTATTCCTTACATAAAGTGGCAAACTTTACGTGTAGCTAACGAGATCTAGGCTCAAATCACTATAAACTAGGGTTTGAGACAAAGGGGCTCAACAATCAACCCATAGACTGATGTTTTATGATTCTCTAGGCTAAGATACACATAGATCTGAAGTAGCAACTTCAGATCTGGGCTTCTAACTCGAAATGGTTCATAAACTTGTCCTAAAAGCCCCAAATCCCATGATAAAGGTTGATCTATATGCAAAAGAGGGAAGGTAGCGACTCATTACCTTCAAAAGCTCTGGAAGACCTCACAAACTCTGGATCTACTGCCAATTCTTGAATCCCCAATGTGTGCCTTCCTCCTTCTTCCTTCAAATCACCCAAATTGGCAAGAAAGCTTGATTGAGCAACAATGGAGGCTTAGGGTTTCTGGTTCTGGACTATAGGGCCGAAAATGAGCCCTAGGGAAGAGATTAAGATGCTTAAATAGGGTACCAAGTCCCGAAATTAGGGTTTCCCAACCCAGACCTGACTCGCCGAGTCCACTTGCCGACTCGCCGAGTCGGTCACTTTCTTTACACCCGGATCCCGCTCCGACTCGCCGAGTTCCTCCCCTGACTCGACGAGTCAACCCTCTTTAACTTAGGGTTTTTCCTTTCCTTTCTTGACCTTTCTGATTTCGGGTGTTACATTCGTTACTGTTCATGTTTAAGCCCAAAATCATTTTCATTAGTGGTTTATCTGATTCATGTTTGAAAGCCCAATCAAATAAAATCATGATACTGTTCATGATTCACGTATTTGAGTCCAAATGTAAAATACATTGTTACTGTTCATGATCTGTTTGAGCCCAATTCATGACCTAATCCGAGTACTGTTCTTCATCGTGTCATTTATCTGTATTCGTTGTCATTACCAGCATTCAATTCAATCCAAGCAAAATTAAGTCATTCTTATATTTGATTGATTTTATCACCTGAATCAAAATTGGAATCAAATTTGGAAATTGTTCATCTGAGATCGGTGGTCGATATTTAAAGCTTGGTTCACGTTAAACAGTAGAGGTCGGAAGAATTGATTTGCGTCGATTGAAATCAAATGAGTTTGACTTTGATCGATGTTGTAATAATCGATTGAATTGTTTGTTTCAAGTATCGATTTTCAGTTCTTATGATTCTTCTTGATATTTGTTCAAGAACAGATGAAGAATGTAATAAGGTTTGTTGAACTGGTCAAAGAGGTAATCAGATTTGATTTTGATATGGTGAAGACGAGTTCAAGTCAAATGGGTGTTCGATGGAATCGAAAGGTTTGGAGCATCGATTTGATCGATTTTTGGGTTTGGTGTAGATTTTTGAATGTTTGACGAACGAAGGATTAACTGGGTCGATGGTTGATGATTGAATGAACAATTTTTTTTTGTTTTGGGGAAGAACTGTGATGTCGACGATCTAGATTGCAGTCAAATGTCGATGGCTTGGTTATTGAATTCGAAGAATTGATATTTGGAATAGATGTGCGAAAAATTAATTTTGGAATTGGGGCGTATTGTTCGAATGTTTGGAGTCGATGGGTGATGATAGAACGAACGAAAGTTTTTCGTTTTGTGGTGATTTTTGGATGTCGACGAGTTTTTGGATGTTTGGTGAGCTGAAAAACGAACGAAAAATGATCGACTGTGTTGATTTGGTGATTAAGATTCGAAGATTTGGGAATCGATGATTTGGGGAAGAACTGTAAGGAACGAACTGTAAGAACGAAGAATTTTTTTGAGTTGAATGTCCGAAGTGAACAAAGTTGATTCATAGATATTCAGAGGTTACTGTACATTCAGAGTCTTCGTATGCTTCGAATTCATACGTTTGGGAAAATTTTGGGGAAGATCATTTTTCGATGGAAATTCGAACTTGAATTTTTCATATTACACGGATTTGAAGACCGAAGTGATCTTGAAGTTTTGAAGCTTACGAGATGATGCAATTGGATGTTCGAAAATGATGTATTCGAAATGAGTTTGATCACAAAATGTTTAGCTAAATGCTTATGACCCTTATAGCTTCAAATGTTTAGCTAAATGCTTCGAATGTTTGATCACAAAATGCTTCGCATGAATTGAAAGGAAATGGCAAAGTTTCGAATTTGACCCCTGAACCTTAGAATTTCTGACACTTCGAAAAATAACTCAAGTTTCGAATGTTTGACACTTTTCACCTAATTTTGAAAATTTTTTGACGCTTCGAATGTTTGGGGTGATGCTTCGTATGATTTGTGCACAAGGGCAGAATTTTCGAAGATGGTCCCTGAGACTTCGAATTTTTGGCAGTTTGCACCCAAATTCGAAAAAGGACTGTTTTTGCTGAAAATTGAAGATTGTGCATTTCAGGCCCCTGCAGTTTGTGCAAATTGACGCTTTCTACCCAAATTTGAAAAGGGGGAGAGTTTTGCATATTTTGCTGTGTTGGGCGCACCGGGTCACTGCAGAATTATGAAATTGACAATTTCTACCCATTTTGAGAAATTTTGTCAAAGGCGATCCGTGAACGAAGCTAAAAATTCAATATTTTTTGGATTTTCCGGATTGAAGCACAATGTTTATGCCACATGTTAAGGGGGAGTTTTGACACGAAAAATTCCAAATAGAGCACGTTCTTTTTCCTTGGGAGTTTTATAATCATTTTTCGATGGAAATTCGAACTTGAATTTTTCATATTACACGGATTTGAAGACCGAAGTGATCTTGAAGTTTTGAAGCTTACGAGATGATGCAATTGGATGTTCGAAAATGATGTATTCGAAATGAGTTTGGTTTTATTGAAGATTTTTGGGGTGTGTTTTTAGCGCAAATTTTGGGTGATTATTTGGAATTAATCATTCGTTGATGCTCGGTTTGTATGGTCTCACATCCTAGAGCCCAAATTGAAGAATCATGGAAGAATTGAAGATTGAAGTTCGTTTCGACATGTGTCTGTAACATCCCCCTCTGACACGTATCACAATATTGTCCGCTTTGGGCCACTCGGCACGAGGACTTCCCAGGGGGTCACCCATCCTGGTACTACTCCCGCCCGAGCACGCTTAACTGCAGAGTTCTTATGGGATCTGTTGCCCTCACGGCTTTAAAACGCGTTGTGACAAGGAAGGTATCCACACCCCTTTATAAGGAAATGTTTCGTTCTCCTTCCAAGCCGATGTGGGATCAGATCTAACCCACTTTCACCCCCCATTATAGGGTTTGACGTCCCCGTTGAACACATCAACCCGTGCCCTGGCTCTGATACCATTTGTAACATCCCCCTCTGGCACGTATCACAATATTGTCCGCTTTGGGCCACTCGGCACGAGGACTTCCTAGGGGGTCACCCATCCTGGTACTACTCTCGCCCGAGCACACTTAACTGCAGAGTTCTTATGGGATCTGCTGCCCTCATGACTTTAAAACGCGTTGTGATAGGGAAGGTATCCACACCCCTTATTAGGAATGCTTAGTTCTCCTTCTCAGCCGATGTGGGATCAGATCTAACCCACTTTAAAGTGGGTTAGATCTGATCCCACATCAGCTTGGAAGGAGAACGAAACATTTCCTTATAAAGGGGTGTGGATACCTTTCTTGTCACAACACGTTTTAAAGCCGTGAGGGCAGCAGATCCCATAAGAACTCTGCAGTTAAGCGTGCTCGGGCGGGAGTAGTACCAGGATGGGTGACCCCCTGGGAAGTCCTCGTGTCGAGTGGCCCAAAGCGGACAATATTGTGATACGTGCCAGAGGGGGATGTTACAAATGGTATCAGAGCCAAGGCACGGGTCGATGTGTTCGACGGGGACGTCGAACCCTATAATGGGGGGTGAAAGTGGGTTAGATCTGATCCCACATCGGCTTGGAAGGAGAACGAAACATTTCCTTATAAAGGGGTGTGGATACCTTCCTTGTCACAAGGCGTTTTAAAGCCGTGAGGGCAGCAGATCCCATAAGAACTCTGCAGTTAAGCGTGCTCGGGCGGGAGTAGTACCAGGATGGGTGACCCCCTGGGAATTCCTCGTGCCGAGTGGCCCAAAGCGGACAATATTGTGATACGTGCCAGAGGGGGATGTTACAGTGTCACCCTTGAGGCTCAAACCGCGTAGTTGCTCGACTTTGGAAGATTTGAAGTGGGTCATCCATTCCTAACTTTGAGGGAGAGAATGTTGGGGTGCAAAGTTCGTCATGTATGACTTTGTAATCGGTTGACTTGTGTAGACCCACTTGCGTGTGGTGCATTAGCCTTTAGACTCATGAGAGATAGAGAGTGAGAGAGAGAGACATGTAAACACCTCTATAAATAGTGGGTTTGTCCACTTGTAGAGGTGTGCTTGAGAGATGTAGTTCATAGTGATTAGTGAGTGAGATATTTATGAAGTTCTAGACTAGATCCCTTTTCGTACTCATTTACTATGATCAGATATATCTTTTAGCACCCAAATCACTGTGTTCAATTGTGCAAACTTTAATTCCGCATGCCAAACCATGTTCTTTGTCACTACAATGGGCCAATGCTTTCTCCCCAAGGCAAGCCACCAGAGGGTGACACTTGGCATGGAATCGACGAGTAGGAGGACCTAATCGACGAGTAGAGCTATTTTCCAGCCTATAAATAGAGGTGTCGGGCTCCCTCATTCTTCATACCTTTCCAACTTAACTTTCTCTCTCTAAACTCTCTCTCTAACCCCCCAAACCCCCCAAAAAGCCTAGGGAACCTCCCTAGCACCAGAAGGAAGCCCCGAGGCTCCTAGATTCCCAAGAAAAGAGCCTTTCGGCTCGGAAACGCTACTCTAGCCAAGCCCGATTTTCGAGAAAACCCGCTGTAAGTGAGCTATGCCTACCCTATCTTTAATATAGCTTATGTTTCAATATAGTAATGTTATTAGGACCTTATAAGGAGTATTTGGGCTGTTATTATGGGTTATATAAGTATTTTTTAACGCTTATATAATAGTAATAATAGCCAGACTATTAATTAGTCTCGGCGAATATTATACTAAACTCTAGTGGTAATGATATTAGGTTTTGTCCGAGGAAAATTGTGTTGAGAGTAACGAAGTGTTGTTCAAGTGTCGAGTCATCACCTTCCAAAGTGAGTGCATAGTTACTTTCATGTTATACATAGTTATGAAGTATTTTATATAAATTATGTGCTATGTGTGCTTATTATCTGAATACTTGCTGTCTATGCTGGATGAACGATTTTATACATGTTTTAAATGATTTAAACTACATACGTATTTTATATCTACGATAATATTGGGGTAAAACATGGGTAGATGTAATAGATGAAGTATGAGTTGGATGATGAGTTGAGAGGTGAAATAGACCGTGAGGTGAGGGTGAGAGGTGGACGATGTGAGAAGCTTTTTTCCCAAATGATGGCCCCGTCATTCAGCAGAGTATGGATGACAACCACATACTATTATAGACAGTCTATTGGAACACTAGCAGGCTCGCAACCTGTAGGTGTTGTGAACGATGTGTTCACCCGGTGTACTCTAAACCTTGGTGACCATGCAGACTTGGTGCCTAAACCCTGGTGATCATGCAGACTTGATGCCTAAACCTTGGTGATCATGCAGACTTGATGCCTAAACCCTGACGACTATGCAGACTTAGTGCCCGTTGTGTAAACCGTGGCAACGATGGACTTCGTGCCGATTCCTTAGGATGATCCTTAGGAATGAGTGAACAAGAAATAGCTGATTCTTAGGGTAGATCCTTAAGAATAAAGAAGATAATGAGGATGGGTAATTGAGTTGATTGCTTGATTGTTTAAACATATTAATTATATTATTGTGGGTTGAAAACCCTATGTACTCACCAGGTTTCCCAACCTGACCCACTCAGTTTATTTATATCACAGGTGTTGTTATGATGTCACATTACACTGAGAGATTAAGGAGATGTAAATCACTAGTGATAACAAATGTAAGTTCTGTTTATGCTTATGTTTTTGTATTGACGATGACACCCCAAATGCTTTAAAATAAATAAAAATACTTTTCTTCGGAAATGCTTTGATAACGTATTTATCATGTTTTACTGAAAACAAATTCCACAACATTTTTATTAAAATAAGTATTCTGATTTTTATAAAGCATAAACAAAATTGGTTTTTCCTGACCGAGAAAATGGGGATGTCACAGTTTTATAATGGTTTTCTTGATTTTGGGTTTCCACTAGGAATCGTAGATGGTGTTGATATTAGTGTATTTTTGATATTAGGTTTCTTATATAGTGTATTTTTGATACAAGGGCGAATTTGATATTGAGTTTCTTGATATAGTGTATTTTTGATTTTTGATATTGGGTTCTTGATATAGTGTATTTTTGATATTGTGGATTTGTGGTTGTGATTTGCATTTACCTTACTACACTAGTCCCCAATTAGGGAATTTCTGTCCCTATTGGTTTATTCAATTTATAAGTGGCTAATTTTTAGTTTTTTACGGTTATTTAATAGTGTAGGCTATATTCGAACATATTGTAGACTTCGCATCAGAACTCGGAAGACCAGAAAAAAGTACTGCGTGATCCAACTCCATATCAGGCTACACACAAACACTTTACTCAGACGCAATCGCCACCTCAGATCACCATCGTCGACATCGGAGCCACCGTACTTTACTTCAACTAGATCATCATAGTTGACCGTATCGTGGCCAGATCTAACCCGAGAGACTGAGGGGATGGCTTCTCCGGAAGTCGATTCCCGCCTTATCAACAGCGTTCTAGTTCCAGCCCTAGAGAAGATAATCAAGAACAGTTCGTGGCGCAAACACTCTAAACTTGGTAACGAATGCAAATCTGTACTCGAACGCATTACATCTCCTGAAAAACCTCCTCCGCTATCCCCTACTTCCCCTTCGTCAGAGGAAAATCAATCAGATGCCGAGTCGTTATCACATTCACAACTTTCCGGCGTGCTGCACGGTTCTGGCGCCTTCGAACTAAGCCTAGCTGAATCGGAACTTATTTTAAGTCCTATTATCAAGGCTTGCTCTTCGGGAGATCCGAAGATCGCTGAGCCAGCTTTAGATTGTATACAGAAATTGATAGCTCATGGATATCTACATGGCGAATCGGATCCTACCGGTGGATCCGACGCGAAGCTGTTGTCCAGATTGATCGAATCGGTTTGTAAGTGTTGTGATTTGGGAGATGAGGGAGTGGAGTTGTTGGTTTTGAAGACAATTTTATCAGCTGTGACGTCTATTCAGCTGAGGATACATGGTGATAGTTTATTGCAGATTGTGAGAACTAGTTACGATATTTATCTCAGCAGTAAGAATGTGGTCAATCAGACGACGGCAAAGGCTTCCTTGATCCAGATGCTTGTGATTGTGTTTAGGAGGATGGAGGCGGATTCTTCTACAGTGCCAGTGCAGCCGATAGTGGTTGCCGAGTTGATGGACCCGCCGGAAAAGGGGGGAGATGATGATGCATCAATGGCAATGTTTGTTCAAGGGTTTATTAGCAAGGTTATGCATGAAATAGATGGGGTTTTGAATCAGGGAACTCCGGTAGCATCTAATGGTGGTGTGCATGATGGGGCGTTTGAGACCAAGACATCGACTACAGAGTCAACAAATCCTGCTGATTTGTTGGATTCTACTGATAAGGATATGTTGGATGCCAAGTATTGGGAGATGAGCATGTATAAAACAGCTTTGGAGGGGCGGAAAGGAGAGTTGGCAGATGGGGAGGGGGAGAGGGAGGATGATCAGGATGTGCAGATTGGGAATAAGCTCAGAAGGGATGCGTTTTTGGTGTTTAGGGCTCTATGTAAGCTATCAATGAAGACTCCTCCGAAAGAGGCACTGGCAGACCCTCAGTTGATGCGGGGGAAAATTGTTGCATTGGAGTTACTTAAGATTTTGCTGGAGAATGCTGGGGCCATTTTTAGAACTAGTGAAAGGTACGTTTTTCCTTTGGAGATATTGAAAACTCAGTCACATTTTCCCCTGTGAGTGTGCTAATGGGGCCTTTATTTCATGAGGAAAATTCGGGTCTGATCCTTTTTGTGGATCGTATATTGATGATAATGCCTCATGCCTGTACTTTTTGCATCGACACCGACACAGAAAATTAAGTGGTGTAAAGTGGTCAGAGCTTTCCCTGTTAATAATTCCATCTTGAAGCCAAAAAGCTGTATATGTGACTAAGTAATCTCTTTATGATAGCAAAATTTGTTCAATGCATCATTGTAATCACACAGTACACACCTTCTGCCACTGAAAGAGTTTTCTTGTGATACGCGTTAGCTCATTTTTAGTCAAATTGCAAATAGGGTTTTTTTAAAAAACTTTGCCTGGACAATACTGTAGTTAGAAAGTCCATGTTGAATCACACTTATCATTTACTTATGGTAGATCTTACAAGTTAAAGAACATTTTTGCGGATTGGTTAATGTAAGAATTCATGGTATAGGAGGACTATGTTCATTTACAATAACCATCCTCTTTACAAAGTGAATACTAAATTATCCATTTGTTTGTGTTAAAAGATTGTTAATTTGTTGTTCTGGTTCAACTTCAGAGTTCGGATTGTTTATACTTACACATTACTCCCCCTTACTTTCTTTTCTTGTCGGAACAGATTTTTGGGTGCCATTAGGCAGTACCTATGCCTGTCTTTGTTGAAGAACAGTGCATCGACCCTTGTGATTATCTTCCAGCTCTCCTGTTCAATTTTCTTTAGCTTGATTTCAAGATTCAGAGCTGGATTGAAAGCAGAAATTGGAGTATTCTTTCCAATGATAGTTCTTAGGGTTCTAGAAAATGTTGCCCAACCTAATTTCCAGCAGAAGATGATCGTACTTCGATTTTTTGAAAGACTTTGTGTCGATTCACAGATCTTGGTAGATATATTTATCAACTATGATTGTGATGTCAATTCATCAAACATATTTGAGAGGTATGCTCGCTCTTTTCTAATTCCTACTTTAATTTCTTCAACTACAACATCTTCCCTTGAAAAATGTATCCAGTTATAATTGGGTAGATTTTTCAAAGTACAATGTCCTGATAAAAAAAAAACATTGAAAGTAGAATATGATATAATGATACAGTTAGACAGAAAGAAATGAAAATAAAATGGTTAATATAGAAATAAAATAAAGTAGGTTGGTATTTGTTTAATAGGACGGTAAATGGACTTCTTAAAACGGCTCAAGGGGTCCAACCTGGGGCTGCAACTACTCTTTTACCACCTCAAGATGCAGCCTTGAAACATGAAGCAATGAAGTGCTTAGTGGCTATTTTAAAATCAATGGGGGACTGGATGAACAAACAACTGCACATTCCGGATCCTTACTCAGATAAAAAATTTGAGGTTGTTGAGAACAATCATGAAACTGGAGATTCTCCAACAGAAAATGGGAATGCAAATGAAAGTGAGCCTCAGCCTGTTGATGGATTGGATTCTCATCCAGAAGCTTCTAATGAAGTTTCAGATGCTTCAACAATTGAGCAACGCCGGGCTTACAAACTTGAACTTCAGGTTATTTATTATATTATATTATATTATTTAAACAGTCATCAGATGACATTTTTTCAAAGATCTAATGTTAAATATAATGGCATTGGCAGGAGGGTATATCTCTATTTAATAGGAAACCTAAAAAGGGGATTGAGTTCTTGATCAAAGTGAACAAGGTGGGGAATTCACCTGAAGAAATAGCAGATTTCTTAAAGCAAGCTTCTGGTTTGAACAAGACTTTGATTGGGGATTACCTTGGGGAAAGAGAAGATCTGTCCCTGAAAGTCATGCATGCATACGTTGACTCCTTTGACTTTGAAAATATGGATTTTGATGAAGCAATCAGATCTTTTCTACGTGGATTCAGATTGCCTGGTGAGGCACAAAAGATTGATAGAATTATGGAAAAGTTTGCTGAACGTTACTGCAAATGTAATCCAAAGGCATTCATTAGTGCTGACACAGCCTATGTTCTTGCCTATTCTGTTATACTTCTCAACACTGATGCTCATAATCCAATGGTTAAAAATAAGGTATCAATCCAATTCATACATACATGACAGTTTATTTTTACTCATACATGGGAAAAAAAAATAAACATCCCCTTATATATATATATATATATATATATATATATATATATATATATATATATATATATATATATATATATGGCATCGACTGATTATATGTTTGGCTATGCAGATGTCAGTGGATGATTTTATAAAAAACAATCGTGGCATAGACGATGGAAAAGATTTGTCCCCAGACTACCTGAAATCTTTATATGAACGAATTTCAAAAAATGAAATTAAAATGAAGGAAGACGATTTAGCCCTTCAAAAGAAGCAGGCTGTAAATTCAAACAGGATTTTGGGTTTAGACAGCATACTGAATATTGTGGTGCGTAAGAGAGGTGATGAGAATAATACAAGCGATGATCTCATGCAACACATGCAAGAACAGTTCAAAGAAAAAGCACAAAAATCAGAGTAAGAATAATTGAATAAACATCTGGTATTTGTTATAAAAAATGTTGTAACCTTTTACGATGTGTGTTTTTTTCAGGTCAGTTTATTATGCTGCAACAGATGTGTTTATACTGAGATTCATGGTGGAGGTGTGCTGGGCTCCTATGCTGGCTGCTTTTAGTGTTCCACTTGATCAAAGTGATGATGAAATAGTGATTGGTCAATGTTTGGAAGGCTTTCGGTATGCAATACATGTGACATCAGCAATGTCAATGAAGACTCATCGAGATGCTTATGTGACATCACTCGCAAAGTTTACTTGCCTTCATTCACCAGCAGATATTAAACAAAAGAATATAGAGGCCATCAAGGTTTGTCTCATTTTTACCTACAGTGTTTCAAGTATCAATACATCATTTTTTTTAGTTTAGGGATAATGTCACTAAATAGCAACCAAGTTTCATACTTAGGTACCTCAAACTTATTTTTAATAGGTTTAACCACTTAACTTTCAATTTTGTTCCATTCTTGTGAAAATTTTATGTTCTGTTCTTATGAGATTTTTTAACCTTTAGTGATGACATGGGTCAACGTGTTGCTGAATCATGCTGATGTTGACTTATGACATGACAGACTTGTTGAAACAGTTTCATTAAAATAATCAAGTTTCGCTGAAACACTAACTGGTAACCTAGTTTCAGAATCATATCATTGTTATTGAAATGTAGACAGTTATATTAATTTTTTGGATTTGAAAAGTTATTTAATTTACTTGATACGTACAGATTTATCTCCGTATTCTTCAGATTTCGAATGTACTTTTTAAATAAAATATTATGTGTTAAAGAAATTTAATTATAAAAAAGCATAATTATTTTTGTAACTGTGCGTTATCTAACAAATTACAATTTTATACTTTTTCTATAAATTAAAAAGCTAGATCTACAAATGAAAGCCTGAAGGAATACAAGGATTGTGATATATTGTTTGTGAACAAGAAGTTCCTGCAAATCCAATACCCTTGCATAATTGTTGATGATTAAATAGAGAAAAAATTTGTATGCTGAAAGATTAAACATTAGGTAATTTGTTTATTTCACAATCACAGGCAATGGTTACAATTGCATATGAGGATGGGAATTACCTACAAGAAGCCTGGGAGCATATTCTAACATGTGTTTCTCGATTCGAGCACTTACATTTATTAGGTGAAGGGGCGCCTCCAGATGCCACTTTCTTTGCTGCTAATCCAAATGAAAACAACAAATCACAGTCAAAGTCAAACATCCTTCCTGTTCTTAAAAAAAAGGGAGCTGGAAGGATTCAGCAGGTGGCTGCAGCCATGAGAAGAGGTACATATGACAGTGCTGCTGGCATTGGTGGCAATGCTTCTGTAGGGATCACACCAGAACAAGTCAATAATTTGGTCTCTAACTTAAGCATGCTGGAACAAGTTGGAGAAATGAATCGTATATTCACAAGGAGTCAGAAATTAAACAGTGAGGCTATAATTGACTTTGTGAAGGCACTTTGTAAGGTGTCTATGGAGGAGTTGCGCTCTACTTCTGATCCTAGAGTCTTCAGCCTCACAAAGATAATTGAGATCGCGTATGCATCTAATCCCTTTTGTCTCACTTTTTTACTTTAATGGAAAAAAACTAAAGTAGGATGCTATGATAAACAAATAAATGAAAGTATATATTTTCTTTGTTCTGCAGACACTACAATATGAACCGAATCAGGCTTGTGTGGACAAGCATCTGGAATGTGCTGTCTGATTTTTTCGTGACCATAGGCTGTTCTGAGAATTTGTCAATTGCAATATTTGCAATGGATTCCTTACGGCAGTTATCCATGAAGTTTCTAGAGCGGGAAGAGTTGACCAATTACAATTTCCAGAATGACTTCATGAAGCCTTTTGTGATTGTCATGCGCAAAAGCAGTGCTGTTGAAATTAGAGAATTAATAATCCGGTGTGTCTCTCAGATGGTCTTATCACGTGTCAACAATGTCAAATCCGGATGGAAAAGCATGTTTATGGTAACAAAAACGTCTCCTTTATCTTTTTCGAATATAAGTTACTTTTTTAGTCCCTAAATATAGCTGACTTTGCAGTTTTGATCCCAAAGCGTTCTCTTGACTTTTTTTTTTTGGTCCCTGTGCCCAGGAGGAAATGACTATTTGTGGGACCAAAATTGCAAAAATCAGCTATATATAATAGTCAGGGACCATAACTAGTCATTTTACTCCAAAAACCAGCAATACTAAGGGAAGAAAATTGTAGAGTTTATGGAATAACACAGATTTTTCATTTGGTTTGTAAAACATTTGCCAGGTGTTTACAGCAGCAGCTTCTGATGAGCATAAAAGCATTGTACTTTTGGCGTTTGAAATAATCGAGAAGATAGTGCGAGATTATTTCCCGTATATCACGGAGACTGAAACAACAACTTTCACAGATTGTGTAAATTGTTTAATCGCATTCACAAACAATCGATCCGATAAAGATATCAGTCTGAGTGCTATAAGTTTCTTGCGCTTCTGTGCTGCTAAACTTGCTGAAGGAGATCTTGGATCCTCTTCAGCGTATGAGGAGGACAAGGAAGCTTCTGAAAAGATTGCCCCTTCGCCACGTCAGCAAGGAAAAGAGTTGCCAGACAAGGATGATCATCTTTACTTCTGGTTTCCGTTATTGGCTGGTGAGAAAATTAATTAATTAATAATTGGTGTGGATGGGTGTTTTTCACTTATTTGATTTTAATAAATTTATTATTTTATCAGGATTATCCGAGCTAAGCTTCGACCCTCGACCCGAGATCAGAAAAAGTGCACTCCAAGTACTCTTTGACACCTTACGAAACTACGGCCATCACTTCTCTCTACCATTATGGGAACGTGTCTTTGACTCCGCACTCTTCCCCATCTTTGACTATGTCCGTCATGCTTCCGATCATGATCATGATCATTCCTCACTCCACCCACCACCCACTGGTTCCAGTGCTGCTGATGTGGACGAATATGAACTCGATCAAGACTCATGGCTGTACGAAACATGCACACTCGCCCTCCAATTGGTCATGGATCTTTTTGTCAATTTCTACGACACCGTGAATCCCCTTCTGGAAAAGATTCTTTCCTTGTTGGTGAGTTTCATCAAGCGGCCCCACCAAAGCCTTGCGGGTATTGGTATTGCTGCTTTTGTCCGTTTGATGAGTAGTGCTGGGGAGTTTTTCACTGATGATAAATGGGTTGAAGTGGTTTTGGCTCTTGAACAAGCTGCTAATCAAACACTTCCTGATTTCTTCATTATTCTTGATAAAGATGGATTGGAGTTGAAATATAAACAAGAAGATGTTTCAATGGGAGAAACTCAGGATGACGACCACCTCCACAAAGATCGCATTTATGCTGCTATTTCTGATGCCAAGTGTCATGCTGCGGTTCAACTTCTATTAATCCAGGTATGTTATGTTGTATGTTTATATAGTTTTGAATATTTACCTGTTTTATTTGTTTGTTTGTGTATAATAGTATATAAAAAGTATTTGACTTGACAAATGACAAATGACAAATGACAGGCAATAACAGAGATCTACAACATGTATAGACATCACCTGTCAACAAGCAACACCATAACCTTGTTTGATGCGGTCCACAAAGTAGCAACACACGCCCACACCATAAACACCAACACCACATTACGATCAAGTTTACAAGACCTGGCCCACATAACCCAAATGCAAGACCCACCGTTGCTCCGTCTGGAAAACGAATCCTACCAAATCTGCCTGAATCTAATCCAAAATCTCACACTTGATAAACCACCCTTTTACAACGAATCAAAGGTCGAGTCATCTCTCGTTTCCCTTTGCCAAGAAGTGCTTCAATTCTACATCGAATTAGCACTTCCTAGACAAATGACGGATTCGTCCCCTACCGCCCCTAGGTGGTTGATTCCGTTGGGGTCTGGTAAGAAACGAGAGCTTGCGGCTCGTGGTCCTCTGATTGTTGTGACTTTGAAGACTATTTGTAGTTTGGGTGATTCGGCATTTGAGAAACATCTTGGGGGATATTTTCCTTTGATTTCCAGCTTGATAAAATGTGAGCATGGGTCGACTGATGTTCAGGTGGCTCTGAGCGAGATGTTGAGGTCTTCGGTTGGGCCTGTTTTGATGCGTTCCTGTTGATAGTATTTGATATAATGATATTTTCAAATTTCAAATTGTGTGTAATATTGTGATTGTTCATGGCACTTGTTTTATTATTATTATTATTATTATTAGTTGTAGTCAGGGAAGGGAAGTTGGCTTCTTTTAGGATCTGTCTGATAAGGAAAGGAATTTTGTTGTATCGTTCTGGGCTATGGATTCCACCATGTTGTAACATGCGTATATTGCATTTTTTTTAGTTTGATATAGAAATGAATGACTCCTTGTAACAGAGTTTATGCACGACTAACTTGTATTGGAATGAGACTGTGACTGTAACATAACTATGTGGCTTGTCGGGACAAAAGTTGTAAGGTAGGATAAGGTGAGATATGATTCACTCTCAAATCTTTTGTACTTGGTTGCTTCTTTCAAACAGATTTTTCTATTCATATCAGATTAACCAAATCTCAAACTTTTCAAAATAATTTTTGGTTTTTCCCATCAACAGTGTCAACAGATTTTTCCAAACCGTTTTTCTTTTCAAGTATTTTTATAAAAATCAATCTATGATATTATAAAATCATCCAAATCACAAATCAATAAAATTAATGTGTTTTACCAACCGGTAAATATTTTTGATTTCAATGTAACTGATATACAATTTTAATGTAACCGATATAAGGACATCGATGTTACATTACATTGTTATAAATTTAATTTATGGGCTTTGATATATGAACACTCGTATCACTATCACTATTTACTGAGAGGACATTCATGTATTGAATAACCGACCTACTATTTACTAAGGATCGTTATTATATGAAGATTCATAGCACTATTATTATTTACCAAAGACATTCATGTATTAAAGAGCCAAGTTACTATTACTAAAGTTGTTATTATATGAAGAGTCATAATGCAATTAAAAATCCAACTTACTATTACTAAGATGGTTATTATATGAAGAGCCCTCCCTCCCTCCCGTGATCTGAGTAGTACAATACCAGAAACATCTTCAATCTTTTCAAACCATTTGTACTTGCTTCTTTCAAACAGATTTTCTACTCTTATGAGATTAACCAAACTTCCAACTTTTCAAGATAAATTTTAGTTTTACTCATCATCAGTTTAAAGAGATTTTTCCAAACCGTTTCTCTTTTCAAGTATTTTGTAAAAATCAATCTATAATATTATAAAATCATCCAAATCACAAATCAAGTGCATAACATTAGACTAGCTAATTTGATTAAATTTAGAAAAATAAAATAAAATATAGAACCATTATACAAAATATGTATACTTGTGATTAAACAAACCTTTTCATTCAAGCATGTAAAACGAAAAAAAAAATACTGATGTTTGATTGATACTTTCCATCTATTTGACTAGAAATGCATATCTCAATCTCAATTATTTATAATTATAATTTTAAATAAATAATATTAAAAGAATATATTAGTTGTCATTTGTCAGCCAAGCTCAACTCCTATAAGAGAATATTTACTTTCAAAGTAACCATAAACATAAACAACTCAATTTCCCATTCCACTCATCTTTGGTACGAAAAAAAAAACAATATGAAAATAATTAATTATTATTCAATCATAATTTAAGGAGCAGAAGAATACATTGTTACAAGGTACAAAATCAGAATGATTAACTCATTTATTGATCCTCGAGAATCTCTTTGTGGAGATGCATGCATGTTGTGGTGCAGTATTTATAATTATACCTATGAAATGGAACTTTACCAGCTAACGACACGTGGCAACAGGAACAAAACATGTCTGATTCTGTTGAAGATGAGGTGGATTGAAGGGCAAGGGCTGCTATTCTCCTCTCAGCTGCAGCAGCTCTCTTCTCTCTCTCTTCATCCTGTGCTCGTTTTGCTTCTTCCTACAATTACAATACAATGTCAATAATAATCATTTTACATAAAATTAATAATAAAAGACAAGGATGAAGGATGGTAGGTACCTCTTTAGTCAGCTTTGGTCTTTGTGATTGAGAATGAGATGATGAAGCTTTCTGTAATTCGGCAGCCTCTGCCTGCATTTTTTTTTAATCATTTATTTGAGGTCAGGTATGTATAAATTATTAAATTATAATCAAGTCTTGCATTTTAGGAGTATTTTATAACAACACTGTCTGCTCTGCTAATAAGATAAAAGAAAAAACAGCTGACCTGAGCCTTCTTTTCTTTAGCTTTGCGTAGCTTCTTCAGCTCTTTTGCTCTTGCTTTCCTCTTTGCATCTTTCTCTGCCTGAGTGTCAAAACTCAAACAACCAATCAAATACCATTCTTTCTACTTTATTCAACCACAAACAAACAAACAAACACCCAGCCTCTACTAGTGCTTATTTTAAATACTCATCATTTTTCAATTTTCATTAACACATAACATATTCAGTTGTTATGTCTTTTTATTTTTAACTAATACATCTATCTGGATATCAAAGAAATCATTATAACAGTAGAATATTTTGTAGGTGCAGAAGTGAAATCACAACAATTGTTACCTGCTTAGCATTCTGAGATTCCTCCATTTCTTTGGTCAAAGGACTAGGAACTTTAGCAGCTTGCCAATCCCACTTATCAAGATTCAAAGCCATAAACCTTCTAAACGTATTCCTTACTTCCTTTTCATTTGCAACCATATAAGCAGTCCTCCCTCTTTCATCCACAACACAAGGATCACAACCTTGTTCTAATAACTCCACAACCTTCTCAGCATCCCCAGCCTTTGCTGCTTCATGTAAAGGAGTCTCAATCAAAACAACACTCTCTTTATCACTTGAACTTGACACACACAGATCTTCCACATTATTAGAATCAGCCACACCCTTGTGTGGATTTTCCAACTTATCACTTCTAGAAACTTGTTTATCTTTATTAATAATAACAGGAGCTTGTTCTTCAGCTTCAGTGGAAATTTGAGTTAAAATGTTGTATAGTCGGCGAGCCTCTTTGAATGTTGGTCTTCTAACAGTCAATGGGATTCGTCTGATGCCACTTTTGTGACCACTAAAATATGGAGTTTCACCTTCAAATAAGAGCTGCCGATTGTCTGAAGGGGCGTGAATGAATATACAAGAGGAACCTTCAAAATATGGCTTCCAGGATGTCAGTAGCTCTCGAATTTCCTGATTGGAAATTATAGTTAGTTGAGTGATATTTATAAGGATGAAAAAGACTTAATCTGGTATGCTATATATGACTGACTGCTTAATTTTCACTTGAACTGAAGTACTGTAAAATACCTTCTTTAAGGCAAGTTCATTGTGGCGACGTATTGAAGCTCCTGCAGAATGTGCAATTTTGCCACTAGCATCTTTTGATGACTGCTTTTTCCCAGACTTTGCCCTTATCACATATCTACATATCAAATAGGTGGCTTTTTAGCATCATTTCAATCAAGGCACCTCATAATGCACTCTGAATAACAACAGGACATTCATAACATCTACCAATACAGAACTTCAATTACAATTGAATATAACAAAAGTAATTGATTTGCAAAAAGAAGAATGATATATATGCTAGTATGCTACTAATTCAAGTACATTTATAATCATGACATTAAAGAAGGTCAAATATTACTTTCGGATGTCAGAAACGAAGGATGAATGGTGTATTTGTAGATATAAATTTTGGATAATCATAATGCCAATTTAAAACATGATCAAATTTGAAGGATGAGATAAGTACTAACTACTAACCTGTGAAATGTTTTGTGGACAACAACAGAGTTTCCATCAAAGACACAACCAGCAAAATGGCCACCACTAGCAAGCAACATAACCCTAAAACGGGTATTGTCCCTACTTTCATGAATCACATCATGCAGTCTCTCAATCACTTCCTTCTTTGTTACACAAGGCATACCACCATCCTCAATAGATTCAAAAAGAATCTTCACATTGTCTTCTAGAAGCAAACACTTCCAGAATGAAACCATTTCTCCATTTGCTAAACGTACAAAGATTTTGCTTTTAGTACTTCCCAGTAAGCCCTTGTTCATATCATTTCTGAGGCTAGATTCTCTGTCATCTTCCTCATCTGAGCCTGATATACTTGATACATCATAATCTTGAACTAACGAATTACATGTCCATTCATCAAAATCATCCTCTTTCACAATATCCTTTCCAGCAACCGCAAGCTTTAGCTGATGATATCAATTGGTCAGTCAAAACACAATGAACTACAATCATCAACATATGCCATTAATATTAGCCGACTAAGTTTCAAAGTAAGGTCTTGATTAGAATGGTTTACCATGCCTATCAAAAATCAATCTAGGTACATATGCGTCTGACATGTGTACTTATTTCATAGTGATTTCTAGTAGTATGTATATTCATGCTAAGAAATAAACAAAACAAAATAGGCGTCAATGCTCAGATTCCACAATTGGAGTCCGTTATCTTCTAACAGAGACATATCACTGTTAGCTAACTCAATGTCCTTTAGCTTTGCGATTTTTTAAGAGTTATAATCTAGTGGTGGCACGGAGATGGTACTATACTCATAAATATGCATCGATTCAAGCAAAAATAAAGTAAAGTTAAATATTTATTTTAGCGTTGCAGTAGTATACAGAACGTATGTTAAAGTTCATTTTCATGAAAATTTCAAACCTGTTGAAGTTGCAAAATACAAACACACGAGCAGATGTAAAGTTTCAAGAAAAGACAAAACAAGATATTTAATGTAAGAGAATTTACATTGAATCGATGAAAATCGGACTTGAAGTGAGACCGTTGATCTTGAAGCGACTCGAAACTGGATTTACAAGTATTGCACGTCAATCTCTCACTAGAACTAACATTATTATCCTTCTCCGACTCTGCTTCTAATACAGTATTTTCCTTGCTACTAGTACTAGTAGTCCAGGTGGCGGCGAATTCAGGGATGAAGGCGGTTGATGAGGTTGATGGATATTCAAGTAGGCCGCAGGAATCGAAGAAATCCGATGGAACTTCGAAGATCGAACGGTGACTTTTAGATTGATTATGTTGTTCTAGATTGACGGCGGCGACACGGCGGCCGGAAGTAAAATCCGTTCCCGTATCCATCGGTGTTAGTCGAATTTTGCCGCACGCTTTGCGAATAGCGGAAAGAATTTGGAACTCGTTTTGATGATGCCCGATGTGATTAAGTTCCGTTGGAACTTAGAACAGTTGAACTCTTAATAGGGACCTGTTAGGCCCAAGCTGTTAAAAAAGATGGTAAAAGGCTGAAAGGAGCCCAAATCTTTTGAGGCCAATTCCAAGCGTCCGATTCATTTTATTATTTTTAGGCAAAATTGCAGGAATAGCTTAAAAATATTATTTTGGTTCAAAAAAGTTTTGACTAATCCAAAGTTTTTATTTTGTTGTGAGTTTGTTCAAAAGTATTTAAAAATTCTTCAAATGACATGATTTTTCTATATAAAAAAACAAAAAGTTAATTACCCCTTCACATCAACCCTATTTTATTACAAGTGTTTATTTGGAAAAATATATCCAAATATGCAATGTAATCCAAATAAGCAACTTTCACATAGACTTCTCAAAATATAATACTCCAATAAGAAAAGAAATTAAAGTATAATGTTATAAAATATAACAATTTAATAAAAACATTAAAAGTACAATGTTGTAATAGAAAAACATATCAAAGGAAAAAAAAAAAAAAAAAAGAGAGAGAGAGAGAGAGATTGCTGATATATAATTTATAATTTTATATATACAAAAGAACCTAATAAACTATCAAAATCCCTCCGCCCTTTTCATCCACTTTCATTTTCACGGTTGTTGACTTGTTGACTCTCGAGCAAGTAGGTTGTTAAATATGGTTTGGTCAACTTCAGTCATATTGGACTTGCCCTTGATCCCTGCACTTAAAAGTCAAAGTCAACATTCTCATTTTTTTTCTTTTACACAAATCAAGATGTTTTGTACCAGGTAAATAAAAAGCTAAGTGTTGTAGATTCTTCCAGAACATTAATGATTAATATATAGAAAGCATTTGAACCTGATTTTGTGCAGTTGTAATAGTAGTCCAATGTTGTGGTTGTGTTGTAGTAGTTGAATAGTCACTTACAAAAGCAAGTGTTCTAGATTCTTCCGGAACGTTAACCGCAACCGAAGGTGGCAATTCTCTCATTACCCATAGCACAAAACCTGAAGGTACGGATGAACCTGGACAAACATGGCATGATGAAACTATGGATTAGGGTCAAATATCCAAAAAAAATAGCAATGTACTTTCATTCATTTGTTTATTATTACAAAATTCCACCCAATTTAGCAATGTCATCCAAATACAAAGCGATTAATTTCAGAAAAAAAAAAGTAGAAGAAAAAATGGCGATTGATTTATTTAATTTACCTATGAAGTAGTAGACAATGAGTAAAAGAGAGGCATAGAGTCCTCCAATTCCCCGCCACTCACAATGATACAGAACCTGTGAAAATGAATGAATGCATTAAATTAAGAGGTTGAGGAAAATGACTGAATGAATTAAGCACAAAAATACATACGGGTATATTTGTAAATATAGCAACGACTGAACTTGAGGTGAAACAAACAACAGAAACTATAGCAAGTCCAGCAACCTGAAAAACAGAAACAAAATTGTTTGGTAGTATAGTAAGGAAAGACCTATTTACACTTTTGGTCCCTCTGTGTAATTTTTATTTTATTTTTTTGCATTTTTATTCCCTATATACGTTTTAGATCCGTGATTTGCACAATGTTTAGAAATGGGTGTAAAGCCCATGTAAGATTACCTATTTGCCCTCCAAATTTATATTTTATTATTTTGGTGGAGCAAAGGACTTTTTGAGGTTCTGGTTTAGGGATTTGGAGAGGGAGATGAAAAATATGAGGGGCAAAATGGTCATCTTCATAAAACTAATGAACCCATGGATGAAAAATGTAACAAAAAATAAAATAATAATAATTGGGATACCTTCCACATTTCGCAAGAAGTCCTCTCAGATCGAACTTTACTCATTTTTGATACCAGCACATATCCTGTACAATGAATCAAGGGTTAAATGCAAAAAAAGAAAAATGGCAAACTACTTGTATTGATTAGAGTTTATAATATTAGCAGCATCCTACTTTCATTTTTCCTATTACAACATTGTAGTTTCAGATATCAACCCAATTATGACAATCTCATCAAAATACAATGCAATTTTCACCGCTATACCTAGACAACCTTTTCAAAGGAGAATGTCCTCAAAAATACAATGCTATAATTGGCTAGATTTTCAAAGTACAATGTTATAATAAGAAAAAATAAAAATGAAAGTATAATGTTGTGTTGTAATAGAAATTAGAAAGAAATGAAAAGATAATACACAAATAAGTGAGAAAAAAACGTAGCTATTTCTTGCATAAACAGAAGAAATTTGTAGCATTAATATTTAAAAAATTAAAATAATAATAATAATAATAGTAGCAGATACCGAAGATGCTGACCGTAGCATGCTAATGCGCCTCCTAGGAAAAACATTGCAACAGCAAAAGTATCTACATACACCTGCATCATATCATATTCATATTCATATCATATGTAACCTTATTACTTTCATTTCTTCCTGTTACAGCATTGTACTTTGATAAATTATCTACCTGATAAATAGATTTTTCAAAGTACAATGTGTTGATAAGAAAAAGATTGAAAGTAGAATGATGTGGTAGAAAGAAATGAAAGTAGGATGCTATTTGTTGCATTTACCCGTGCCACAACGGAGGAATCAATAGGGTTTTTTCCAAGGCCAATCCATATAAGCACAGCAGATGCCAGCATTAACACAAGTATTAACAATGTCACCTGTTAAATCAATTATATATCAGTCAACATTTCATACATATCATTAAAACATGAGTAAAAAAATCAAATAGTCAATAGGGGCAAAATTGAGAATTTATAAAATTATGCATAGCATACATACCAATATGACAACTTGTTGGCGGCTGCCACCAGGGAAGATTCGAATATTGCAACATCTTCTGCGGGTATAATTAATAACCTTCAAATTTGGATTTGGATTTGGCTTATTTACTTTCTCTACCAAAGCTTCATAAGGACTACCTTCTGATTCATCCTCATCTTCATCATTTGCCTGATGGCAAAGGTCAACCCTATGATTGTTGAATGTTGACCATCAATTTATATACAGATAAATTTATAAAAGAAAAAGTACACTGATAGACTTGGGAGTTTAAAAGTAAGGGTTATATGCAAGAAATAGCAATTTCTTTTCATTGATTTGGGTATTACAGCATCCTAAGTCCTAACCTTGTTTTTGTTTTTTTATAAACTATATGCATACCATGTTTCATACAATTATATTGCTTCCCTCAAACACATCTAAGTTATAGGCTACCTCATCCAAAACTATGCTTCAATTTTGAGTTTTAAATATCTAATTTAAGAACTATGTAAATAAGCTATTTCTTTTATATTTGGACTAATTTATCAAATAGATAAATATGAATCCTAATAACCTCATTTTTCAAACTAGAAGAACATGTAATTCAAATTACAGTTGCATTACTTTAACAGGCTCATAAATCTATCAAGATCTTTTTAAAATTCCAGACACCAAATGAAACGTACCAGAAAGATAGAAGAAGAAGAAAAGCTGCAAGAAATAGAATCTTGGGCAATGCTGCAAAACAAAATATTTTTTACTTTTTATAATTATCCAAAAGAGTGTAATTGTAATACTATAAGAATTTCCTGTATATAATTAACAACATACCCATAACAACAAAACCACAAGAACTTGACCAGCATATCCACTTCTTACAAGCAGCAACAAGAGTCAATACAAAATAAAGACCATAACCTGACACCAAAAAAAAAAAGCAAAGCCATTTAAAAAGTGAAGATAAAAACCATGTGTTGGAAATAGATGGTCTTTTTAACTTGAAAACCATGTTAACAAAATGTATTATAATAGCATAAGGAAATTTAATGTCTCAAAATTAATACAAAGAAAAAGTCTAAAATATAAATATCCTACCCGTGTTGGCAAAACCAATCATTAGATGAAACACCTGCAATTAGATTTTTAAATGAGTTACTATAAGTTACATTTGATGACAACTAAAGATGATTATAAAGTAGAAATCATAATATGTAACCATAATATGATAATAACAATGTACTTACATTTGTATACACAAAATAGGAAATACTTAAATTCCTTACCCATAAAAGCAAATTATTTACATTGCTCTACCTAGAACAATAATATGGAACAAAATTTAATATATTGCCCATATTGGTAGCAAAATGTAAATATGTTGCTATTATGGGTACAAATTTAAAAGTGTGTTGCAATTATAGGTAAAATTCAAAGTACATTGCTATTATCAGTAAAAAATGTAAGTATGTTGCTATTATGGGTAATAATATAAGTATGTGAAGAAAGTGATGCTTACATACTAGTATAAAGATAAAAAGGATATTGACAAATAATGTATGAGGAAATTTTGTCAAAAAGTTAGGACTTAATGGGGAAAGCCTCATTTTCCTAACTTTTTTAGTTAAATCATTCTTTCGGCATTAAGTCAAAAGGAACACTCATTTATAGTTTAGTGGATTAAGTCACCCATTAAGCCAAAAAAAAAAAGGTAACAGTATTTCTTCATGCAAGTTATGAAAATAAAAGATATTTAAGGGGTATTAGTTACTTACTTTCTGTCGAGTCCAACCCCTCTGTGGATTCCTAGAATGAATTCTCAACAACTGACATAAGAAAGTGCAAAATATCAGTTGTCGGTATTAAACAAAAAATCTTACTTAGAATTGAAGTATTGAAATTTAACATCAATCAGAAACTTTGTGATTTAGTACTATGCAGCATGATAAAGTTATGATCTTTGAATTAGAAAAAGCTATAAAAAAGCATATTCCGTTTCTGATTTTGATTCTACAGAAATGCATATTCTCATTTCTGATTCTCAAATTTTTCTGCATTAAGCATCGTATCAAAAAGAAACACTCCCATTAACTGCTGAAGAATCAGCACCATAATGTACTAAATAGTTATAGAAGAATGCTTTCAGTCTTCAACAACAAGGATATTTAGGAACTAAATCCTACAGCATTATGAAGAGAAACTAATTCTTCATTTAGGGTCAGCAAACAAATCCCATTGTCAACCAAATCACTACATGAACTCACGAGAAAATAACTCGTTAACTCAGAGACAACTAAAAGCAATTTACCCTATGCTAAAATCGGCATTAAGTTTGACAAATTCGAAGTGAATTTTCGATTTCTTCAATCCAAACAACAAACCTTTTGAGAAATGGAGTGTTATAGCAAACCTAATAACCCAATTTGAAAAGTCAAAATGTGGAGATTGACTTAAAATAGAAGAGACCTGATAAAATGCAAGGACGGCAATAGCGATATCGACAAAAGCAAGAGCAAGATTGACAGCCACTAAGGCCTTTGAATAACAACCAGGCTCTGTGAACTCCCCAACCATCATCTCGCTCCTCAAGCACGCGGGCCCCATTTGTGTGTCTTTTCTGTATTCATACATGAAGAATTGGAGTCTGAGGGCTTGGGTCGATAGCTAGAGAGTGTAGGGTTGGAATTTGGAAAACAAAACCTTGGTGTTGCTGTTGAGGTATCTATCAATGGCGGATCTGCTAATTGATAATTGGCTTTATATACCACTACTTACTATAAAATGAAATGTCTTTGGACTTGGTAGTGCATCTTCCGTTCTTCCTTATATTTGCACACGTATGTAATGATGTGGCGTTGTCCCTCGTCACTTTTTGAACCGTTTGGTTTTTTTACCAAAACCCTTTGACTTTTGGTCCCCGGTTTTCGGCCCAACCCGGTTATCTTGTTTAAATAATGATTATATTATAGTTCTATACTTCTATTACTATGAAAACATTGAGGGATCAGAATGATATATGTTATTGTTAAATATCTCTGTTAATTGGTCTCGCAACCAATATAAAAAGGTAAATCATAACTTCCGGTGAATAAAATAAGTAATATTTACACTTAAATCGAATTTTCACTTGCTTAGGCCCAGAGGAAGCATGCTTCTCATGCTCAAGGTCATTTGGTTTGAGCTCAAACACAAAATAATGTTCGTTTAGTTATACATATTATGTTTTGTAAAGTAAATACTGTTGAATCGTATAATCACTCATTTTCTTTTTCAAACTTTATGATTATATACGCTTGCATACTTGGTAATACTGTTAATAATTGAAATGTTGATTGTAAACAATGAAGGATTCCGAAATGTTGATTGTTTCAATATCGCCCATGCTTGATTCGAGATCGTTGTTGCTGCAATACATGGAAAAACTCATCAATCATTGATGATTCGATGAAAAATAGAGCATTCACATCCTTTCGGATATAGATCTACATAACCACTCTCCACCAAATCTCATAGCTCTTGGGACTCCAACATTGTCTTCCCCCTTTCCTTTAAAAAAAAACAAGAATTAAAGGTTGTAGTGTAGAACCTATACCATTGCTAGTTGTCATGGTTCTTGCTTTAGTACCAAACTAGATTATAGCCCGCGTTAAACGCGGGAAACGCATAAAAAAACATATAATCGTTTATAGATATTTTATAATGATTATAAAAAAATATATGGTTATTGGTATTATTGAAATGTGTAGAAAATACATTGAACACGATAAATATATATATATATATATATATATATATATATATAATCATTGAAAGATCTCTTTGTAGACATCATTTTTTGTTTTATTAGTTAAACGACTTTCCTCGTCTCATATAGTTATGATATTTATATATTTATAAGCATTTTAATTAGACGTTCATTGCATAATAATGTTACCTAATTTAAACATATATTGACAACCAATATACTGTTTTTTCTATTGCATTAAATATTGACATGTATTTCATTTATTCAAATAAAGTTATGCAATATAATTTATAAAATGTTAAATGTTATATAGATTTAATTTTAGTATATCATCAATGAAGATTCTTTTCTAAATCATGATTGGTTTATTTTAAATTGATTATAAATATAAATGTTAGCTTTTATGTTTGTTCTTATTTATTTGGTGTTCGCAAAAATTTTGCATTAGTTTTTGCGCAACTTTGAATAATTTTAGTATATCATCAATGTAATTTGATATATCTTTCAATTATATGAAATATCAAATAATGACATTTCATTACTATTGTGATAACTTAGTTTATATATTGTATTTTCAATAATCTTAACGGTCTTATTTTTTCTAATAACCGTAACGCTTTTAGTAAATGTACTTTTTACAAATCTCCTAATATCTTATAATTTTTATCTTACTTTATAATTTTTCATAACTATGTTATTTTCAAGATTGACTGCTTTAATAGTGTTTTTTTTTTCAGTCTATTCAATTTTATATTTCATTGTACAACATCATCGTTTGTATTTATTCTGAAATTTCACTTTAAAAATGTGTAATGTTTACACCTTGATATTAATTTTTTTAATAAACCCATGTAATAATTATGAAATATATATCTCATTTTAATTAACATTCACTTTCTTTATTATATCAAATTCCTCATTAAACGGATATACTTTTGGAAAAAAATAATTATAACAGGGAAGCATTATTTAAGTCGTAAATGTTTGATATACTTTTGGAGAAAAAAAAATCAGGATCATTAAAAAAAATTTATATAAAGAAAATACAAATTTAAATTTGTTGAAATTATGGATGAAATTACTGACGGAAATTTATTTTGGAGGGAGTTGTATTTTGTAAGGTATAATAATATTACAAAATTTGAAATATCTATATTTGTTGTGTAAATTAATAAATTTCATTGTTACTATACAAAGATAAAAAAAGTAGGTTGATATGATATATACAAAAACATAATAATTTCAATGATATTTTAAAATCATGCCAAAATTAACCGGATTCTTATGACATAAAAATTAAAAAAAAAATCATAATCATCTGTAATATATAAAAGTAATATTTTCGTAATTAATGTCAGTTCCCAAGATAGTTAATTTTTGTTTTGTTAAAGGTACATAATATCTTTTCATGTTTATTTGAAAAGTTTCAGAAAAGTAGTTAACTGATTTCATGTAATTTGTGACAAAGAAAATCGAAATATATGAATACATACATTTGATATAGGAACAAAAAATAATCGAAAAAAATATAAAAAACGAAAGAATGTACCGACCTTCTAGCGCACAAGAGCGAATGTTTATAGCAGAGAATGATGATGGAAGTTATAAGCAATATTAACGATGTTGTAAGAGAAGGTTTGAAGAAAAGAAACGATTGAAAATAAATGTGAGTCGCGGATTCAATGATGAATCGTATATGTATGTAATAATTTGAATATGAATTTTCGGTATTAATGATTTCCTAATAAAAAAAGATTTTATATTAATGGTTTACTAATATAAACGGATTTATATTAATGGTTGATATTAAGGCTTTGATTGAAATGATTTGTTAGTAATATATTTTTAAAATTGACCATGTTAAAATCTTCATAACTGAAAATTCAAGATGTAAAATATGGAAAACTTTTATTGGAATTAAATACATTCCATTTCAACGAATGTAAGTTATTGATTCATGATTGGAAAACATTTATTGGAATTAAATACATTCCATATGGGGAAGATGATGTCAGCAATTTGATCTAATGGTGAAAAAATAAGATTAAAATACAATCAATGATCCAGATTATTTAAGATGATGTCATAAGGTTTTTCTTTTAGTAATATTTAAGATTTATTGGAAGAAATAAGGGAAAAGCAAAAAAAGAATTGGTACAAAACCTAGGAAAAATTTGCTTAAGAGCAACTCTAATGGACTTGCAAACTTGTGTTTTGCAGGCCCAATTTCCTCCAATGGACCTATATAATGGCCGACAATGTGGTGTAATGCTACGGTAAGACAGCAAAATGGTGTGAAACTATTCATCAACGCTAAACAATCTATACATATTATAATATTACGTATATTCACTTTTATCCTTTTTGTAATAATAAGAAATCATTAATTTTATTATTCATTTGTTTTGGAACTAACCGAGATACTATATTAAATACTCGTTCGTTATATATTTATAATTTTAATAATTTAGCAAAATCAAATAATTAATACATTATGATTTCATTATATTACAAACTTAAATATATATATATATATATATATATATATATATATATATATATATATATATATATATTTAAAATTTAAGCTTTAACAAGCATAACATGATATATGAGAATCCCCATCAATTAATACTATTATAATTAGTAATTTACATATTATAATAATTAAGTTAAATGAAATCATATAATATTAAAGAAAATATTATTTTATAATTATAATATTAAAATATGTTTTTAGTATTATTTTTCGGTGTGTGATTGGAATTAAAAATCCTTTTTGTGAGATTTTTACACAAAAATTGTGTAATTTATAGTGGTAGCCTTGGAGATGATCTAAAGAAACAGCCAAAAATAAGAAAATTATAATCCCTACTTGTTTATATGCAATCATTGACCAATTAAACTTAATTGAAATAAAGTAACAGCCACTAAAAAAATTGATTACTTAAATGCCAAGTAGTGGGACAAAAGCTACTAGAAGTTTTGAGCACCGTTAATTCGAATGTATTGCCATTCACAATCGATTGGAAGATATCTATTTTGTTAAACGAAATATCTTAATTTCATAACCTAAGAAAATCATAAATTCAATCATAAAGGCCATTTAAACTTTAAACTTTCCTATTGACTTTCTTCTCTTTGGATTCCTTTGGGCTCTTGAAGTCGTATTCTCACATCTTAAACTTATTGAAAGACTCAAACGTAAATATTACAAGAATACTTGGTTGACTGTGCAAAATGCTGAAAAATGTGAGAATAAACATAACCATTGGACCATTAGTAAAACAAAACTATAAACGTAAGTTTTACTTGATAAAGATAATGGTATCGTTTAGCCACTAAACTGAGAAAATAATCAAATATCTTTACTATATTCAACATTGTAACATCAAAGAAGGCGCAAGAAAAAAAAAAAAAAAACAAATTGAATCTTTTTCCGATCTATACATGTATATTTCCAAATAGAATAAATAAATAAGAAGGTAATACTTCTGGTTCCTCAAAAACCATAATCATTTAGTCTTGTGCATCGTGAAACCTGTCATGGATACAGTTCATCCTTTCCTCAATCAATATTAGTATATCAGTATCGAATCAATTAAGTCGATCACATGTGCTTGCTTAACAATTCAGATATGGCAACCACAACAAAGGTAGAAGAAACAAAGTGTGGATACCAAAACAACTGCTTCTACACCCGAAAGAATCTTGAAGAGAAACCGATCAACAAACCATCGATGCACATTGAACTTGGTCTTCCATCGAAGCCCATGGTTCCCCAATCCCAATCTCTTCCATATTCCCTTTCGGTTCTTCCCTTGTAACCTCTTGAAACCAAACATAAATAAAGGCTTTTTTTCTTCCATTTTTTTAGCCTTTATATTGGTATATAATATAATGTTTGGAAGGTGTATGCACTCTAGACTTTAGAGGTATTTATATTGGTTTGTGAGGGTATCATAACTCGAAGAAACAGCCGTTGAAGGTTACAAAAACGAATGAATTGATGATTATGCCCCTTGGGTTTTGGTTATGTTATGGTTATGGTCCTTGAGCATACGTTTGTGAGATGTCATGGCATGTTTTGTAGATCTAGTCCTAAATGTTAGGTTGCTAAAGTTGACCATCATTGTTGCTAAGTGAAAAATATATTTCTTCTTGAATTAGTTACTGAAAAACCATGACAATTTCTTATTAATTACTTATGCTTATCACTAACGTGCCTTATTTATTTATGAATCATGATATATTCAAAATTTATTTATAAGAAATATCAATCATCCTAAAATCATGGAAAATTACTTGCAACAACAAGATTTTTGCCTCAAATATCGCCATTCACCGTATCTTTTAAAAATATATATTTGTAAGTTTTTATGTAAATTTAATTTTGCACTCTTTTTGTTGTTTGTAAATTTGAATTTTGTTCGCAATTGTGTTTTTCTTTACTTTGTGTTAGGAGACATTTTACCAATGGTTAAGTTTATTTTGTGTTAGATTAGAAGACATTAATCTAAATGTCTATTTGTACAAATAATTCTTTTTTGTTAGCAAGTGCCTTTTTCCTTTATTTTGTGTTAGGACTAGGAAACATTGTATGTTTTATAATTTATTTATCTCATGTAGACATCTGTGAATGTCTTTGATTACCCTATATATCTATTTAACATTGTATTTTTCTGAAGTAAAGAAGTTAAATGGAAATGGAAAATTTAACAAAGAAAATATATACATGATAAAAAAAACAAAAGAATTACCTAGTTAACCTAAAAAAATATTATTGTGCCATTTCTTTATTAAAAAGATACAAAATGTGAATTTACAAAAATAAAAAGTAGGAGGGCATTAGTGAATATTTGAAAAAAGTTATATTGAGGGCAATTACGATATCACGTTTTCTTGGGTCAATGATCGCATAAATGGGCCAACTTGAAGTTGGTTCATTTCAAGGAAGACTTCCCTTTTAATGATTTACAAGACCATTTGTTGTTTGTTTTTTTATACAAAATATCAGCAGTCTCTTGATCATATTTACAGACGTATATAGTAGAAGAGGTAGACCAAACGTTGTAACTTGAAAGAAGAAGATTGTTTTTTAACATCTGCAGACTGTTAGAACAAACTAAAATCTAATTAAACCGATTTTTTTAAACTTAAAAGAGTTTTTCAATAACTTTATTATAGATAAAATTAATAAATATAGTTTTTTTTGTCCCACCCAAAAAGGTGGAACAGGTAGGTCATGGACTCACTCTCTATCTCTTGTCTATATAAAAGACGAAAATGCCCTCGTCAATCATTATCGAAAATAGCCTATAGAAAGCTCACCCAGTCCCATACAGCCTTGGCCGCATTTGTTACACGTGGCATGACGGGACTGGACAAGCTTTTTAGAGCTATTTTTAATGATGAGGATGAGGAGGACATTAATATCTTTTACACATACAAGAGATCGAAAAAGAGTCCCTATCCATTAACATTGGTTCCTGTCTTAGTCCAATTCATGTCGAGCGGAGTATAAGATCGATTTGTGTAGTGTAGTTCAACATATATTTAAAAAAAAAATAAAAATTAATTATAAAACATTCTGACTTTTGATGTCAAATTTCCAAAGTTGATATTGGATTTATTAGATGTTTAATACCAGTGAGTATTTTCACGTTTCGAAAGTTTTTTGTTTCATTTTCTAGTTATACATATGTCAACACTTTGAGGAAGATCAACAATGGTCATGTTATATAGTGTGCTTCAAAAGTAACATGCATTTTTATTTTAGGAAATTAGAAAAATTCCCCCTAGGTTCATTCTCATTCGATTTGTCCAAAGTATTTATGTAAACATGATAGGATATAATCTTCACATGTAATATGATCATTTTACTTCAGTTTTAGCATTTATTTTTTTTAATCATTGCATCCATGGATCATGCTTTGTTTATTTTATTGAGACGTTTTTTTAACAAGTGTACAAATACAGTGTGCGTGTGTGTATTATATATATATATATATATATATATATATATATATATATATATATATATTAGTTTTACGTGGAGACGAATAGACCAGTGAAACATATAGAGGTTATATTGACAATAGACATAGAAACAGGCATAGGTTCCAAAAAAGAAAGGGTTATTTTGGGATGATTGTTGTAATAACTGTAAAGATCTTCATTCAATTTTAATTAAATTGTAAGTGAAAAAAAAGTTAATCTAACAAAAATAATCATAAAACGTTGTTTAAGCAAAGTATATCTCATATCTTGTATGAAAACATATACCCAAATGTAGTAAATTTTATATAACCTAACAAAAAGTCCAGTCCACACATAAAAAATAAAAGTAAGTTTTGATTATCATGTTAAAAATAGTAATTTAGAAAAAATACAGGTCATTTGATTGTTATGATATGGTAGAAAATACAAGCATGGAGTCGAAAGGTTTATGATATGGTGAGTGGTCATGCATTGAAGAGTTTTCTGAAAGGACCATCGGTTCGGTCTTTTGCGGCTTCAGTGAGAGCAAGGAAGCGTTTAAAACCAGTAGTGGCAGCACCTCTACCCAGTGCTGCTGCTCTTGTCAGCACATCTTCTCTTGATATCATTGCTGCACCATAAGAAGAACCACCACCTTGCTGACCCACCACCGCCACTGCCACTGGAGGAGGAGGAGGAGGACCTGCTGCACCTGCACCTGTGGCGGGGACCACCTGGACTGCTGACGTGGCGATTGGGATCCCGGACCCACGTTTGCTGAAATCTTCTAATATTGTTTGTTGGTCTGCTTTTTTCAGCCCCTGTAAGATTAAATTAAATGTCTCAAATACAGTTTCTTTTTTACTACATGACATGGACTTCATGAAATTCATGACTTAATCTGGTAAAGCTATATTATATATATTAATATGTGCGTTGTTTTTTCTTTAACTTACTGAAGAAAGAACCACTTAGCTGAAGGCTTTCCTCGTTAAGTCCTAATTTAATTACTTTTACAAATTTTCTTTGGTTTATATTTTCTTTTTATTTTTCCAAGAAATATTTTTTAAACATCATGTAATTGTAATGTCTACAGACATCATGAGTTAATAGGAAAAGAAAAAGAAACACATGATGTGATGTGACACATATAATTTGATTACGAAGTAGTAGAAGTAGAAGGTAACCTTGAGGTCTAGGATTCGCTGAAACTCAGAGTGGGTTCCCTCGGGTAGTAGTGCGCTGTATGTATCTGCCACCGAGTCAACCGGGGACAGAATAACCTACAATACAAAATAACTCATAACTCAACATATTCTCATTAAAAAAATGGTTGGTTCTGCATTATTTAAATTCAATTCACCTTTAAAAGTGCTTCGGCTTTGCTCATCTCACGACTCACAAATTTGGAGTAACCAGCAGCAGCTCCTGATGCCTGTTGCTTCAGATTAAGTTTTTAATCAAATTCAAACCAATCAATTTTTAATAAAATAAAAGTTTGACTGACATGATTAATGTATGTATGTTGTTGCAAATATATACAATTTGACAAAGCAAAAACTCAATAACTGAAATGTGAAATTACAGTTTCAGTCCAAAGGTAAATTGTGTTTTTCTCATCTGTATTAATGATCAGAGAGAGTAAATTACAGTTTCAGCCCCTCTTAATAGAGCTGATTTTTTTTGTCCAAAAAAAATCTCTTTCAATTTTGGTTCTTATTTCAGGTTTTTGTGACGTTTTGGTCCCTGTTCCAAGTACAATGACAATATTTTTGGGACCAAAATTGCAATAATCAGCTAGTATACTCAGGAAGCAAGAATAGTAGTTTCACTTGAACGAAACAGGGCCAAAAACATTACAAGAACCTCAAGTAAGGACCAAAATTGCAAATAATAGCTATACTTAGGAACCAAAAATAATAGTTTTACTTGGAACCAAAATTGCAAAAAATAGCTGTACTTAGGGACCAAA
This sequence comes from Lactuca serriola, assembly GCF_051521515.1. Classification (NCBI taxonomy): domain Eukaryota; kingdom Viridiplantae; phylum Streptophyta; class Magnoliopsida; order Asterales; family Asteraceae; genus Lactuca; species Lactuca serriola. The sequence goes on along the minus strand of NC_136414.1, from coordinate 9,249,000 downwards.
AATGTAATTTACTTTTACTCTAATAATAATAATAATAGATTAATAGTAATAGTAATATCAAAATCATAAGTGGCCTAATTGATAAAATTGCGAAAGTAGGTTGTGTTTTTCTGTACTTTAAACTGATATCAAAATATCAAACCATGTAACCAGGAAAAACGGGTTTTTTAAAAATATAAACCAGTTTAATCATTAGTCAGGTCGATATGGCTTAATTGATACAGTGGTGAAGGCCAAAACCAGGTTGAGGTAACTGGGAAAGTGTTTTTCCTACCTAATCAGTAATCACTAGAGCAGACAAAATGAATGGTTAAAAAAAATGATGAAAGTAGAGTAGGTTGTTATGAAGAAAAGAAACGATTATTACCTGTTTTCCAAGGGATGGAATATCTAAAAGTATCGTCTTTACAGCCTGAGTATCTAACAACATCTGCAAAAAAAAAAAAAAAAAGTAAAAACATGTCAAATTGTAAGCTGCTAGCTATTGTACATTTCTTTTTTTTTTTTTTAAAAATACATAAAAGGAAGAAAGAACAATGTACTTGTTGAGCTCCAGTCTCTGAGATCTGCTTGCATTTGAAGATGTTGAGATAGAAGCGTGGGCCCAGGGACGAAGCAAGCTGCACAATGAAGCACAAAAACAATAATATGAATACACCTAAATTATAAATTATAAATTATAAACAGTAGGTAGGAAGGAAGGAAGACTGACCTTGTCTAAAAAGAACTGAAAGTAAACTGGAGAAAGAAGGGTTCCAAGTACAGGGATGCTACCATTAAGGATCATTTTTATGTTATTCACATACCTGTATTGTATGTTTGTATGTAGTAAAGTAAGTAAGTATGTAAGTAATCATAGTTTCAATTGATATGTATATAATCATCTAATCTTACTCTGATTGGTCACCCACACTTTCGAGTGTAGCCCATGGGACACGTGTGGTCATTGCAACCATTTCAATGTCAAATTTGGTTTCCAACCCATTCACCAATGTTACTAATGCTTTTGTTATAACTGCTGAGTATTCATCCTGTACGTACGTACATATAAAATTATAAGACAAATAATAGGATATATATATATATATATATATATATATTTATTTATTTATTTACCTCCACTTCTGACATGTCTACACCATCAGCCAATTGGGGATCTATGATTTTGGAGACATTCTCAGCCAACTCACCAGCCTGTAAAACCAATCAACTTAAAAAATAAACCAACTCTTTTTAACACAGGAAAGGTTTTCTAATAAACCTAAAAACCAAATGTATCTTTATTATTTTTAAACTGTCACATAACAAATACATAAACACAACATGATACTGATAGGTGAAGGCCAAGGCTAACCGTTTTATGGCAATATTCTGCTGTATTCACAATATAACATATCATCCTCTCGTCTTTATCAGATGTCTGCATTAATAAGATTCACACTACATTAGGATTAATAAAATAAAAACAAAAATAGTAAAAATAAGGTGAGAAAGTAAAGTGGAAGATACCTTAATATGTCCATCCATCCCAGTGGCAGCTGCAACAATCCCTGTGCCACCTTTAGGCAACTTCATGAATAGCTTTGTAGCATAAGCTTTTAGAACCCTTTGAAACACCTATCACCCAAATCAACCAATCAATCATAAATAATACCATCCTACTTTCACTTTTTTCTATTACACCATTCTACTTTCAGCAACTTTTCTTATCAAGCTACTGCGCTTTGAAAAATCTGTTTATATATTATAGTTATCAGGGCATTATACTTTGAAAAGTCTACCCCATTATAGTAGTGAAAATTGCTTTCTATATGGGGGTAGGTTTTTCAAAGTACAATGCTGTTGTAACTTGTAGTTGAAAAAAAAAGAGTAGGATGATATAATAAACAAATCAATGGGAGTACTCACCTTATTAAAAGTCTACTCAATTGTAGTAGTAGACAATGTATTAAGAACGAGAACATACAAATAATTTATTCCAAAACTAACCTTGAACAAGTTTAGCAGAGTTTGGTTCTTAGTCAAGGCTGAGCACCTTTTCAAGCTCCTTCTGATAATCAAAAATACCTTTTATAGAAAGAAAGAACAAAAAAAAAAAATGTATTAAGTTAAGTAATAGAAGACATTCTTTATTGTGGGAAATGTCACAAAGTATGATTTTATTTTTGTTTTGGTAAATATTTTCCAGCTGTTTGGCTAGAAAAAGTTACCTGCATGCTACTGGATAAAATATTGGTCTGACCTCCATCATCCATATCCCATGTTTCTTCCTGTAATATCAAAGATATATGCATATAATATATGGAAATAAGAGTCAAGGACAAAAAAGTCATTTGACATAAAGGCTGATGAAAACCTGAACAAGCTTCTCCAAATTGTCCATAAGAGTCTTCTCTTCAAAATCCACATATACCATCAGGTGTGGTTCAAAGCAAGATGATATGATTCCACGAAAATTAAACTGCCATAACATAACAATGGAAACAAAATCATACTTGCCATCAAATTCTAATTAGAACAATATATATTGCATAAAATACAGTTTAAACCCTAGTGCTTAGCCTACATATTTAGAGGGAGATTATAATCATGGGTTATATAATTCGCACTAGAATAAGGATAGATGTCTTATGTGCTGTTTGTTTTTCAGTTAATGGGAACAAAACTTAATCTGGACATATATATACTGTTATTTCTTTTTGACTTAATATAAACAGATAGGCTTAATGGGTTAAGTGAGAATAGGGTGTCTTTATCCATTAAGACCTCCTTTTGTCTATACTCTCTTTTTTTTTTCTTTTACAAATATCATCTATCTTGTTATTAAAGATAATAAATAGAAACAAGTTATTAGGATCTAAAATTATTGTTGAGGACATTCACGTAGTCACGTGGTATGAAATAAAGACAAAAATGAAAAACAAGTCATTTACAGTTCAATCTATAATGGTTGTTAATTAAACAATCACTTCTAGACAGAAGGGTAAAATGGTCTTTTTATATATTTAGACTGCATTCAGTCCAAAAAAAAAAAAGCAGTCTTTTCTTATACAACACTTTACCCTAGGGCAATTGATGAGGAAACAAAACTGCCACTTAAACAAATCTAGAAAAGAGTTTCTTTTTTCTGTAATCAAACATATAAATGTAAGCCATATAAAGAAATTGCAACTGGAAAGATCAAAACATACCCCTGCTCCAGGCACAGCTAAATCTTTATCCTGACAACAGAAGGTTCATATGTTATGAATTACCCCAACCAGAAGCAGAAGATTTCAGGAATTTTAAAATAAATATAAAATATAAATAAACTTAAATAAGCAATCAGCATCACTTACATCATCCTGATGTGCAGCAAGCTTTTTCTCATACTTCTTACGAATGTCTTGTACAATCTGATTATTATTATTATTATTATTATTACTTTCTGCTTTATCTTTATCTGTTTCCTCAAAATCATTTGTTACATTTCTGGTACTACCACTACCACCAAATTTCTCTGCCAACTCTTCCTCAAATTCTATTGTCCGTTGCAATGCCTACACACATGAATAAGTCCCCAAAAATTTTAAAAAAAAATTAAAAAAGGATATAAATATAAGTGTCGAATAATACTACTTCAGAAATTACCATCAGTAGTGTTCCCACATCTGGCTTCTCTTTCAGGTTTTCAAGTATGTCCTCAAGTTGTGACCTAAGATTACCAATTTAGCCCCATGAGTAGGGTAGAGAATTTAATCCAGAAAAGTAATAGTATTTACCAGGATTTGTGTCATTTCAAACTCAAACATGAAAGGTGGTTTTTCAATCTCATATCAGGTATAAAATAAGGTAGTAAGGGTGCGTTTGGTTTGTAGAATGTTTTTAAAAAAGGAATGGAATCAATCAAAGGAACTGGAATATAACGAACCTGGTCAATTTACAGAACTGGATACAGAGCAGATAATCAACATGCCATGAAGTTGGAAAGATTTTCCATATCTCCTCATTTGTTCTTAAACGGCGTTTCACCCAAGCATATCTCCTCTCTGTTTTATCCAACTTTGCTAGCTCTGAGAGGAAGCAACAACTTTTTAGAAATGAAATAAATAAGTTTTTTTTAATATCTGGAAAGTAGTTATAAGAAACAAACCAGCTCCTTCAAATATCTGCTGATAAGAAATAAGTTCCCTATCACAAAAGTTCTTCACTAACTCTTCCCTAACTGATGGCTCAAGTGCATCAACAACTAAACAAGCATCTGTTAAATGCTGCAACAAACTGCTTTCCTCTGTCTCTTTCCCCGTACCTAAGCTGGGATAAAAGAAAGAAGGGTAAAAATGGAAATTAGACTTGCCAAGATAAAAATAAGTTGTAAACAAAACATCAAATTTACACACCTGGAGAAATCAGAATACACATGAGACTTGAGAATTTGTTTGATGTTCTTGAACTTATCTCTTAGCTCAGTGATCTTTGGGTTATCTCTGTAGCCATCAAAATGACTACATAACTGGCTGACAGCCTAAAACACGAAAAATCATGTATATTAAACGCCACTTCATTGAAAACAATTTAACTTAGCTGTATAATTTAAATGTGTTTGATATTATAACTTTCATTGAATACATGTTTTTGTTATTAACTTGTTAACAACTACCAATATACAAACATCTTACACACCTCTAACTGTGCAGAAGCCTCTTTATATTGTCGTTTTGAAGCCATTACTTGAAGTTGTTCGATGGCAGACACTGTCATAGTTAAAATAGGGATAATATTTTAATGCAATATTTAAAACATGACATATTTTTTGAACAAAAAAAAAAGAAAAAGAAGACTGACCAAGCATATTAAGACGATGGAGGGCGGTGATTGTAGTTGTTATGTGTTTTTTTGCAAAATCCAGCTTTTTGATGTCACGACATATTTCTTGAACCATTGTTTCACTTTGTTCAGCTTTGGTTTTAATTTCTCTGACTTTATACATGAGTTCCTGCAATTAATGATAGCAATAGAGGCAACATAATGAGTTTGATTCATGGAAAAAAGAAAGTCTATTGATTTTAGTATAAAAGAGACATAATTGACAACAAGATTCAACACAGACCTGAACAGCACGTGTAGCTGCAGCCAAATCCTCCTTTGCCTTTGTACCTGAATTACTCTGGATATAACAATATTCATCAATAAAGTGCTGAGTTACCCTCAAATCAATGAATGAATGACTACATTACCAAATCACACAATCATTTGAAGGGGGGATATTATAAAGATAATCACCTGTTGACGGACAGCAGCAAGAATTTCTGTATCCACAACGCGTATCTCATTGTGTACTTTTTGCATCAGTGGCTCCACACCCGCTAAAGATGCTTCTGCATAGTGAATATTCCATAATGTGAAACTAAGAGAAAAGCTTACTAAAAGAAGATTCATCATAAAGATCAACATATATATGTGACTTAGGGTTATTGTACAATTGGACATCAAGTAATTTTATATGATAGACATTGCTTTCTAGGTGTAGGTGTGCCTACAAAATGATGAAGCATTCAACTTTTATAATTTCTAAACTCCTAAAGGAGTCTTAACTATTTTTAAGTACATTACTGATTACTCTTTCCTAGACATATGCAGGACAAGCACTCAAGGTCTAAATTGACATTTTCCATTGCTTGAATGTGGACACATAAACAGCTTTACTCTTCAACTGTGCAATTCATGCCACCGAGTAGGCAAGTATCTAGTTCATCCATCATTATCATCAATTTTTCTGTCTACTTGCTAAAATGAAAGGGGCGCTAATAAGAAAGTATAATCCAATCAAAATTCAAAATTGTTAGGTGTGCAATAAGCAATAGTTCTCTGCTGTCGGAACTTTTAAGAAGACAGTATCTCACTATGATCTGATCTTGAATCCAGAGAAAGTGAGATAAACTGACCTGTAGGGAACATCTGGTTGATGTAGTCCAAAGTACTCGACTTCTCCATTCTCTCTCTACTGAAAGCTCACCACTCCTCGAAATCTTCTTATAGCCAATACCTAATCAAACCAAAAATACTCCATAATGAAGAAATAGCTAAATTAATCATCATATCAGGTGTTAATCACTGTGAGCAACATCAAGCACAATCAGACATTACAAACATAGAGATCCGGATCACCTAATTCGCCTGGGGTGCCCGTAGATCATCGAATTCTATGGAAATATGTATAGCTAATCCCTCGAAATATTCTGAATCTCCGATGAATGAGAAGGATAACGGTAGAATAACGGCGGAATACGGTGACGTCCGGTGGCCAGTAACGGTGATAGTTAACTTGGGGTTTTTTTAGAGGATTTTGACTATTTCTTGCATTCATTCACTTCAGTCAAGAATCCTATAATGACGGTGCTCGGCTAAGTTTCAAAAAGAACCCTAAACTGTTAAATTATGCGAATTTAACACTTGTACTTGTGTTTTATGCAACTTCTTCATGACCATTGAAAACGCAAATTAACGACTTCCGTTTGTTTTTACTAAGGTATGCCGAAAATTTATAAGTATGTTATTAGTATATAATTTTCTCTTTAATATGTTAAAACTAATATAATTGGGTATCATATATGTTTTTGGTTCAAAAGAAGGGACTAAAGAGTAAATTTGACATTTAAAGATATTAATTAGGAGGTGGTATTAAAAAAAAACATCATCTTTTTCTTATGATTTTTGAAAATCTAAAGGACATAGGAAGGAGATTGGCGATTTCAAGCATCCAAAAAGGAGATTTCATTTGAGTTTGTAGAGTCGTTGAGTAATTATAATAAGTTTTTTTAAAGTTTCTTTGTGTTTTTATTAGTAACTAGAAATAATAAAAAGAAACCTATAGATTTCAAGTCTTAGAGATCATTAGATGATTTCTTTTTGCATTCAACGACAATAAGAACATACAGATTGGCAATCTCTTGTGGTTTGGGAGTACCAAAATCACCTTATATCTTATACATTCAAAACATATAGTTTCACGAAAACTCATTCAAAAAGAAAAAGAAATTAAAATTATGAAAAAAAAAAAAAAAAAAAACTTAGATTTATTAAAACCACCATTAGCTGTTGTGGCATGGAAAAAGCAAGAGGCAAATATATATGGCCTTAGGACCGACTTCTTGCACCTCTTGTCATTCTCGTTTAAAGTTTTTATTATCATGTATTTTAGACGTACGGGCAACAAGTTTTGTATGTGTTGTTATATTAAAATCATATCCCAATTTAGCCCTTTGTAATAATGAGATTCCACAATTGGCATTTCCTTTTGTTTGTGGTTTAAATAATTATTGAAATCTTTCCAAGTCGACAATAATTTCTCCACTTGGCTTGTTTTTTTCTATCTCCTTCTCCATTGTCTCTTTCGGTAGATGAGTTTTCCGGCGACGAGAAAGTTCTGGGGATTAATGTTTCCGGAGACAACCATCACGTTAACCATATCGCCTTTTTCTTCTTTCAAGATCCGTTGTCGGCGCCGATGAAAACAGAAGGAATTGAGAACTCCTGAGTCATAAACCCTTCGTATTTTTCTTTCTCGATGGAAAAATAAAAACCAAACGTGACAATCCTCCACTTCTCGATTTGATCTGGCATCTTCACCACCAAGACACTTCTCTATGTAAATTCAGGAAAGAGACGTCAGTCTTGCTATTTTTCCTCCAAAACAGAACCTTTCTTCCTCAACTCCTCCATCTTTAAAGATGGTTTTGATTCTAAGAACAAATTGATTGTTTCCAAGTCCTTTCCAAATCAATTTCCAGACCGTCCCCAAAAATGGGTAAATCGATTTATTCCTAATCTAGGTTTCAAATTTGTTAATCAAGCAAAATCACACACGACGAGACCCCATCAAGCGAAATCACACCTCATTGATGAAGAATATGCATTAGGAAATCAACAATCTAAAAACCCATAACACTCGGTATATCACTTGTCTATGACTCTAGAATCATTAGCTACTTCATTGATTCAAAACCGGATATACATGAGGCATATTCCGACAAACAATAAACAATGTCGGTGGTGAAGAAGCATGTAATTAGCACCCAAGCTTCACGAAAATCCTATGGTGACACCCATTTGTTCATCGAGGGCGAACAGGGAGGTAAAAAGGCTTCGGGGTAAACAAGGGAAGAAAGGGGAAAGTGCTTCAGGGGATACTAACATTGATTTGTGGGTTTGAATCTAGCATAAGAGAAAATTAGAGGAGAAAAAACGATCCGAATTAATTTTTGAAAATAAGAACTGAACGCATTGACAAACTTAAGTGGTCCTGGATCACTTCTCTGTTTCTGCTCCGTTATGTAATTTTTTTTTTCTATTAAGATGCAACGTGTATAAAAACTCGTGTCACTGCTATTTTTTGTGCCACTACTATCAAAAATATAAGAAGTATTTGCATCGTCCATTTGAAAATATATTTTGGTTGCACAAGATGATTCGTATAATTTATTCAAAAAACAAATATGACAATTTATTCCACCGGCCCGACCCACCAAATTCAAACACCCAAATCCTAAAACCTAAAACACGCCAAGGGTTTTGCCTTTTTGGACACTGCTCCAAACATCACACTCAGGAAAAATGTGGCGATCTAGAGTAATAGCACGAAGAGTTCGATCTATCAGAGGATTCTCGCATTCCAAATCCGATTTTCCACAATTGCATTCTCAGGTACACAACCTTCAAACCCTGGCATCATATCGCCACCTGGAGAATTTCAGATCAAAAGATCTTTTTCCACAATCAAACGCCATTAGATTCTTTAGTTCCAGTTCGACAGATTCAGTTACGGATGCTGAAGTGAGTACCGGTAACAACAGTGATGTAATTGGGGCTGAAAACGAAAACAATGATAGCTTCAGTTTTGGCGAAATGTGGAAGGATGGTATTAACGAGGCTAATAGCGTGTTAGAAATGGATGTTTCTGATTCGGAAATTAAGGAATCGATAGAAGTAGTTAATGAAGAAACGCACGAGGTTGATATGGATGAATTACAGAGAGTGCTATCTCTTCTTAAAATCAGAGATGGTGATTCTGATGTTATTACTGTGTCCTTAGAATCGAAACTAGATGATATGAATTTGAATCTGAACAAAGAGTTTGTGGTGAGAGTTTTAGAAACTCCACATATTCATGGGGAGAATTTGATTGCTTTCTTCAAGTGGGCTACTGGAGTGAACAATGGAGAAGTGTTCTCTGTTACAACAAGGTCTCTCGATGCACTTGTGAAGGCTGTTTGCAAAGAGCTCAAAAAGAAGGTTGCTTATAGTTTGTGGGATTTGATTAAGGATCTGGGTGTCAAAGAAAACAATGTTTTGACCACAGAGATGCTTAATTCTCTAATCTCTGTGTTTTCAAGATTGGGTAAAGGAATGGCTGGGTTTGAAGTTTTCAACAAGTTTGAAGATTTCTCATGTCTGACCAATGCAGATTCATATTATTTCACCATTGAAACTCTTTGTAGGCGATCCATTTTCGACAGAGTTGGTTTAGTTTGTGAGAGAATGCTCAGTGAAGATAAACTACCTGAAGCAGGAAAACTTGGAAGCATCATATCGTATTTATGCAAAGCTGGAATGGTGAAAGAAGCTCATTCTGTTTATCTATCAGCAAAAGAAAAACAAAAATTCCCACCTCAACCATCTGTTAACTTTTTAATCACTTCTCTCTGTGATCGAAAGAAAGTAGATTCCGATTCTGTCCACTTAGCTTTAAAGATGTTGGACGATTTCAATGGTGAAAAACAGAAACACGCAATCAAACAGTTTTCTTGTGTGATTCAAGGGCTGTGTAGAGTTAACGATTTTGAAGGGGCAAAAACTTTGTTGTCCAAAATGATCGATGAAGGTCCACCTCCTGGAAATGCAGTGTTCAATACTATCATCAATGGGCTTTCTAAATCGGGAAATATGGAAGAAGCTATAAAGACAATGAGGATAATGGAAGGTAGGGGATTAAAGCCTGATGTGTTTGCTTACAGTGTGATCATGAGTGGGTATGCAAAAGGTGGTGAAATGGAGGCAGCTGAGAAAATGTTGGTGGAGGCAAAGAAGAGCCACTGTAAGCTGACACCTGTCACGTATCATACAATGATCCGTGGGTATTGTAAGCTTGAGAAATTTGGAAAGGCTGTGAAGCTGTTGAATGAGATGGAAAGTTATGGGGTTAGGGCTAATAGTGATGAGTATGGTAAGTTGATTCAGTCTGTTTGTTTGAAGGCTGCTAATTGGAGAATGGGTGAGAAGTTAATGGAGGAAATGGAAAGGAAAGGTTTACATCTTAATGGGATTACTAAATCACTTGTGAGAGCTGTTAAAGAACTGGAAGAAGAGGCAAAAGGGACTGAAAATGTGAGTGTTGAAACATGAAGTTTTTGGTAGGTGGTTATGAAGAAGGTATGACAGATCTTGTATTTTGTTTTTCTTGAAACAAAGAGTCGTATTTGAAGTTAGGCCTTTTTTTGTTGTTTTTCCATGCTATAGATCGAAGAGAAAACTATACAAACATGATTTGTTGAAGACCTTTTCATGTAGCTTTTACCATTTTAACCATCAAAAGAATAACAAGGGCAGTTGGTTGGTATGTTAAGTGACTTCTTTGGTTTGTTTTTTGATGATTGCCTTTATCATAAGTTGTTTTCTTGTTCTATTTGTTGACTTGTTATTGAAAAAGTCAAAAGTTGTTGAACAAGTTTCATCACTATTTGGATACTACTTATATAATTTGTGGGTAAAAGTATCATCACAAAGTATATTGCTATTATCGATAAAAAAAATGTAAGCACATTGCTATTATGGGCAAAAATATAAAGTCCAAAACCCATATTATCTTGCTACCTGTAGTTTTTTTAGTTACATGCATCGTTAATATATTCCATGGATATAATTATAAAACTAGTGTTGAGACTTGAGAGTTAGAATCCAGTTCTCTTGTGGATAGAACCTAAAGTTGTTATCGTCAAGAATAAATTAAAGTTTTGGTCACTATGGTTTACACCTATCTGCAATTTGAGTCCAAGTTTTCAAAACATGATAAGGTTGTTTTTTATGGTTACAAAATCTTTCACGGTTGGTTCCTATTTGTCAATAACCCTCCGATAAGTACATGTAAAATGTCAAAGATTGGTTTTGTTTTTGTCATTTTCTTATTATATTTATTTTAATTTTTAAATAAAAGAGGCCCGCGTACCATTCCACTCAGAATCCCCACTCTGAACCTCAAATCTTAAACCAGACGCTTGTCCACCAACTGCCACCACCATTGATATCATCATCACCATTAAATTGAAATCCCCAAACTTAAAATTAAAACAAATTAAAATCCTAGCTTACAAATCAAATGATAATCACAAATGGGAAGTACAGATGTAATCACAATCAAAATCACAAATAGAAGGGACAAAATTTAGAACCAAAATCAAACTGCTGAGAGTTAGGGACGAGTTGTAGGCGGTGGGAGGAGAAACAATAGATGGCGAAGAAGAAAGAGAGAAAGGTAAACCCAGAGGGACCAATTATACTTACTGGCTGCATTGCAATGTAGTAATCAGCTTTCTTTCACAAATAGCAAAACATCATATCCATCATCCATCATCTAGTTTTACATCAAAAAGTGCACAACCTCAAAATTTACAACACCAAACTCAAATACCACATAACATAACGTGTAGGTCAGTCTATTATTGTACATCTAGATGTATAGTTTTCTAGTTTATATATACCATCACCAACAACTTGTTGCCTTGCCTCACCTCACCTCACCTATTATATGTTTATGTTACACCACAAAGGAAATCATTGAAGAAAATAATGTGTTGACTCAACCTCATTACTCAACTAGTAGTAGCAGGATCAAAAAGAGTTATTTCATGAATGGACTAAGCCCATCACCCTCCCAACCAAGCTTCAACATCTGATCTACCACCTTCAAGCTCAACTACAATACAATTACCACCAACCAACCAACCAAAAAGTAAGTCAACAACACTGCATGTCATGTCAGGTCAGGTCATATCAATATTAGAATTCTAGAAAGGCTAGTTTTGTCAACTTACAGCAGGATCTGTGAAGACAATCAATTGCTTGTCGGCTGTTGAAACCAAGAGATTTGTGTTGTCCTTATTCATCGCAATTGCTGTTATATCTTGCCCTTCTTTCAGCTGCAAACTGTGAAATACCTGCCACAGTTTTTTATGCTTGTCAGCAATTATTTTCTTATTAGGGAAAAATCTACCACGAAAATTGCTTTGTATTTGGATTGGATCACATTTTCTATAATCAGATTTAGCTTTATCTTTTAGATTACAATGTTTGTTTGTAATAAAAGCATGTTACGATGCTCTAAGGGAGGAGGGAATCATTCCCTCCCAACCCACTGACATATCATTTTTTCTCTTTTATTTTTCTTCATCTTTCCGAACCCACAACACACGGAAACCCTATCTCTTTGAACCCACTCAATTAAAAAAAATACAAAACAATCAAATGTAAAATCTTAATTTGCAATAGAGTTATCGGCGGTACCATTCTCGCTTCAACGAATGGGTTGATTGGTTTCACTAACCCACTTCATCATCTCTCTCTACTTTCTCTTTCTTATTTTTCTCTTGTACCATGTGTTTTAAAACTTGTACCTTAGTTGTTTTGTATTTTTTTTTAATTGAGTGGGTTCAAAAAGATAGGATTTCCGCGTGTTGTGGGTTGAGAAAGATGAAGAAAAAGAAGAGACAAAATTTGATGTGGCAGTGGGTTCGGTGGGTTGGGAGGGAACGACTCCCTCCTCCCTAATCAATAAAAATTCTTTGCATTTAACTCATTTCTTTATTCCCAAGAAATCACAAGACTCACACCCTGTTTTGTTTTTGAACTTCAAATATTGTTTTTTGGGTTGAGTGAAAGAAACAGCAACATACTTCTGTTTATGTTTTTTATTATATATAGTATCCTCTACTTTCCTTTCTTTCTATCACAGCATTCTACTTTCGGATTTTTCTTACTTTGAATGCAATAATTGGTTAAGACTTTGATAATCAACAAAAGCACATTCCTATTTCTTGCATTTAACTCTAGTCTTTTTGACCTCATCAGTAATCACAACTTGCAAATTAATAATACCTCAAGCGTATGAAGATTAAGGAAGCAAACCGAAGGAGATGTAAACTCCAATCTTTCAACTTCACCATCTTCATTCAATTCAACATCATCACCATCAACACCTTCAGTTTCTTCCCTTTTGGACCGGATACTGCTGAAATCATCATTTCCGGAAGACGAATTCAACCCAATCAAAAGACTTTGTCCATCAGAAGAAACCTCCATACAGCTAACGGTGCATGATCCCGGAATCTGGGCTCGAGCAATCATCTTCCCATTAAGCGTATGAGTCGAGAGAGTACAGGACAACCGATTCCAAGTCACCACAACGCCAGCTGGTGAAAGGCAAACCATGTGTGCCTTCACACCATCAAGCCTCCTAAGCAACCGACCCCGACTCACCGAATGAAGCAAAACATCCGATGAATCAGAACATGAAGCAACGACTCCAAGATCGGAATCAACACAGCAACAAACCACTTCCCCAAAATGCCCCCGGATGACCTGGACGGGACCCTCGATGCGGCGTTTGCCTGATGAAAGTAGGTTGTTGTTTGTGGATTTAGCGGAAGTTGGTGTGGTGGAGGGGGGTGGTGATTCGGAGATGCTGGTTTTTTGAGGGTCAGTGGATTGGTGGATCCGCCAGACAAGGACCATTGTGTCTCGGGAACCGGTGACGAGGTAGTTGCTGTCGGGTGAGAGAGACATGCATGTTACGGGTGCGGAATGGCCTCGAGCTATTTCTAGGGTTTTTGCAGCATCTGATGATATTAGTCTCACACTGTTGTCCACGTGTCCACCTGGTTGGAATCCAGAAAACTTAAAGTGAGGTGTTGGGGACTTCTTATATAAAAGGGTTAAACGGAAGAAACAGCAATGTAATTTCATTTCTTTTTATTACAGCATTGTACTTTGAAAATGTCATCCAAATGCAAACTAATTTTTGGTAGATTTTTCAAAGTATAATGTCATAATAAGAAGAAAAAAAACTGAAGTACAATGCTTTGATAAAAACATTGAAAGTACAATGCTATAATAGAAAGGAATAAAAGTAGGATGCTATAATACACAAATAAATGAGATTAACTGAATCACTCACAACCTACTTGTAATTAAGGAGGTTAAAGTAATCATGAAAATATCCTATAGCAGTGACAAAAGAGAAACATTGCATTTATTTAAGGGATTCAAAAAAAAAAAAATCTGTTACATATATGGCAAAATACAAAAAAGCACTTGTGACTTTCACATTGTAATGATTTAGCCACTTAACTCTTTTCTATAGCGATTAAACATCTAAACCATTATACCTTTTTGACAGCTGAAAAAGACATTGTATACAAAAAGGTGTTTTCTGTATTTTGTTCTTAGATGCAGTTGATTTGGATTATATTTCAATCAAGCTTTTCTATAATTTTAGCCTTACCATTTGACCTTACAATATAATTTAATATAGTGATAGAAGGGAAAAGTTGTTTACCTGTGATAATTTCATTGTCATGTGTGATGCAGACAATGGAAGAGCTTCTAAGACCTGGTGCTGCATACGCAAGAGCCTGTGGATATAGCCACTCCTCTGATCCAGACACTGATGGTCCTTTAAACATACGCATGAAACTTCCACCACTTGAGCTTGCAGTAGCCTTGGCATGTTGAAACAGGAACGGTGTTCCTTGCCCATCTGGTGTATTTGGTTGCCACCTGTGTTGTGCTATATGAGCTGCTGGAGCATCCGTATCAACAATCACAAGAGAATCTGAAAATGCCCGAATAGCAGAAGCAGGTAGATTGCATCGCTCTGGGGATGAAACGTTGTATGGTTTCACTTCTTCTGGATTTCGAAAGATGGTCTGAAATGCAAGAAATAGAAACTTACTCTTTTTTTTAGTATTATAGCATCCTACTTTCATTTCTTTCTGTTACAGGATTGTACTTTCTGTTTTTTTTTCTTATTGTGGCATTGTACTTTGAAAGCCTTACCAAATTATAGCATTCTACTTTCAACTTTAGCAGTGAAAAATGCTTTGTATATGGATGACATTGAATTGTATGTCCGTTTTTTTCTTAGTAAGGCATTGTACTTCAAAAGTTCTACCCAATTATAGCATTCTACTTCCATTTATTTCTGATACAACATTGTACTTTAGAGGAAAAAAAATATTAAGGCATTGTACTTTGAAAGATACTCCCAATTAAAGCAATGAAAATTATTTTGTATATGAATGATTTACACAATTATAGCATTGTACCTTCAACTTTTTTCTTATTAGGGCATTGTACATTTGTAGTTTTGTACTATGCAAAATTTTACCCAATTATAGCAGTGAAAATTGCTTTATATATATACAGGGCATTGCTATATATCGGGTAGATTTTTCAGAGTACAATATTGAACATTCATTTCTTACTACTACAGCATTGTACTTCACTTTTTTTTATTATGGCATTGTACTTTGAAAGATCCACCCAATTATAGAATTGTACTTTCGACTTTTCTCTTTAGGGCATTGTCTTTTGAAAATTCTACCAAATTATAGCATTGAAAATTTCTTTGCATATAAATGAGATTTAAATAATCTTGTAGATTTTTCTACAATACTGTAATAGGAAAAAGTAGAAGTACGAGGGTGTAATAAACAAATGCATGTCCTTAGGACTATACAAAGGGCATGGAAATTATATTAGTGACAACATTAATAACTTTACCTGCATTTGAAGAACATCTGGAAGTGGCATCTTTTTTATGTGAGGAGTAGTTAAAAGTTGTGACGGGGTTTGTCCAAAGTAAGCAATTTGATCTTGCATAGCGCGTTGTTGGACCTTTTCATGATCAAAAATAAAAGAAATAAAAAACCAACATATAAAAAAAAACTTAATTAATCGACTAACAATTAGACTTACTGGATCCGTGATTTTGTCTATATCTACAGTCCCTTCATATGTGATGTAAAAGAATACATTGTTTGCTGAAATAGCTTCTTTTCCTCGCTGCTTATACCTGACATATAAAAAGTTGTCATGTTGTCTTACAGTATTTTCAGGGTGTTTGGATGTGCATTTAAACTAAATAATCAGTGATGATGTTTCGGGAAAAATTCTGATTATTAAGGTCAAAATAATCAGATTGGGAAATCTAAAACACAAGTTGCTCAAGGAAACCAATTGTTAAGTTCCACATAAAAATGACCTATCTCCAGTTTTAATCAACTGATTATTTGATTATGATCTATTTCTTTTGAGTTGCAATAGTTTCTTACAAAACGCACATCCAAACACCTTAAAATTCTTTGCATGTTTATATGGTGCAAGAAGAAATAAAGATATGATAATGGGTTCAATATATCAGAATTTTGAAGGAACCCACAAAATGAAGAAGAATGTAAATGGCATACAAGACTAGCATCCGAATTGATTTATTTCAACCTTTTACAAAGTCAAAGCATCAAAACAAAATAAAACCCATCACTATTAGAATATGAATGAAGTAGAGCTCACCCGAATATGAGATCTATCCATTCATGTAAATGTGCAGAGACATGCTCACTCTCAAGAGCCATGCGATGCTTATGCACAAAATCAACAGGGTTTTCGGCCCAAGGAGGAAGCTTAACACAATCTGAAAAGTAAAACAATAGTATCAAATTACAACCCTTAAAACAGAAGAATAAAAAAAAAGTGATCACTTAAAGTTCATAGTCCATACCTAGCTTATCTCCAAGTTGCGTGGTACCAAAATCAATAGAATTCTCATTTAATAATATCTCTGGAAGGTAAAACAGCTCAGGAACCTAAGACAAAAAGAAAAGCAGGTTTTATTCTACATTTTGACATAAGAAGCTAAAACCTTTTCTACAACAAACAAAAGATCAATTTTGTAGTTTTGTTATGTATTTCTACCAATTCTTTCACGTCACTCATGTCCTCCATAACACCATTCCAAGTAGCAGGAATATCTAAAAACATTCTGTCTGCATGATCAAACTTTCCACCTTGTAATTGAATTGAGAGAGTAGTAAATGGCTCCACTCGCATGAGATAATACAAGACCTGTAACAAACAAGCGAATTTTAGTTTTACACTTGCACATTGTCGATTGAAAGGGTCATAATGTCATTAAAAAAGACTCTGGGAAAACTAGAGTAATTTGGCTAGTTTACCCTTTTATCAATATGATGTTATAGTCAAGGCTCATTAAGGTCAAATATCTCTTAAAGTGAGAGATTTTATCAGAAACAGGAATGATGAACAAAAAGTGATTGAACTATGAGGCATGATGACCAAATAAAATACATACATATATATATATATATATATATATATATATATATATATATATATATATATATATGTTTGTTGACTACAATGGCAGAAAAAATATTTTTCCTTCAATAGCATATTTAATTATATGACATGAGGAGAAATGAATATGTATTTGTGGGTCCCATTAACTTGATACGAGGAGAACTTCGTTATGGAGAATGGAAGTAAATGATACAAAAGGAATAGAGCCTAGATTTGTGATGATAATATCTGAATTATTGCATCTTATTCCATATATATAAGGACTAGCAACCTACTTTCTTTATTTATGTATCATAGCATCCTACTTTCATTTCTTTCTATTACAGCATTGTACTTCCGGATTTTTTTGTCTTAATAAGGCACTGTATTTTGCAAAGCTTGCCCAATTATATCATTGTACTTTCAACTTGTTTTCAGCAAGACGTTATACTTTGAAAAAACCAACACAATTATAGCAGTGAAAATTGTTGTGTTTGTATGACATTGCTATCATTGCATAGACTTTTCAAAGTACATGTTGAAACAGAAAGAAATGATAAGATAGTAGATACTATAATAAACAAATCAATGAAAGTACATTGTTATTTCATGCACTTAATCCCGTATATAAACCATCCTGTAAATCAATAAGAAAATGATTAGAAAACCTACTGTCCCGGCACTTGAATAATGGGAACCGTAATGGAACTTGGGTATGACAGTATCGTTGAAGCTGTAGTATCTCTCCTGAATCTTTTTCAACCGATCATCATTTAGTGCTCCAACAGGCTGCAAAAAATATAATATCAGGGTCAATAATCAACATCTCATCCTAAAATCTGTTTAAAAAGAAAAAGCAAAGCGTTGTGACCTTCGATAGATCTCGGTAAGATGAGGGGTTCGCAAGATCCAAATGCGTTGATTTGTAATCCGAAAGAATCCATGGGAAAACAGGGTACTGCAGAAAAAGAAAAGTTAGTCCACGCATTTGGATTAGATAATTAAGAACGTTTGTTATTTTATTATATTCACCTGAGTGATGTCATTATAACTACGCCCAGCCAGTGTGTTGAGTTGCATAAGATATTCGAAGTTGCTGATCTGCAAAATTTGAAGTGAGAAGCTGAATTTTTATAAATGGACAAAAGACATATTTCATTCTTTATTGTACCTCCCATCTTGCCCAACGTTCCATAAGTTGAGTCCTTTTGAGAAGTTGATCCGGTCTCTAAGGAAAAGATTAAAGCACAGTGATATGAGTCCTCCAATAAAGTAAGTTTTGGTAAGAAATAGCAACGTACTTTCATTTATATGCTTATTATAGCATCCTACTCACATTTCTTTCTATTACAAAGCATTTTATTTTCTTATTAAGGCATTGTAATCAATTTCTTTCTTATTAGGACTTTGTATTTTGAAAAATCTACCCAACTATATAGCAATGAAAATTTGCCTTGTATTTGGATGGCATTGCTATAATCAGGTAGATTTCTCAAAGTAGAATGCTGTAATAGGAAGTATCTGGTGAAGTTGTAATAAGCAATTAATATGACAAGACAATGGGTATCATCCTCATCAGTATATTCTGTTTAAAAAATTAGTAGAATGCTTAATTTTAGAAATGTTATGTATGATTTAGTTCATGATTAATGATTCATAAAGCTAGTATAATTTTTCTCGATTTGGTTAACAAATTGACATTTATGATCCAAGTCACAGAAAGGGAAAAACATAAAAACCTGGGTAGCCAAGTATATATTGTTCAGATGAGAAGGATGTGCTTGAACAATGGCTCGGTATGCACTCCTCCTACCCTCCATAGTCTGAACCAAGAAACAATAAACCGTTTTATAAGTAGAAAGTCACCAATATAGTTGACCAAAGAACATATAGAGATGAAATTGTGATGGTAAATACCCCAAAATCAAAGAAGAAATTTGACCGGTCAACCATAAACAATTCCAGAGCACTTCTTCTTAGAAGATATCTGTCATAGCGGTATAACTGTGAGGTGAGTAACAACCAAAAAAGGAAGTAGAAAGAAGTACTATAAAACACAAAGATCGCGACAGATGAACCATCATTTTATCTTAAAATAATCATCAGATAAAAGTGAAAAATAATAAGCTGTTCATCTGACCTCCTGCTGTATACTTGATGAAGAGAAGACATTAACCAACTCCGATCCTTATCTTCAACTTTGCTTTCAGTTTTATTATCCGATCCATCCTCAAGGACATTGCCCTCAGATTTGTTAAGAAGAAAGTTGATCTTTTTCGTTGTTATCTGGAAACGACCATCACACATGTTTTATAAAAGTTCAGATAATAAGAGAATACCACATGCATAAAAGATGCCGAGTATAGAAGTTTAAATATTAACCAACAATCTGTTTGTTGATACCATTTCTATCCGTTATCTCTTATCACACAATATCATAGGACCCATAAAACGAAAAAATTGACTGGCCAACACAAAATTAGACCAACGTTCTCTTTTTTTACTATATGAAATTAGCATATGTTTATTTCATGGTTGATTATAAATAGTAAGGAATTTCAATCATTGTCTGAAAAGGCAAATACATAAACAAACAATTTACTCAAAGGCAATACTAACTACTTGTTCACTTTTCCATTTTTGGATGATCCACTTTATGGTCATACAGGCCAAAGGTCGAGAACTCATAACTTACTGCTACACATTAAAAAGTTTTGCAGTTAGTTATTTTGAGAATGAAAGGTGTAAAATACTAAAATACCCATTTCGTCCCAAGAAAATAGCTAGAATACCCTTCAATAAAATTTAAATTAAGAAACTACTGTCATTGTCATGGGACACCACAGAAAAGGTAAGTGTTGCAATTTGCAAACGAGATGAATGACAATTAAAGCTTACCTGAAATGTTCCTTGCCAAACCTTTAATGGCCGGACCATAGATGCTGAAATCTCAAGAATAACTCTTTCGTCATCCTCACTTGGAATATAACCAGGGCCAACTGATGATGAACTCCCAAAATCTTCATCATTCCCAACTTGAGACGCTGTAGAATCTGGCACTTGCAATGGCTGCTCTGCATTCCCAGATTGCCTTGTTTGAATATCATCCGTCTTTCCCTCCACATTACTAAAATCTTCTTGTTCATCATCCTCATTGACTAATTCTATTGAAATAGCTTCTGAAGGCAAAATAGAAGCTTTAGGACTGACTACAGTCTCTTTATCATGTTTCGGTTCCACATGATCTTCAAAATCTGCAGCAGCACCAAAATGATCCGATCCCTCAAAATCCCTCCTCAGACATGTCCGCATCCTTGTAGAACTTTCCATGTGATCTAGCTTCCAAAAAATCTATAAAATATATAGTTTTAGATATGTGAAACTTACATGAGAAAGCAATTAGAAAGATAATTAAGGCCATGGCCATGAACATACTCGCTCAGGATTGTAAAGATTTTCACTGATGGGCCCAAAGAGACATTTTGTTTCTATCAAGTAATGGATGAGTTTCCGCCAGGCGCGTATGCCAGTGAGTGCACGATGCCTAGCAATGGAATCAACTTGAGCCCGTCTATCAACCTGAAAAATATGATTCAGATTACATTCCTAAGCTGTTCATTATAGTTAGTATCCTACCTTCATTTCTTCCTATTACAACATCATACTTTGAAATTTTAACCAATTATAGCAATGTCATCCAAATAGAAAACAATTTTCACTGCTATAATCAGGTAAATGTCCTAATAACAAAAAAAAATGGATGTACAATGCTATAATTTAAAGATTTGTAAATACAATGCCTTGATTAAAAAAAAAGACTGAAAGTATAATATTGTTGCATTTAGCCCTATGTTGTAATCTATTTTGGTTCCAATTTTGAAGTACTCATCCAAGATCATTGGTGGTAGCTATATGTTTCAAAGATCATTGTGCTCAGTGCTCAACTATATATATGTTTCTTACAAGTAACGGGGTGCATCATCATTTTTTAGGGTTCAAAGCAAGAAACAGCAACGTACTATCAATTAGTTTCTTTTTTTTTCTATTACAACCTTTTTCTTATTAAGGCATTGTACTTTCAATGGTTTTTTATGCGGACATTGTGCTTTGAAAACTTTACCTCTGATCGTTGCAAGTTTCTTGCTAGAGCTAAGCTTCCGACTAAAACTGCAATAAATTTATACGAAAGAGCATTGAGATCTTTCTTATAAACTGGTTTGTTGTCAGCAGATGGCAAACATTCCATCCAAGCGGTTCCCATTGCTTCAGAAACATTCCATCTCTTTACACGATCCATATCACTTCTATTCCGTCTTTGTGCAGCTGTAGCCATTGCAACAGCACTCAAACCTCTTCCAGAACCAATCTTTGCATTGCGTTCAAGATCACGAGCAGCAGCTAGTGCTGCTGCTTTTGCAGCAGCCTTGTCTTTTACAGATGATGATGATGATGATGACGACGACTTGTTAGGTGCCTCCATTGGTTCTCGAAAGCTAGAAAAAGATTGAAGTCTAACTGGCTTTCTATCGACTACAGAAGAGTCACGTTTTAGATGATGCACGGCTGTTGCAGGAGTAGCAGCTTCACCTCCACCAGCACCTGCAGCAATCATTGCTAGAGCCAATGCAGCAGGTGGAGATGCAAAAGCAGCAGCCCATCCAGGTGAGATCATAGCAAGAGCACCCTGATTGCATGACTTCAAGTGTCAAAGTTTTGGCAAATATGATGATGTCAAAGTAAATATACATTTATTTATTATCAAGAAAATTAACAACATGATTTCACTTTGCTTCTGATTTGGTCATTGGATTTTGAAAACTATTGATTAAACCACTTAACTTTTCCAAATTGGTCTCTTTCAAAAAAAAATACTTTACCAGATTGGCTATTGGGGAAATATATATATATATATATATATATATATATATATATATATATATATATATATATATATATATATATATATCTTGGGTAGTTTTGCTGTTTAACCGGTATACTTTATTTTTTCCAATCAAATCATATAAGTTTCAAACATATTTCCAAACTAACCATTTTGAGCAGCTATATCGGCTTTCACCAGTATTTTTGTTGGTAATTTCTAAAGTAACAATTCTGTCCTGTTATATCATGTCAAAATGGTTGATTTGGAAAAATGTCTGGAACCCAAAATTAAATGGTTCTTCTGTAATTTACCCTTGAATATTCTGGATCATTTAGAAAAAGAACCATGTAACATGCTGACAAGTTGAACGGTTTTTATAACAGTTTCGCAAAGTTGCGTTATTTTTACAATATTTATCTAAAAGTGGATGGTTTCAGAATCTATTTTTAAAGTCCAGTGACCAAATTAAATGAAATGAGAGTGTGTGTTACTATTTTTGCAATTTGCACTTAGGTATCGAACAGAGAAAACCAAGAGACCAACTACATATTGCTGATATGGAAATTGTTTAATGAAGCCATGAAATTTGAAAACCCTAGAATTAAAAACAAAACTTTATAATCGGCCAATTTAGTAAATTTTACCTCTATAGGCAGTGCATCAGCAGCTAGGGCTGGGTCATCGACAGCCAGAGGATTTAAACCATCGGTGGCAACAAGCTCATGAATTCCAGCTAAATAAGGTCGCCATCTCCTTAAAATAGAAACAAAGGGAGGCAAAATAGCTTCTAGATACTGTTTTCTGAGAGGGACCCTGTCTCTGCTAACTGCATGCCACACCTACAAATGCATTTCATAAGATAACAAGACAAGGATAAAAGAATGCTCCCTCTGTCCCATGAAAACTGCAGATTTTCCTTTGTGGGAAGTTCCCATGTCAAAATTACTTATTTACGCCCCCCCCCCCCCCCCCCCCCCCCCCTCCCTTTGCCACCTTTAATCATTACAAGGAATTGATGATGTTGATTTCGGTCCACTAGAAATTTTTATTTTCTCCTTAACGAAAGGTGCTTGAGATATTTGATAACTGGTCAAACGTTTTCTTAAACTATGTGCCAAGCCAATGATTACAGTTTTCACAAGAAGGGAAGCGTATAAGGAACAATTTAGGAGAAAAAAAAAAGTTAAAAGAATTTCTATATATTTGAAAAAACCTCGGAATATAAGACGGAGGATGCAACCAACACTCTCTGTCGCTTGGACTCGGAAATTGGCATGTTCAAGAGGGGTGAAAGCACGCTGTTCATCATCAATGAAAAAGTTAGTTCACCCATCAAAGCCTCAAATGTCTTACGAAAATATGTACACAAAGAATAACTAGAATGAGCATTGAGCAAAGAGATAATTGAACTTATTGAAAATTCATTAAATCAAGATGATTTATAAAAGAGCAAATTGCAGAAAACAGCAACATACTTTACTCTTTTTACCAATATAGGCAATGTACTGACATTTTCTTTACATATATTAGCAACGTACTTACAATTCTTTACTTGTAATAGCAACGTACTTGCATTTTTTTACCGATAATAGCAATATGTAACAAATAAAGTATAATACCCATATTGGCAGCAAAATGTAAGTACATTGCTATTATCGGTAAATAAATGTAATTACAACATTTGTATTATGGGTAAAAACTAAAATACATAGCCCATATTGGTGTAGCAATAGTAAAATAAGTTGCTATTCTCAGCAATTTTCCCTTTATAAAATAGGCGTACCTCCACAATAATACAGAGCGGGGCTGCCTCATTGATGTCCGTGGACTATTTTCTAATGATGATGGAACAATCTTATCTTCAAATGACCCTTCATCGACACTAAGATTCCTTGTAAGCATATTACTTTCACCATCATCTTCTTCCCTCATGGAAACAAGTATCATCCGAAGCATACACAAGAAAGGTTGGTCACTATCCAACAACTGATAAAGAGCCGCCATGCCTCCCATCCCTGTACCAGAACCTCCTCCAATACCAAGGCCACCACCAAGTCCAGACTCATCCAACAACAAAGCTTGTAGCATGGAAACACACTTATTTATTAAAGGGAGTTCAATCCAGTTACCATTTGAATCTTTTTCCAAAGAAGAATTCCAGGCGTCCCACCCACTGCCACCACCACCAAAGTCGGAAGCTTTTGAAGGAAGACCGACTCCATACCATAATCTACTTCTGTATTTCCAACCTTCTGCTAAGTCTACAGCACAGCTTCCATATGATACAAAGGCGCAGGAAACCGAGTCATAGGGTTCAGCTGCTGCTGCAGCTGTAAGCCGTTCCATCACTGTTGCTGAGATTTGCCCCTTGGTGTCGGCCATAGACGCAAGCACCTTTTAAGAATAACAACACTGATTTAGAACTAAGGGTTTGTCTGGTATAACGGAATGGAATATTACACTCCATTATCATGTTTGGTTGGGTGTAAGGAATGGAATAAACCATTCAATCATGTTGTTTGCTATATACTTATATGAGATTTAAAAACTAAATGGAAGTAAAATGATAGATAAAGGAAAATGTTATTTGTTTATATAAACATATTTCATGTCGTGTCATTTGAAATATATACTATATGCATCAAATGGTCACTTTATTTATAACTTTAAAAAACTGTTTACAAAAGTAAAAAATTAAATACCATGAAATCTTAAAATAGAATGATAATTAAAAATGATTAAATTGAAGTTTTGAAATTTTTAAAAAATATAATTGTTATTGAAGATCATATAAATAAAAGTAATTATTAATTAATATATCACTCCATTCCTTCAAGGAATGAAAATAATAAAAATAAATAACACCCTTCCCCCATGGAACGAAAATTAGTTCATGAGAAGGAATCACATTCTGTGAGGAATGTTCCGTTCCATTCCATTCCTTTGTGGCAAACAAACATGTTTTTTCCATTCCGTTCCCCTTTGATTACAGCATACCAAACACTGCCTAAGGGGTAACATGTTAACGAAAATGGAATGACACATCAGCATGGTAACCATGAAATTAAGTGCAAACGTACATCAAGGGGAAGAGTTCTAGAGTCATTAGAAGACGCCCGTGCTTCAAGTGGTTCTGGGATTGTGGGGAGATTTGTGCTGTTGCCAACACGAACCACAGATGGAAGAGAAGAACCAGAACCCCCTTGAACGAGAGAAAAACTAAAAAGCTTGCTTTGTAGGCGTAAATGATCTTCAACAAGCATTAACACCACAATTGCATTCTCAACCAAAGCCACAGAAAGTTGAGCAGCATTCTCTGCTTCTGCCTTAGAAACCTCTGGTGGTAATCCATAAGCAGCAACACCAGCAGCTGCTGCAGCAATCACTTGAGTCTGCAAGGGAGGAAGGAAAATATAAATATTAGAGTCAATTACAAACTTAGTCCCTATGGTTTACTCAAAATCACAAGTTCAGTACAAGTATTGAAATTGTCACAATGTGGTCCTTTAATTTGCATTACGTTATGGATATGGTCATTGTGCTTTACTCAAAATCACAAGTTCAGTCTAAATTTTGAAGTCATTTTATATGTGTCAGGGACCATATCCGCAACGAAATGCAAACTTGAGGACGAGATTAGGACAATTTCAAAATTTTGCAATTTTGGGTAAAGCATAAGGACCAAATCTGTAATTTACTCTAAATGTTAAGATGTGGAAGGTCTACCTGAGTCTGCAGCTCCCTAGCAGCAAAGTCCAGCAACCCACATAAGAGCCTTCTTTTAAAGATGGGCAATGATTCCTCACGTCTGTCAAATTAATAAATATTAGAGAAGTTAATTACATGAAGCAGCATTACATATAGTCAGTCATATGTAAAAGTGTATGTGTGTGTTTGTAGTGAATGGAATGGTATACCTTTTGCGCTGTTCTCCTGTGCTAGATCCACCTACCATAGAAAGCCACTCTGCACAATGAATTGTAGCTTCAATATCCTGTCAAAGGGAAGTATGACCAAACAATATAAATGAACTGATAGTGCTTGAAAGTTCAGACTACACATGCTTCAATCAACTTTGACAATAAAGGAAACAAGGAGGGAGCATAGTTTAATAAAAATATTTGACTAAAAGCCAAATACCAAAAATACTCCTTAAGAAGACAAAATGGAGAATACATATGGACCAAAAACAATATCATCATGAACATCTTGTAATATCATCATGAACATCTTGTAATAATTGTTAATGGGACAAGATGTAATTTTGGGAATGGATAAAAGAAAATTTATGTAAATTCAGAAAGGTATCAAAGAAAGCTTATAAAAGAAAACTTATGGACCACAATCAATATCACTTATATCTACCTTCCATCCATCCTTCTGACGCATGGAATGCTCTAACATGATAACAAGGAAACTGTGTACAAGGTCTTCAACATCTCTGAAGCTTGAAGACATTGAAGCATTCTTCCCAGACGTCTGTAGGAACAAGCATGCATATATATCATTTAAAATGAAATTAAAAATAAAGTGTATAATCTTTTAGAGGAACAACTTCCAAATTTACTATACTTGTATCAGTTGCAACTTGAAAGAAAAAAAAATTGGTGGTGATAGTTAATATTTAATATAATGTCACCTCGTAATTAGAAATAAGAATTTCCAAGATCCATTCAGGCCATTCATCCATCTTAGTGAGCCTGTTTCTATTTTCAGCATGACTGCAAGCCAAAATCAGAAGATCCTGAAATCAAAAGGAGAAGTAAATATACAAAATAGATTTTTCAGGGACAAGGGTATAAATGGAAACAGCAGTACCTGTAATGCGCGACACTGAAAAGACTTTGGTGCATGTGGTAGTGAACTCAAAAGAACCAACAGAAGCTGTGAGTGCTCAAAGCGATGTTGTGAGTCATAGAAGTTTAGTCCCTCATCTGTTGTGGATGCATTTAACTGGTACAAAAAGATATTCTTCTTTTAGTTTGTTAAAAGGGGAAAAAAATTCATAGATACAATACTGAATATGAAGTCATACTGAGGCGCCCAATAAAGCCAGGTAGGCATTGTTAGTCATAAGCCTGTTAGGCGCTGCCTGAAAGGCCCTTTGCAAAGCATAACGTAGAAGTGAAACTTTATCTTCAAACATGCTACCCCCTCCCTCAAGCAACCGATGCATGCCACGTGTCATATCGTTAGAAGCTTGAGATCCGGACTTCAGATGCCCAGAAATAACTAAAGCACCAAATAGCCCAATTATTGCAACGACAATACCATCACTTTTGTCAACATTGTACACATTGTTCCTTGCATTGTCAGCACTGATGGAAAAATTTATACCACCCAAAATCTTTTTTAACTGACTCTCAGAGACCGAGGACTTGCTTTCGATTCTAGACCCTATGAGAATGGTATTGACACTGGTATGAGTCTGAGGTTCATTAGATGACAACTCATCATTATTGCTATTTTCCAAACCATCGCCACCATTGGCTTTAGATTCTTCATTATTGACCAAAGGGTCTGGTAATGTTACATCATAATCTCCAGCTTTTGCTTCCCGTTGCAATAGGACAAGAAGTGTTTCTATGCCACCACATGATAAAAATGCTTCTGCAAATGTTTGAGCTCTAGAAGCTTTTGGTTGTACTACCAACCTGTATATCAAGTGCAATGCCCTTGCAACCTAAAAAAACAAATATCAGAATGTTCTTCACTTGATATTATTCTCTTCAAAACTAGAGTACATTACAAAAATGATCTATGTGCTTTTTGATGTTTACCGTGTTTAGTCCAAAGTTGATGCATTTTTCATTTTTGGTTCTAATTTCAAGGTTTCATATCGATTTTAGTCTTTATTTCAAAGGTTCCAAGGACTGAAACTGAAGAAGAATTCAAATTTTGAGTTTTGACTAAACACGGTAAAAATAGAAAGCACAAGAACCATTTTGTAATTTACTCATAAAATTATGTTATGCGCTATAATATTATTACCTGATTTGGTTGTGGAGAATCAACCAAGAAGCCGAGTAGACAACGAATATCATCCACAGCCATTGAAGGAGGAGCGGCCCCCACAAGAAGTTCAATAAGTACTAAAAGCTCATCAACTAAAGCGTTCACTTCACCAACCGGACGTGTGGCTCCATTAATAGATATAGTATTTACAGAATCCTTTTCACGAATTGTCCAATAACATCTCCTGCATCCATCAAGAAGAGTCTGAATAGCTTTTGCATCACGCATCACAGAAGCCTCTGTGAATGCCATATCAGCTAAAGAAGACAAAAGCTTCTTCTGTAACCCGTAGCTACATAAACTCCAAATTTTCAAATCCAGTAAAAGCGTACTGAAAAGCTGCACTTTAAGTGCATGATTATTCTTCTGAGATTGACATAAAGAAACAATTGCTGCAACGATTTCCTCATCACCCACTCCATGCTTGGAACAATCAAGTGAAGATAAGGTTTGTAGAAGATAGGTTAAGATAACTGACAAAACCTCTGGCCCTTTAGTACGACACAGCTCGTTATTGTTACCTGGATGTTGAATTGCAAGTGACATAATCCTAAATATTGGTGCAGCAAGAGCAGTTGTGGCTACTGACAAAGCAAGATCGCCCTTTTGTAACTCCAAACTTTTATTATCAACTTTGCTTACTACAAATGGAAGTAAAGACATTGGACCCCCATATGCTAAAGCCCATAAAGCTTCTGCAGGCCGCATCCTTGTAGCTACATGTACTTGCCCAAGCACCTCAGCAGGTCGTCTGAGCATTCCTGAAACAAAAACAAGTATCTTTTCAGGCACCAAAAATACCTTTTTGCCCTTAGTAATCATTACAATATAAGAAATTTATAAAACCTGCAGCGCCAGAAGGTGAAGCATCGGGGCAGAAACGACCACTTAGTAGACTAGGATGGTATAGAAGGTGCAGGCACCCTGCAATGTCTGCATCTAAACGTGCACTTTCTTCTGAAACCTTTTGCACATGAGAAAATGTCGATAACCATGGTGAACCTGCAGCATTACCAAATGATGGAAGTGCATCTCCACCTCTAGAAGCCAACTGGCCCATCCTCTCTGGACCAATTGGTTCTTTAAAGATATACACGGGTCCCATCTCAGCAAACAAAGGGCATTGGCGTCTTCGTCTCTGCAAACCAGCCATTGTTGGTGGTGGATTTGTCCCAATGCAGCAAAAAGCAAGTGGCTTAGAGATTCGAGGGAACTCAAAAGGACGACTTTCATACAAGGTTCCATCAATGTACAATCTCAGTTCACTTTCTGCCTTACCAAGTAACCCTTGTTTGGAAGTATGCTCAAGACCAATAAAATACCAACATTGTGGCTTAAATGCATGGGTAAAATGTAAAGAGGCCTTCCTACCCTTCCCACTACCACTTTCAACCACCAAAAACTGAGCGTGAAAATACGCTTCCATTCCCTGATTATCAGCAGATAAGAAACTGAAAAGCCGAGGCATGTGTGCCATGCCTTCACCCGCTAGTGCACTGGCTGCAGCAGCTGCAGACACAGCTGATGATTTCCCTGATTTAGCTGCTGCTGCTGCAGCAATGGCTGCAGCAGCAGTAGCTGTGTTTAAAGTGTCTGCAAATGATTCGATATAAATCCAAGTCGCGAACGCGTACCCATTAGGGAAAGGCCAACGGCTCTCTCCTGGACCAAGTAAACCAGAGCTTTCACCATCAAACTCAAATGAAGACATTGGACCTCTTGACTCTTTGCTGCCCAAAGCCCTCTCCATACAAAGCATCAATCGAGCTGCCCATGGAGTGTTGATTGTTCTTGTAATTGTGGAAAACCAATTGTTCAAATCCGTTACACTAAGGGAATGTCCAGCTAAGTATTGGATACAGGAACATAACGGAGTTCCATCCCATTTCAATTGCTTACTTGAATCATCAAGAAAAATCTTCTCAGCTGACTGCAAAAGGACCCCTAGCAAACCTGATGAACAACACATAGCTCTGTTTCTTGTACAAGCTTGCAAAATAGCAAGCAATCCACGAACCATCCGTGTTCTTGGGGACATGAAACCGACAGTATCTGATAACCATGGAAGCCAAGGAATAAGCTCGCCTGATACCACAGCAGCTCTGGAGTTCAACATGACACTAGGTGGGTTATTATCCTCATCTTCCTCAAAAGATTCAACGCCACCCATTGTGGCAAGAAGTGAATCAACCACTAATAACGCGATGCTTTCTGCCTCTTCCCCATCCCCAAAGCTTTCTACACCGCTTACAATGTTCTTCAAGCTCTCCATGCTTTCTGCCTTCCCCATGATAACAGAATCCACCAAATGCAAAAGCTCAGGTGAAACATTTGGCATGGGTTTTGGTTTAGGTTTTGGAGGTGAGTGCCCATGATCCCCATATGCATATAAAGGGGAATCATAACTGGTCCGAGCAGATGATTGCTCAGAGAGATGAGGTGATTTTCCCCCTGATCCACGGCTTGAGACATTACTATCCTGGTGTACTTGAACAACAGCCAGTGAAGAATCATCCTCCATTGTTCCCCCTTTAATGGAAACTCCAGATGCCTCCTCGTTTCCACTAGATGAGGTCCTTAGATTATCCAGATCCACAACAATCTTCTCTTTATCTAATGATACCTGCTCAAACATGCCCTCATCTACATATCCACTTTCAGAATCAACCCTTCCCACAACATCTGCAATGTTTATATTAACAGTACCGATTTCTGAATCAGATGTCTCCACTCTTAAATCCGACCCACTGCCTCCACCTACTTCAGGAAGTGAATCACCACCAGAAATTTCTACGTGTTCTAGTTTTTCTTCTTCTTCTTCCATAATATTACGGCTATTAGTTGTCAATTAACAAATCCTTATCAGTCACCTGAAATAAGAGTTAATCACAGTCACTTACAGAGATCGAAAAGACATTTCAAATAACGAACTCCAGTAATCATCTCAATCCAGGTTATTTGCAAGTGAAATTCACACATGTGATCTGAATAAAGTTCAAAGACTAGTTATAAATGTTCTAATTCGAGATCTAAAGCGATACAGACACTAATTCACACACATTTTAGAAAATCAGAACTTACTTCTCATCTTAAAACCATCAAATGAACTAAAAACAATGACGATATCAAAAAGCATTTTCAAGTTTCAGCCATGGCACTAAATACGCATTTAAGATTTACATTGGCACATGAGTCTCTTCGAATTTTCGCATGGACTACTGGACAAAGGAGAGTAGAAACCACAAAAATTACCTAATTTTCTTAAAATCTGATCAAGTGTTTTGCAGTGAGATCGCTATCAATGTTGAGCAATAATGACTGTGCAGATCTATACAGTGTTTTAATGCTGACGATTGGTATAAATCGTGAATATTTCGAGGGTTTTTCTACTTCAAAATATCACTTCCTCGGAGATACGGAAGAACACTGGATGAAATAGAGGAGGAAGAATAACCTGATTCCGGCGATGTTAATACGACCGAGTTTAGAGGATTGTCGACCAGCCTGCGTTTGTGTTTGGGGCTGCAATATGTATTTTGGCCCCTATACTATGCTTAGGTGTTTATTTGGGTCATTTTTTTTTATTAATATGTACATATAAAGAAGCCCCTTATGAACAATATCTAACCTGTTTACGGGGTTAGTTAGTCCATCAGGGTCACCGCCTTGATTGATCGTCTTATCATTCCAGTACCTTCCATTGTTCTTTCTCCTCTCTCAAACACACAACAATCGACTCTCTCGTTTTCTACCGCCTCTTTACTCTGCTCCACCCACTTCGGCGTATTTGCACTGAATAAGACCTTACATAATATGTTTAGGTTGTGTGATTCCGGTGGAAAGAGATACGATTGAAGTGACGATCGAGATATGAGGGTGTTTTGCAGACGATTTAGCAAGACTATGATATTTTTTTTGGTCTTAGCCCTAATTTACTTTTTGTTTTTAATTTTGGAATCGAAACACAGTCGCCGCCCACGATCAACGTCAGATAATCACTACCACCTTCAAGACCATATTTTTCTACGTATATTAAACTCTGGACTACACAACGCCTTCCTACTTCTTTCTCTCTCGCCAAAAACCGCTTCAGAAGGAATCAACTGTACTTGTGCCTCCGCTTGCTTTAGCTTTTATCATACGCTTCCAACCCTAAACCTACGCTACTTGTTATTGCCATCACCAACGTCTAACGTCTGTAAGTATTCTCTGCTATCTTTCAAAAAAATCATGGAGGCCTAAGTTAAGGTAACTTTAAGGTCATGTACCATTGAATAATCATATTACCTGAACAATATAATGACTTATTCATCTCGTACAAGCCCTAATATTTTCGAATTTGATGGTTTGTTGTTTTCGATTTTGGGATTAATCCTTTGAAGCCGATAGGTACACTTGCAACGTTTCGTTGGGAACAGGGCTAGCCAGTGTTGGCAACTTGCATAAAACTTCTTTTAATTACTGGAGCGTTGCCTCTGTTGTTGGTGTCCACTGGAAATTGCTTTTTTCGATGCACCCTTTGAGCGTTTGGAAAAGTGGCATGGATTTTTTTTTATTGATTTGAAAATGAACCGGCTTAGAGCGGTTAGTTTGCCATTTAAACCTTGGGCATCCCTTAAGGTGTTTGGAGATGGAACCTTTATCAATTCGACCACCTTGATAGGGCTCGGTTGGATCCCTTCCTGAGTGACGTAGTATCTCAGGAATTGCCCTTCCTCTACTCTAAAGGTGCACTTCCCCAGGTTTAATTTCATTTTGACCCTCTCTAGGTTCCTAAGTGTCTCTTCCACATCTTCCAACAGTCTTCCTTCGTCTGGGTTTTTTATGACCATATCGTCTACATATACTTCGATGTTCCTGCGAATCTGCTTTGCGAAAAAGCGAGTCGACGAGCCGTTGGTAGGTTGTTGTCACGCCCCCAAACCGGAACGGCGGAAACGTTCGGGGGCGGAGGACGTCATGTACAGTATCATAACAATGCACAATAGTAAACAAGCAACAACATCATCCATTGCATTAATAATATAATTTAATACAAGTGTGTTCTGTGTATAGTTTGAAAGACACCAAAATATGAATCAAAATAAAAGACGAGTCTTGAACACACTCCGTCTTCTCAAAACCTAGTCCAGTATATCTGTCTACTGGTGACCTGAGAATACAAGTTGTTTTGAAAAAGTAGATTAGCATTTAAGCTGGTGAGTTCATAAGTATTTTAGTGTCAATGTTTGTATAAGTTTGATGAAAGTGTTTGTAAATGTTTGTAAGTGTTTGATGTAAATGTTTGTAAGTGTTCGATGTAAATGTTTGTATCTCCTAGAAAATCCTATATTTTCTACTTATAAAGAAATGTAGTCTTCTACCAAGACCCTACTGTTCTGTATGTTTGTTCTTTTGTAAAAGTGAGTATTTTTCCCAAGTATGACTATCATTACCAAAAATATAGTTTACATTACCGTTTATGTGAGAAGATCACAATATGAATGTAATGGGAAAATAAAGATGTATTGTAGTATTGTATATAGTAACTACCATTGCACTAACTACCTTAAACCAATTGTTTAATTAAGGTAAAATGTGATGAGATCATAACCATACTTGATCGACTTAGTAAAACACGACGTTCGAAGACGTCGAAATGGTATGACATTCGTCACCGTAGACCTGCAGGTCCCACTATAGCTAGCAGCAAGGTGTAGGATGGTCAATCCCGTATAAATCTATACACAAATTCACACTCTCCCTCCAGGAGACTCTGGTTACAAAACGTGACACAACAATATATTGTCATGCCATGAAGTAGTGGCTCACATTAATGTTATAGTATTATTGTATTTGTATGGTATGTTCTCATTGTTCTAGTGTATAGTATGTTCCTCCATGTTTCTCTTGATAGTATATTCTTTCTGTTTCTCGTTATAGTATGTTCTTTATATTTCTCGTTATTGTATGTTCTTTATGTTTCTCGTTATAATATGTTTGACCTGACTCATGTATGAACTGACTCTTGTATGTTTCATTGTTCTAGAAATAGTGAGTAGTAATCCTCTAAACTATACCTATTATAGTTTACTAGTAATGTTGTTTGAATGACTGATCCTGTTTGTACACCTTTGCTACCCAACGGTAATGAACTGATGAAAGAACTTTTATACCTACATATATATACATAATATATATCTAAGATTCAAACGACACTCAGACAAACCGATACCCTAAGTCCACAACCAAACAAGGAACAGGAAATAAAGCGAGTTATCATTCCTAAGCCCTTTCAACCTTATTTATATAAATATATCTATATAGACATGATTTTGACAATATATAAGTTTAAAAGAGTTTGATAAAGAGTTTAGCATATAAAAGAGTTTTAACCATTTGAATGATTATTGATGACTTGATGTCGGCTTATTAAATGTTTTGAAATAGTTTGCTTGATAACACAGTTTTGAAGTATAAGGAATCCACTTGTTTGATAGTTATTAATCACATGTGATTAATACAATAACTATAATGTTTTCTACTTGTATCCCCCCCCCCCCATAAAAGTATTTAAAATCATTTAAAAGATAAGTTTAGGGGTATGAACTCACCTGTAGTGGATGATTCGAATGTAAGATCGATATAGGATGCTAAGTGTCAAGTGAAGTCTCGAGCACAAACGAGTCCTACTAAGCATATAATGACACATATGTGTATATAATTAGTGTATATAACAACTAATCATGATAGGGAACAACCTTAGGGACTAGGAAACACTTTGAATGAAGTGTTACAATCACATATGATTGCACAAAAGGTGTTTACGGCCACACAAGGGTGTGTTTACGGCCAAGGGATGTTCACGGCCATGACCTAAAGGGTTTACGGCCATATGAAGAGTTTTTGGTCATAAACTCTTGATGATCATGCTTAAATGGTTGTTTCTTGGATGTTAAACGTGTGCTTCTAATGAATAACAAGTATATATAAAGGATACTTATGATTTGGAAGCTAGAAAGGACGTTTACGGCCCAAAGAAACTAGTGTGTGTTCTTGGTGTTCTTGATGATACTTGAGAGAGAATGGAGTGTTCTTGACTTGGAAGTGTGAGAAGCGGAGAATAATGAAGGAATATCCTACTTATAGGACTAGTTCACAACCAAACAAGAGCTTACGGCCATAAGCTCTAGTTTACGACCGTAAACTCCACATGATGGAGTTTTCTAGCTTGAATGTTGCACAATGAACTCTAGTATATACTTCCTAACACCCAATCCTTGAATGTACTAGGCTATGAACACTCAAATAGACCCTTAACAATGCTAAAAGATAGCCGAAACAGGTTTGACTTTTGATTGAATTGAATGGCTTTACAAGATAGAAATTTCGGGTTGTCACAGTTGCCCCTGCGTTCTTTATATCGAACAACATTTTTTGGTAGCAAAATGTCCCATGGACCGTGTAAAAGGCAGTCTTGTCCTCGTCCTCCTTTCTCATCAAGATTTGATGATACCCCTTGTATGCGTCTAGAAAGCATTTCAGTTTGAACGCTTGCAAGGACTCCACCTTTTGGTCAATTTCTGGTAGGGGTAGCAGTCTTTGGGGAAGGCCTTGTTTAGGTCGGAATAATCGACGCACATACACCACATGTCATCATGCTTATTGACTATGACCGGGTTTGCAATCTATGTCGGGAATATTGCTTCCTAAAGTATCCCTGACTTGGTTATCTTGGCTACCTCGACATTGATCACTTTATTCCTGTCTCCTCCTTGGACACATTTCTTTTGTTCTACCTCTTTGGTCCCTAGCTTTATCATTAGCTTGTGTTCTATGACCTCCCTGTTCACCCCTACCATGCTTGTGGGTGTCAAGGTGAAGGCATGTTTGTATTTTTTTCAATAGGTCAATCAACTCCTGTCTTATTGCTGGGGGGAGGTTGGTTCATATGTTGACTGGTTGGTCCGAGTGTTTCGTATTGACGATCACCCTTCCGTTAGGAAACTATGATCATTGCCTTTTGGCCTATTTTGTGATTTCCTTTGGATGCATGATCTCATAGTATCGTAATTATTTTGGTGGTGTGGCCAAGATTGTCCCCGATCCTTTTGCTGTGTCGAATTTCACTACTCCGTGTATAGTAGATGGTATTGCTCTGAACTTGAACAAAGTTTCTCGTCCCAGTATAATGTTGTGTTCTGTTGGGCGTCGTATAACGACGAAGTCAATGAGAGTCGTCTTCCGCCTCGTCTTGTCATGGCTAGTTAGTGTGAACGGTAAGTAGACCGTGTCTAAGGGCCACAAGTTGTGCCCCGTAAATCCTATCAATTGTCCTGTTGCAGGCTTAAGACCCTCCTTCCATCTATCCGGAATGAGGCGAAAACAATGTGTGTAGATGATGTTCGTTGAGCTGCCAGTGTCCACATACACGCGATGGATAATGGTGTTTCTTATGGATCCTTGGGTTATCAACAGGTTGTCCCCCTGCCATCCTACATGACATAGATCTGACATTGAGAAAGTTAGGCCTTGCGTGGATCTTATGATATTGTCTATTCCATTGTTGTCCCCTAACCTTCATCTCTTTTCCTGTATGGTCAGGATTTCCTGGGGACGATCGTTTGCTTTCGTGCCATCCTTGGCACTCTTAACATTGAATTTGGCACGGAGGCTTCGCGCGATCTCTATCTGGTTCCCTTTTAACTGTTTCTCCTCCATCTCTCGCTTTAACATTGAGCAATTGATGGTATCATGAGTCTTGCTTTTGTGGTATTCGCAGCAACGTCCTTTTCCCCTTTCTTATATGTCTATCGGTGACAACATAGATGTTCGATCGTTGCCCTTTTCTTTCGTCTCATGGGAATGGCCTGAAGCACCCTTGTGGGTGCCTCGTTCGTCCAAAGTGTTTGCTTCCTCCCTGGCTCTCTTGATGGTAGGTAGGTTGATGATGTTTTTTGGTTGGGGCGATCATGGCATTGAAGTATGTCTGCTTTGCTGCCTCTCCTTCCTCCTGCCTTAGGTAGCGTTCTACTTTCTCTTTCAACTTGGCTTGTGTTTGGGGCTTATTTCCCATGAGTTTCTAGGACAGGGGTCCGGGAAGAAGAACCCACGTAAAAGATCCCACTATCAGCCCTTCATCGTGTCCTGGAACGTCTAAGGTGACATTGGATAAATCTCGCAAAGTATTCTCTCACGTCCCCCATCCTTTTTGTTTACAACTGATAATGGAGTAGGAGTCTCCATTGTACTTCCGTAGTTGCATGAAGTTCGTCAAGAAAAGATACTATAGCTGGCCAAAGTTGTAGATGTTTTATGGGGGAGTGTCTTAAACGACGTTCCTGTGTTGCCGTCTAACGTTGTTGGGAAATACGTGCATCAGAACCGTTCGTCTAGCTATAGCAAGGTCATAGTCCATTTGTACGTATTGATATGGTTGTATGGGTTTGTAGTCCCATTGAATGTTTTGAGGTGTGGTAACTTTGTAGTATTTGGTATTTCGTAGTCTAAGAGCTCCTTTTTGAATGGGGATGTCACACTTCTGGACAAGCAGTTTTCGTTTGGGATCTGGAGGATGTGATTGGATTGGAACTGTTGAGTGGTGAGGTATGGTTGCACCAACATGTTACTGTTCGTTGAGAAATGCGTTGGAGTTAAGCTATAGAAGCTTTGAGGTTGAAATGGGAAGGTAAGTGGCAGATTTGTTGTAAATGGTTGGCATGTTGTCAACGGATGGGTTGTCGTGAACGGCTGGTTCATCGAGAGTAATTGATTTTATGTGAAAAATGGAAGTTGTTGTAATAGCGTATAGAGAAAGGCGTGGTTGTTGTAAACGAGGTTGGGTGGGGAGCGGTAGTTTGTTCGCAGGCGGTTTGGTTTACCAACGGGGGTGACGTTTGAGCGAAGGCGAATGCTCCACCCGTGGCTTGTACTATCGGCGATGTTGTGCTGCTGAGAATTAACGTCGCTTGATGTTTGTTGAAATAAAAGGTATGTGGCGACATTGTGGCAGAGGGTATCGACTTTTCCATTATTGGTCTCCAAAGCTTGCTTATCATGGTGTTGATCGTCATTGGGCCACCAGACTATGACGCAGTGGTCACGACGGTTGTCGATTGACTTGATTTGGTGATGGGAGTGATGCCTGGTTCTAACGGCATCATGGATCTGATTAGACTTCTCAGCGTTTCGCTAGCTTTGTCGGTGTTTTTAGTCATCTTCAAGGTTGATGATGTGTGTTT
This sequence comes from Lactuca serriola, assembly GCF_051521515.1. NCBI lineage: Eukaryota > Viridiplantae > Streptophyta > Magnoliopsida > Asterales > Asteraceae > Lactuca > Lactuca serriola. The sequence goes on along the minus strand of NC_136414.1, from coordinate 9,210,498 downwards.
TTTAGTTATCGTTTGTCACACACCGAACGACGCCAAATGATGCAACCTGGTCCTCCAGTTAGCTGAAGTGGTGGTTTTGATCATTGTGGGTGGTTCCGGATGCTCCGAGAAGACCTGCAATGTCACAAAAGGGAAAAACTTGCAACTGTTCTCTGGGAGGAGCTCCCAAAAAAACGCTCCGACAGTCAAATTAGTGACTGAACCGAGAGTGTATGGTTTGAGATGAGGGAGCATAGCTTACTGTTTGAGGTGGCGGAGGAGACCTTTTATATTGAGACCTCATACGAGTACATACGTGGGACAAGATCGTCAGATCCGACAGGATCTGGCGCCTTGATTGGTTAATTGTGATACTAGTTATGCCAGAGCTAACGATTGGTTCCAGTAGTAATGCTCTGAGCATAATCCTTGTCGCTTGGAGCCGTTGGGTTTGTCACGGAGTGGAAGGCACCCGATGAGGGTTGAGCCTTCCACATGGGCGTCCAACTCTATAAGGACGCCCGCGGGCGCAAGGCTTCGTCGGGGCGGCTACGCTAGGAGTAGCTTGGTCTATCGGCCTGCCTTGGGGGCCTTTAGAATGACTGAGCGCAACTTCTTGCCCGTGCTAGGGGGCACATTATCATCATTGATGAAATCTAAGTGGACCGGTAACTTCTAAATCAACTTAAATAATGGTATCTTTGCACTGTGTATAAAAATTGCAATATAGATATCATAACCAGTATGAGATGTTCTGACGATTGTAATTTGGATCACAACTTTCCAACATGAAGCCGAATGATTGAAGATAATCGTCACATGATCTTAAATTTTATTCGAAATCAACTTGTAAACAAAAATTCAAGAGGAAGAACATAATCAATGAAAGTCTTTCTCGGTTAGTGTTTACTGTTTACAATATGTTGGTGATTTGTATCACTAATTATTTAAGTGTAATATGATTAACTTGTTGACTATTTTAATCTTGATAAATATTGAACAAATAAGGGTGGTATGGAGTGCATACTAGTTTGAGTTTATTTATATTTAAAGTATATTGTCATTTAGGGGTGAATGCCCTGAACCACGGGGTCCCGAGGCAAAGCCCCTAGTAGTAACCCCTAACGAGTCCAAGGGGCAGAACCCCTACCTATTTTTTTTTATTTAGGTTAATATTGCTTTATAGAAAATGCATGAAAACTCGAATTTATGATTTTTAACCTGGTTTTGACTAGTAATTATAAACCCGATTTTGGTGACAATTATTTTTATGGTTAAGAAACTGTCATATGGTAGTTTCTTGGCAGTTTTGAGACAATGAAGTTATTTTCTTGTTGATTAGTCATTCTCGTTTTTCTCTGGACACAAGAAAACTATACTTCTTCATTCTCTATTCTTGATTACTACCATTGAGTTTTATCCAACTGGGATTTTGAGGATATCATCGAAATACTTCAATTTGATAGTGTAATCACGACTTTCATTATTCCAAACAATCAAAACCTTGATTTTCTAACGCATTAGATAAAAGATACGGTCAATAATGAGCTACAATTTATTTCTAAACAATAGGCCATCTAGTAAATTTTAGGGAAAATGTTACCAGTGGCGGAGCCAGGATCAAAGTAAAGGGGTATCCCAATTTTATTTTTAGGGTAACCCAAATTTTTTTCCAGGGTACTTGGGCTTCCCCGGTTCAATTTCAGTTTTAAACCCAAACCTTAATCGAATCCTTAGGTAACCTCAAGTCTTGTTATATAAACATGAAGTTTAAATATATTTTGATACTTGAATCGATGTGGGATTCAAAGTAAATATCAAATGAAGTATGAGGATAACAGACTTATATAATATACAAAAATGGTTGAGTTTACATATGTTTGGCGATATGGGATAGAATAGCTGGGAAAATAAAACAAAAATAAACAAAGAATATGCAAGGAGAAAGAATTGAACCTAAGAGCTTTACTTCAATAAGGCAGCACCTTAACCAGTAGCTCTACTATTTGTTTGTGTTTATAACTGAAGGGATACATATATATACATTATACCGAAAAAAAATGAAGAATTCATAAACAAACATTACACTACCGAAATTTTTTTGAGGGGTATCCCGGGCTACCCCGGGATCCCCTTGGATCCGCCTATGAATGTCACTGTAGCCCCACGAACTTTCACATTTTGGTTTAAAAGGTCCCTATTGTTATTTTTTGGCTTTATAAGGGCATGAATTCTCTTTTTAACGACTTTTAAGTCCATTTTCTAGAAAGTGAAGGGGTCACCCGGTCACCTCTTTCACAATCAGCCAGTTATCTTGTACACATCATTAAAAAAGCCAACTCATTTGCCAGATAAGATGTCACCTAATGTATACGAACAAGAGAGCACGAAATTAAGGGAGAACATGTTGGGTTTTGAGCAATCTAACACTTCCTAAGTGTGCATGCAACCCTAATAAACCTTGGATCTATGTTTGTCTAAATACATGCAAAATAATAATTTTCCAAGGTTTATAACCTATCTAACATGGCATGGGGAACATTTCAACATAAAAGAGTTAGAAGAGATTACATACCTTTTTGATGAGTTTGGTTCTTGAGGAGTTTGAGGGCCAAGCACCAATAGTGTGAATGCCTCAAATGGAATCACAAAACACCACAAACTCTTGGAAAACTTTGAGAGAGTATACACACTTGTATATTTCGGCCACACACAAGCTCACACACACTAGTTCACTAGTTGCCATTTCATGCTCCATAAGCATGCTTATATAGTGTGCATGGTTAGGGTGAAACCCTAATAACCCATGACCTTTCCTTTCTAAGGATCCATGGGTTAAAAGCTCCATGGATCATCCATGGACTTCCATCCAAGCCTAGCCCATTAACAAATGAGTGTTAGCCCACACCATATAAAACCAATAGCACATAATCTAATTAGTCTTCCTTTTAATCTCTAAATTAATTCATAATTAATTTAAGACTAAGACTAATTAAATAACATAACTTCATATTAATATATTATAATTTATAATATATTAATAAACATATGTGTATAACTCTCATAAAATTATCCATAAATAGTTTGGATGAGATGCAACCCAAATGGACCATGCCGGTCGGGTCAAGTATATACCAAATAAGTTATGGACTTAGACACCTTATCCAACAGACTCCCACTTGGATAAGTCTAATAACTGTATTTGCCTATATAACTTCAGGAACCAACCAACAATCGTAGCTCTCGAAAACTCCGTCGAACTATGAAGCTCCATTTTAAGACAAGTGACATATAATCCTCTGTTCTCATGATATCAGCCGGACAAACACATGGAACTATGTCTTGCTTGTTGTCTGGCAATTGTTTCTCGATTTCCGATTTGTTTGACAAAGAACTTCACTGAACACATCAGTTTAGTTCTGACAGGGCCCGATACATGGTTCAACACAAAATCATCGAGGGGCCTAGATATCGCTTCTATTTCTAGAAGGAACAGATAAACTTCGACTCATATGCTTGTTTTACTACTTGTTGAATTGTACACAAAGGCATGTTTTATAACATCAAGTTACTGATGCGTTTACGTGCAATCAATGCACAACCAACTCATAGGTAACAACTCATATCTCTAGGTTTGAAGATTTATATAATATTATCGTCTCACGATCACTCGAGATAAATTCCATGAAGTGATACAAGTGAGCGTGGGTTTATACCAATACTCATAACTTATGAGTACTCATGAATGCTGCAGCAACCATTGCCATGTCTAAACACCTTTAGCCATCTACAAACACAATTCATGACAATCTTGATTCATACCTACTTCTGATGTATGATCGATTGTGTAGGTTTGAATAAATTAATTATTCTGGAAGTCAAAACATGCAAAACTGAAACAATAGTAAATAATTGACAATGATAGTAACACTTTACTCATAAATAAATCACAAATTTTTTATTCATCATCAAATGTCGATTACATTTTACAAGTTTCAGGAAAACTATCTAATTTGTAAAACTAATATCGTCCCTCAGCCCGATGCGCCTCGCATGCTGAAAATGTTTAACCCTCGTCAGTCCCTTCGTAAGGGGATCTACAGGATTCTCATCCGATGATATCCTCCTTGCCACGAAGAGTCCTTCTTCAATCTTGTGTCTTATGAAGTGATATTTTCTGTCAATGTGTCGGGATCTGCCATGATCTATTGGTTCCTTGGCTAAGGCAACCGCACTATTGTTGTCACAGAAAATCTCCATAGGTTCCTTAATAGCTGGTACAACTCCAAGGTCTCTGATGAAGTTCTTTAGCCATATCGCCTCCTTTGCTGCTTCACTCGCTGCTATATACTCTGATTCACAAGTCGAATCAGCCACCGTCTCCTGCTTGGAACTCTTCCAAGAAATTGCCCCTCCATTTAAGGTAAAGATCCAGCCCGACTGAGAGCGGAAATTATCCCTATCAGTCTGAAAACTAGCATCACTATACCCTAATACTCTCAAGTCATCACTCCCACCAAGGGTAAGGACCCAATCCTTAGTCCTCCGCAGGTACTTGAGAATGTTCTTTACCGCGGTCCAATGAGCCTTGCCAAGGTTCCCCTGATACCTGCTGACCATGCTCAAAGCAAATGCTACATCAGGGCGGGTACAAGTCATAGCATACATGATCGAGCCAACAGCGGAAGCATACGGTAATTGGCTCATCTCAGCTATCTCTGCCTCTGTACTCGGACTCTGAGTCTTACTCAGTTTGGTATTGCTTTGGATCGGTAAATCTCCTTTCTTGGAATTCTGCATGTTGAACCTATTCAACACCTTATCCAAGTAGATACTCTGACTAAGTCCAATTAGTCTTTTACTCCTTTCTCTTAATATCCTTATCCCTAGGATATAGGCAGCCTCCCCTAGGTCCTTCATAGCAAAGCACTTCCCAAGCCAGGACTTAACCTCCTGCAAGGTTGGGATGTCATTTCCTATAAGTAGTATGTCATCCACATACAGTACCAAGAAGCTAACTATACTCCCACTAGCTCTGACATACACACAAGACTCATCTTCGCTTCTCGAGAAGCCAAACTCTTTTACCTTCTCATCGAAACAAAGATTCCAGCTACGAGATGCTTGTTTTAATCCATAAATGGATTTCTCAAGCTTGCATACTCTATTGGGGTACTCTGCACTGACAAAACCCTCTGGCTGATTCATGTACACATCCTTAGCCAACTTTCCGTTAAGGAAAGCGGTTTTGACATCCATTTGCCATATTTCATAATCATGAAATGCTGCAATGGCTAGCATAACCCTAATGGACTTAATCTTTGCTACCGGCGAGAAGGTTTCATCATAATCAATACCCTGAGTCTGAGTAAAACCCTTCGCAACCAGTCGAGCCTTATAAGTATGCACTTTTCCTTCCATGTCGGTCTTCTTCTTGAAGATCCATTTGCACCCGACTGTTTTATGGCCTGGTACATTATCAACCAAGTTCCAAACCTGATTATCATACATGGACTGTATCTCGCTGTTCATAGCCTCCTTCCATTTAGCAAACTCCGGGCCTGCCATGGCTTCCTTAACACTGCTAGGTTCATCCAAATTTACCAGTGTACTATCACTGATAAACGTATCACCTTCCGTAGTAATATGAAAGCCATAATAAAACGAAGGTGTGTTCCTAACCCGTGTGGAACGCCTCGTAGGTACAGACATGTCAGCTTGCTCAATAGGAGTTTCCTCCTCAGGTTGATTGCTAGTGTCTGAGGTTCCTTCACCAATTGCTTCTTGAATTTCTTCAAGATCAATTTGCATCCCACTGTCTCCTTGGCTTATAAATTCTCTCTCACGAAAGACCCCTCTTCTTGCTACAAAGACCACATTCTCACTTGGTCTGTAGAAGAGGTAACCGAAGGATTTTTGTGGGTAGCCGATGAAAATACACCTTTCACTTCGGGGTTCGAGCTTATCATGAGTCTCACGCCTCACGAAAGCCTCGCAACCCCAAATCTTGATGTGGTCCAAATTGGGAACCTTCCCAGTCCACATCTCATGAGGTGTTTTGGTAACCTTCTTTGTAGGGACTAGATTAAGGATATGGGTGGCAGTCTCTAAGGCATACCCCCAAAAAGAGATTGGTAGCGAAACTCGACTCATCATAGAGCGAACCATGTCCAACAAGGTTCGATTACGCCTCTCAGCTACACCATTCAGATGTGGTGTCCTGGGAGGAGTCAATTGTGAGACAATCCCACACTCCTTAAGATAGTCAAGGAACTCAGTACTAAGATACTCACCACCTCGATCGGATCGAAGCATCTTAATGTTCCTGCCCAATTGATTTTCTACTTCCTGTTTGAATTCCTTAAACCTTTCAAAGGTTTCTGACTTATGTTTGATTAAGTAGACATACCCATATCTACTAAAATCATCAATGAAAGTCACATAATACCGATTAGCATCCCTTGTGGCGGTTTTAAATGGCCCACATACATCAGTATGTATTAGGTCCAACAAACCCTCACCCCTTTCACAAGTTCCAGTGAAGGGTGATTTTGTCATCTTTCCAAGTAGACAAGATTCACAACTATCATCCGATTTAAGGTCGAATGATTCCAAGACTCCACTCTTTTGGAGTTGGCCTATGCGTTTCTTGTTTACATGTCCAAGACGACAATGCCACAATGATGCTTTATCTAGGCTAGTAGAAGAATCAATATACAACACATTATTTCCTAAGTTGTCTACAATCGACACAGTTTCATACACACCATCACAAGGTAACGCTTTAAAATAAAACACATTTTTATAGAAAGCATTAATACCACCACATTCATTATCAAACGAAAAGGTAAAACCTTGTTTGTACAAAGCATGAAAAGAAATAATATTCCTCACCATTTCAGACGAGTATACACATTTATTCAAATCTAATTTTAACCCATTATTAAGCAACAAAGTATAAACTCCAATCTTGGAAACAGGTGAAGCCTTCCTATTCCCCATGATCAAGTTTATCTTCCCATGCTCCACATCCTCACTTCTTATTAGGCCCTACAAATCAGAACATATGTGAATACCACATCCTGTATCAAGCACCCAAGAGTTAGAATATGTTGAGTAATTAGACAATATAGTGTAAATACCTGCATGGGTGGGTTTCACTTTCCCATCCTTTAAATCCTGCAAGTACTTAGGGCAGTTTCGCTTCCAGTGTGCCTTTTCATGGCAATAAAAGCATTCAGCATCCTTGGGAATGGCAGAAGGAGTGACAGAACCGCTCTTGGTCTTCGATGAGGAGCCTTAAAGAGACTTTCCCTTGGTACCCTTCGAAGGGTGCTTCCTCTTTTTCCCTTTGCCTTGCCCGATAGCTAAAACAGGGGTAGATGTTGGAGTAGGAGTAGGAGAGGTAACAACCGCCTTGCCCTTAAGACCGGATTCAGCGGTCTTCAAGAGTCCTTGAAGCTTGCTGAGGGTAACTTCCTCCTTGTTCATATGATATGTCATACGAAAATGGTCATAACAAGAAGGTAAGGAGTGCAAAATGATGTCAATTGCCAACTCCTCAGGGATGTTCACATTCAGCTTCAACAAACGGTCCACATACCTTTGCATCTTTTGCATGTGGGCCGTGACGGAATCACCGTCCTTCATGCGGGTAGTTATTATGGAGGAGATTATTTCATACCGCTCCTGACGAGCACTCTGATGGTACCTTTCCATCAGGTCCTGGTGCTTCTCAAAAGGGTAGTAATCTTCATATGACTTTTGGAGCTCAGCTGTCATCGTGGCCATCATGATACATGCCACCTTAGTAGCATCTCTCTCATGTGTCCTGAATTCAGCGATCTCCTCATGAGTAGCAGTAGACTCATCGAGTTCTTTTAACTCCTTATCGAGGACATATTCCTTGTCCTCATAACGAGTAACCATCCTGATGTTCCTAATCCAATCCATGAAGTTGGAACCATCAAAGATGACCCTCCCACAAAGATTCATGAGAGAGAAAGAACCAGTTGGGTTAGAGCCTGAAGCATTAGTGTTGGAAGACATCTGAAAGAAGAGAGCAATTTTAGATTAGATATATAGGATCCTTAATAAGACACCCAAATGTAATATTAAGGCTAGGACCCAGTCACAATATATTATACTTAGAAGAGGGATGCCGTAATCTAAGTAATAATATATTTGAAAGGTAGGTGAATGACGATTCACCAATTTCCACCATGAAAACAAAATGAATTATTAGGTTTTAATTGGATTTGAAATTCCTAGATTCTTTTGAGATTCATTGAACTTTTCAATGGCATGTTTCAATCTCGATTGTGCCCTTCAAGTTTTGTGACTGGGATGCCGAGGATCACAAAACAAGGTGTGAATAACCATGCTAATTCACTTGGTACCCTTAATATTAACACCTAATCAATGTGTCGGTTAACCACACACGCTCCATTGATCTATGACAAACATTAAGTCACCCTTCGTGATCCTTACTAGTCCAAGTTAGTGTGTCGGTTAACCACACACGCTCCACCAACGACTTGGTAAGGTACAAAGTGTGAATTCCATGGACTAGCACCATGTTCACATTTTTCCTAAAATAACTAAGATTGGGAATTAAAAGGTTTAGTTACTTTATAATAATCATTATACTTTTAATGAGGATTTAAAGTCATTGTCCTGCCCGTTCGGCTAACGACCCTCCACCAGTCAAGCAAGCGGTGGGTGAGAATGGACACCCATTAAGTCACCATTTTATAGGCAACAACCTTATACCCACCTTATAGACCGGCTTCGTGAATGAGGCCTACTAACGGTAGAACGACTTATTCTTATACATATATATATAATAATTAACCATTAATGTTATAAATAGTATAAGGGTTGAATTTTAACTATTAAAACTCTAAGGGTTGGAATTAAAGTTTATTAAAGTGTGTGAAACTTTACAAATTCCAAAACTTGAGGACAAGTTTTGTAACTATCCAAAACTTTTCATTTCATAACTTATGAATTAAAGGTTCATAAAAATGAAGACTCTTCACTTTCATGTAACTTATGTGTTTAAATGTGTGTGTTAAAGAAAGTGACCTTTGGATATCCATAACTTGAGGACAAATTATGGATTCCATTAAAACACATAAATGATCAAGAATTAATTCCAAACAATTCAGCAAATAATTCCTATCATCTTCTAAATTCATAAGAACATGAACATAATCATCAAAATTTCAAGAACTATATGAACACATAAAAATCATGGAATTTTGGTATATGCTATTGTAAATGGATTAGAACAACCATTACACCAACTAAAACAAGTTTTAAAACACCAAAACAGTTTAGGGTAATGTTTCTAGTCCATTTCCAGCAGCAAAAGTCGAAAATCTGCACTCTGTCGCTCCTAATCGTCGAGTGCACGAACCTACTCGGCGAGTAGGTTGAAGATACACATGGACTCTGCGAGTCCCCCCATGGACTCGGCGAGTTCATCAGTCAGACATCAAGTTTTTCGACTTTTTCAACTATTTTGCATCAAGTATCAAACAAGCAAGCCTAGACTCTGATACCACTGTTGGGTTTTGAGCAATCTAACACTTCCTAAGTGTGCATGCAACCCTAATAAACCTTGGATCTATGTTTGTCTAAATACATGCAAAATAATAATTTTCCAAGGTTTATAACCTATCTAACATGGCATGGGGAACATTTCAACATAAAAGAGTTAGAAGAGATTACATACCTTTTTGATGAGTTTGGTTCTTGAGGAGTTTGAGGGCCAAGCACCAATAGTGTGAATGCCTCAAATGGAATCACAAAACACCACAAACTCTTGGAAAACTTTGAGAGAGTATACACACTTGTATATTTCGGCCACACACAAGCTCACACACACTAGTTCACTAGTTGCCATTTCATGCTCCATAAGCATGCTTATATAGTGTGCATGGTTAGGGTGAAACCCTAATAACCCATGACCTTTCCTTTCCAAGGATCCATGGGTTAAAAGCTCCATGGATCATCCATGGACTTCCATCCAAGCCTAGCCCATTAACAAATGAGTGTTAGCCCACACCATATAAAACCAATAACACATAATCTAATTAGTCTTCCTTTTAATCTCTAAATTAATTCATAATTAATTTAAGACTAAGACTAATTAAATAACATAACTTCATATTAATATATTATAATTTATAATATATTAATAAACATATGTGTATAACTCTCATAAAATTATCCATAAATAGTTTGGATGAGATGCAACCCAAATGGACCATGCCGGTCGGGTCAAGTATATACCAAATAAGTTATGGACTTAGACACCTTATCCAACAGACTCCCACTTGGATAAGTCTAATAACTGTATTTGCCTATATAACTTCAGGAACCAACCAACAATCGTAGCTCTCGAAAACTCCGTCGAACTATGAAGCTCCATTTTAAGACAAGTGATCATATAATCCTCTGTTCTCATGATATCAGCCGGACAAACACATGGAACTATGTCTTGCTTGTTGTCTGGCAATTGTTTCTCGATTTCCGATTTGTTTGACAAAGAACTTCACTGAACACATCAGTTTAGTTCTGACCGGGCCCGGTACATGGTTCAACACAAAATCATCGAGGGGCCTAGATATCGCTTCTATTTCTAGAAGGAACAGATAAACTTCGACTCATATGCTTGTTCTACTACTTGTTGAATTGTACACAAAGGCACGTTTTATAACATCAAGTTACTGATGCGTTTACGTGCAATCAATGCACAACCAACTCATAGGTAACAACTCATATCTCTAGGTTTGAAGATTTATATAATATTATCGTCTCACGATCACTCGAGATAAATTCCATGAAGTGATACAAGTGAGCGTGGGTTTATACCAATACTCATAACTTATGAGTACTCATGAATGTTGCAGCAACCATTGCCATGTCTAAACACCTTTAGCCATCTACAAACACAATTCATGACAATCTTGATTCATACCTACTTCCGATGTATGATCGATTGTGTAGGTTTGAATAAATTAATTATGGAAGTCAAAACATGCAAAACTGAAACAATAGTAAATAATTGACAATGATAGTAACACTTTACTCATAAATAAATCACAAATTTTTTATTCATCATCAAATGTCGATTACATTTTACAAGTTTCAGGAAAACTATCTAATTTGTAAAACTAATATCGTCCCTCAGCCCGATGCGCCTCGCATGCTGAAAATGTTTAACCCTCGTCAGTCCCTTCGTAAGGGGATCTGCAGGATTCTCATCCGATGATATCCTCCTTGCCACGAGGAGTCCTTCTTCAATCTTGTGTCTTATGAAGTGATATTTTCTGTCAATGTGTCAGGATCTGCCATGATCTCTTGGTTCCTTGGCTAAGGCAACCACACTATTGTTGTCACAGAAAATCTCCATAGGGTCCTTAATAGCTGGTACAACTCCAAGGTCTCCGATGAAGTTCTTTAGCCATATCGCCTCCTTTGCTGCTTCACTCGCTACTATATACTCTGATTCACAAGTCGAATCAGCCACCGTCTCCTGCTTGGAACTCTTCCAAGAAATTGCCCCTCCATTTAAGGTAAAGATCCAGCCCGACTGAGAGCGGAAATTATCCCTGTCAGTCTGAAAACTAGCATCACTATACCCTAATACTCTCAATTCATCACTCCCACCAAGGGTAAGGACCCAATCCTTAGTCCTCCGCAGGTACTTGATGTCGATAATGCCATTACTCAGAAAGATCGATTCCAAAACAAATGACCAAAAGATTTAACAATCATGGATAAGAATCGTCAATTGTTGTTCGTTGGCTATGGCTTCTGCCCCCAGCCCTGGATGCCCTTTCCACCATTTCGATGGCAAGATCCATGTCAAGGACTTCATCCATACGCTTCTGCATCATCCAAAAATCCCTAATTCAATTTCATGTTAAGATACGATGAGATGGCTGACAACCTAACATTTTGATGAATCTCACAAATTTAGCAATGAAAATGGGTGGTGAATTGGGTGACCACTGTACCCTTAGGGCCCAAGCAAGGCAAGTCGTTAGTGAGTCGTTGATGTGCCATATGAGTTGGGTGAGTTGACTCTGCAACTGAGTTAGGTGATGACTAGGCAAAGAAACCGGTTGAAATGAGGCAAAATCCCTAATTAGCCAGTAAAAAGAGAATCCATGCCCTTATAAAGCCAAAAAATAACAATAGGGACCTTTTAAACCAAAATGTGAAAGTTCGTGGGGCTACGGTGACATTTTCCCTAAATTTTATAGTTAGCCCATTTACAAAGATAAAAGAAGGCTTTTTACTCGGTTTTTTATGTATCCCACTACTAAAATTAGAAGAAATAAGTATATATTATTTTGTTGATGTGTACAATATATGAATATAGCATAAATTCATTTGACATGTTGAAATTTCTACTTTGCTTCTAATTTATATACAAATTAAAAGTTTGTTCCTTAAGGAACAATTCTTTGTTCTTACTAGACCAAAACCTTTTTTTTTAATTGTTGTTGTCACTTATCTCCTCAACATACCACCGCCTACTGACCACAAGTACTGTTTGGGTTAGTTTCTAAACCAGGATCACCGCCTTTTAAAGATATGTGTTTTCTCCTCCCAATTAGGGGTATTCGTTTGGATGGATCGGTTTGATCCGATCCAATCAAGTGAATCCAAATTGATTTCAGTTTTCAAAATATAGATCTGAATAGTCCAAACTAAATCCAAATCCAATCTGATCCAATCCAATTACAATTCGGTTGGATCGGTTTTTATAATTCGGTTTTCAAAAACCGAAACATTTTAAAACGACATATAATTATAATATTACACAACTCTACACAAGAAGCAAAAATAATTTATTTAGTTGTGATTTGAAATTTATAAACAAATACTAAGAAGATATATTATAATTAAATATTTTATAGATACAAAACTTTTGAGAAAAAAAATGCATATTAATGTTTTTTATCGGGTAAGACATTTTGAACTTATTTGAAAAAATAAATTACAAAATTAATAAATAACTATAGATATATATTATAAATAAATAAATAATAAATGTTTATTCGGTTTTTCTGGACTATTCGGTTATTATTTTATAAACCAAAACCAATCCGAAATCCAAAATAATAATTCGGTTTTGTTGAAAACCAATCCAAAAATCCAAATATCCAAACAAAATAGTCCAATCCAAATTGTCCGATTGGAAAATTCAGTTTTATCGAACAACCCTACTCCCAATTCTCTATATTTCTTCTGATCGACAAATCCTAAACCCCACCGCCATTACATCTTCTGCCTATATGTTTTTCCTGCTTTCATGAAAAGGTTTACGACATCGCAAATTTCCTCCACCATCGTCTTCACCGATAAGCGAGCCTCACCACCACCATCGTCGTCAACAACTGTTAAATCGACGATATGATTGTCTTCTCTTTCTCAACCACCTATTTCCTTTTCGATTTAATTACGTGTGTTGTGTAATCTTTTCATTTGATCCTTGCAGATGACAAATTCCTTTTCGATTTCATCACTTACCACCTACACCCCTTGTGCTCGATATGAATCTGTTGGTTGATCCCTAGCCCAGCTAAAATCGAAAGGAAAATCAAAGAAGAAACCACACATCCTCAGCAACACCATCCAACCACCCTCTAAGTATTCTGGCATCGGATGTAAGTAAGAAAAAACATGAATTACGACCCTTTATCCTTGCGGTTAAGTAATTTGTGATGAAAACGAAGCTTTTACCTCAGATGACAAATTCCTTCACACACTGTGTTTATTAACAAATATTGCACTCTAACTGTTTGTTGATTTGCCAGAGAATATCAAGGATAAATCAGAAGAGGGTTAAGTCCACGGAGGTAATTCAAACAAAATAAATAGAACACACTTAGTCATTCCAGTTTTGGTTTTCATTTTCAAAAGTTTAAACAAATTAATTAATCGATTACTTCTTCAGATGCTGTTCTTGATAGAGTTTCAACAGAGAAGAAAGACATTCTAATTAGACCATGGGAATAAAACAAGAAATCAAAGAACAACAAGAAAGCAGACTTACAAGCTGAACTGAAGAAGATTGAGGTAACATTTACATCATATCATTGATAATTGATAATGAAATATGTTGAAATAAAATCATGTAATTGAAAAATAATTGTTAAGTACACCCCTTTTGAAAAGATCAAAATTTAGTTGTGTATGAAGAAATTTACACCTTTTTTGGTAAGATCAAAATCAGAATCATCAAAGGGTAAGGGTAAAATTATTTATATAACTTTATTCCATATATTACTTTCTTAAAGTACAGATAATTTTCCAAATAAACACCATAAAATTATCAATCTTCAAGCAATAGGAGCACATTCAACCATTAAATTAAGGGCATTTTTTGTCCTTTGTTGCATTTGCAGAAAAGATCAACAAGGAAGAGGTATTTATAATGCCACCATTTATGTTAAATCTTAATACTTTCTTTATATGGTGTTGGCTACGTGCTATTGTTCTATATAATTTCTTGATTACTGATTTGGTTGCTTTGATAAATTGTTAGAAAGGTGGTGGAGATTACTCGATTTGATTCACAATATTCATATTATTTTTTATTTGCTTATTTCTAAATTAGAGACTTGGCTTTAAATGTTATATGTATAACTCCTTATTTCAAGATCTATTGGAATATTCTTACATTTTAACAAACATTCTTGGTTGTGGAAATAATGTCATGAAATCTCTTCATATTTGCCAGTTAATGGATCGAGAGGTTGTTAATCTTTCTGGTGGTGAATTGTAATGTTGTCCATATTTAACTGATAGATGAGTCAAGTGCTATTTGTTACACGTATGTTGCTTCCTCTTTCTCATTGCATATGGCATATAATTTGAAAATTCATTACATTTTCTGTTTTGTTTTATTTTTGACAGTTATGCAAGGTGCACAAGCTTTGTTTCAATTGGTGAGTGGACTTTTGTTTCAAATATCAATTTGCGTATTTTATTTTCTTTTAGAATTTTTGTTTATTAATAAATAAATGTTATGATATGTGAATGTCATATGCAGTGCCACCTGCATACAATATTCATCTGGTTGCATTCCGAGCAACATTTTACATGGAGCCAGATACATTAGACAGTGGGTCAATGATAAGTGGTATGTGTATTCATGGTGCTCTTATCTTGGTTGCATTTTTCATGTCTGTTGTGTTCCATGAGGTATATTTGTTAACCTTTTTATTGGTGTTCCTTTTGTTAACCAATTTACTTAGTTTCATTTTAAAAGAATCCCTTTAGTAAAATCTGTCATGGATGCTTCTTCTGGTGATGCTAGAGATTAATCATCCAGTAATCCTTACTTTCATTATTCCATATTTTTCATAAAAATGGTCTATTTATTTTTCTAATCGACTCCAATCGATCTAATTTCGATTATCTTTCATAGAATCAACATAAAATTCAAAAGATTTGGAATCATCAAAGAAGCTTCTTAAGATGTAATCCATAGTGCTATAGACTTCTTGCTTCAAAAATACCTTTTTAATCATTCGGGAGTTGTTGGTGTTTGTATTGATGTATTTGAACTTGCATGGTTGGGACTTTTATCGTCTCATAGTTGTCCTTGTGCTTTATTAAATTAAAACTATAACTCACACATTTATGATTTTTTTTTTCTTTCTGATCCAGTGAATTTGGAAAATGCAAAGACACAAGATGAAAGGAAGAATATCGAGGGCTATATTTCAAGTTGACTCAATTTCACCACTTCCTTCAAATAAGTAATGACCATATTAACCTTTTAAAATAAATATCATATTTCATATATAACTAGATTTATAAGTTTATGTTTCTATAATAGGTCCCACCTTTCTTTTATGTCTTTTAGGACTATATTTGAAGTGGATATTGATGGGTTTGAGGAAAAGTCATGAAGACTTCAAGATATTGATTTATCAGACTTTTCCAACTTTGGTATGAATGAGGAACCTTGGAAGGAATGTTACAAACACCTGGTGACAAATCCTAAAAACATTATTACATTTGTAACGAAAATTATAAATCTTGATTCTTGAATTCTTAGTATGAATTTTTTTATTTGGAAAAATTTTGTTTGTATTTTCAAGAAAGAATAAGGTTCGTATAGTTGGAAGAGCCAGCTCAAAATACCATTATGCCTCTAAATTCTATCCGGGAAGCAGCAAAAGATCTGCGACTTTGCCTTATTCCTATAATAACAATGTACTTATAGTTTTTAACCATAATAAGAACCTACTTTATAGGTATGAGTTTGTTTGTATTTTGCTTCTATATTTAAAGAAACATAGTTAGAATACTATTATTGGCAAAGTACCAATCAAGACAACCTAATCCACTTTTACATATTACTACACTATGCTTACACAATTAAACAAAAAACAATTACATAGTTAAACAAAAAACAAAAACTCTCCTGACCCATGCAGAGCATGGGTTTCTTCCCTAGTTACTATAATGGAAAACTTGATTAGTTTGCATATTTATTTATTTAAATTGGATTGGTAAAGTAGCATTATAATATGATTTGATTATTTTAATGGTTTTGACCCGGGCCGACTATTATACTATGTATATTAAAGATGGACACTTCTTAGGAATAATGAACCCCAACTGTTTTTGGCAAGAATGGCCCTTTGTTTATCCCCGTATGTGATGTTTTGGGTTGGTTTCTATTTTGGGTAGTATTTATTGTTTTGTTAATAGTTTATGTCCACGTGTTTGCCTTTTGTTAAGCGTATCTTCTTTACCGTTTTCATATCCAATCACATTTTGACTGGTGTAATTGTTTTCCAGTTTTGTTTCAACGGACCATCCCATAAACCCACCGCTTCATCTTTTGTCGCACTGTTTTTTTTCTTTTGAATCGTCACCATTTGGGATCGACTGTTATCCTCCGCCGCCTTTCTCTTGAAGTTGCAATTTCGTCCATTTTTGTGACATCCCCAAAATCACGGCCAGAAAAGACCGGTTTCATTTATGCTTTTAAAATAATTTCAGAGTTAACCCATTGATTTAAAAGAGTTGCGGAATTTGTCCCCAAACTAATACATGATAAAATAAAGTTTATCAAAGCATTTCTTAAAGAAATGTATTTTCATCATATATCAAAACTCGGGATGTTATGTTCCGATACAGACATAAAAGCATAAACAATAAAACATAGACCTTACACAGTTATATATAACTACTGGTCTATAAACAAAAACATCTTCACAAGTTCTCCAACTTATGCTCTTGCGCCACTACCTGTAATACAAAGAAACCGAGTGCAGGCTTGGGAGCCTGGTGAGCATATAAGGATTTCAACTCACAATAAATAATTATATTTAATTTCACCAACCAACAATAACCTAATTACCCATTCCTGTTATCCTCACTTTACGTCCCTAAAACAACAACTATCACAAGGAACCTAATCTAGGATTTTCATCAGGACAGACAATATTGCAAAGGGGTTTCCTCAACAATAGATATCTTAAAGGCAGCCATGAGGGGGATGAAATACAACAAATGAACACCCAAGTTCACTAACACCTACAGGTTATGAGCCTGCCAGCATTCCACAGGACAGTCTAGAAAGAGTCTGTGGTCGTCATCCATTTTCTGCTGAATGACTAGATCACAATCACATCGAGGCCTCTCATCAGTTTATCACACATCAACTATATACCCAAGTTTTACCGAACATTTTTGTAGATAATAACATACATATGCATTCATATGCAACTTAAAAACTGATAAAGATACTCATTCAATACTCATCCCAAATAAACAGATAACATATATATATATATATATATATATATATATATATATATATATACATACACGAATATTTATACACACCTAACATGTATTCTAAAGTAGATACTTCATATCTATGTGTTAGAAGAAAAAGAATATACACTCACTTGATCAAAAGATGATCGGACAACACTACGGCTTTAAGAGTAGTATTTCTTCGGTGAAACTGGGAGATCTTCACAAAAACCGGGCTTCTTGCGGGCAGAGTTTCGGCTCCGAAACTTTACTTCTCGGGATCTTCGGGGCTTCGGGACTTGCTTCGGGTCTCGGGATGATACCGGGGCTTCGGGGGTATAATTTGAATGTAGATCGATGAAATAAGGGTGAGAGAGAAGAGATTTGGCAACCACAAACGGTTGCCCTTTGATATCTATTTATAGGGTGAAGTCTGCCGCGAACGCAGTGCGTTCCCCAAACGAACGCAGTGCGTTCCCTTCAAACGCGGTGCGTAAGAGCGGGGTTCCGATCCTATCCCTTATCCGTTGAGTTAGCATCGATGTGGCCAATCCGGAGCCAAGCACTGAACGCAGGGCGTTCCCATTTTGGGATGCGTGCCTCGAACTTCAGAAATTCATAACTTTCGCATACGATCTCCGTTTTTGACGTTACTTATATCCACGCGTAGGTGAGATTATGCTCTACAACTTTTGTTTAGACTCCGTTAGCTAATTTTGACTTTTATTTTTATTCTATTATTTTTAGTAGGTCGGGACAGGAAAACTCCGTTAGACATGCATATCTTCTTCATTGGACATCCGTTTTCGTCTGTCTTTTTACCGTTGGACTACTATCGACGTGATCTTTGATTCTCGTTTAGATTGTTTCGGCTAGAAATCTCTCGATCTCAAATCCGAACTTCGGGCTGCATACCGCTAAGTCGAAACTTAGAAAAATCACAACTTCCTCATACGAAGTCAGATTTAGACATTATTTTTATGCACGCTCTCGGTTTAACGTATTCTACAACTTTCGTTTAGATCACTAAGGTTAAATATCACTCTATCTTAAATTCATATTTTACGTCATACAACGTCGTGCCGGTTCTGTCGCGAAACTTCGACATGTCATAAGTTCTTTGTTATAACTTGGATTTCGGCATTCTTTATATATCCGGAACCCATGTCACGACCACTACAACTTCCTTCATATATATTGGGCTTATCTAATATTTTATTTTTACGCTTATTTTTATTCTTAATTCATTTAAGCCACACAATTAAGCATAAAACACATAATACTCAAATAATACATTCTTATTATTTCAAAATGAGTTACAAAGGTTTACCTAGACTGTTACACCATTATTAATGTCTAGCCTAGAAACACGGGCGTTACAATTTTTATGTTATTTGAGTTGGATCGGTGTTTGATCCCTGCATAGTTGGAGCCCTTATTTTTTTTCTCTTCGTTTTTAGATTTGGAATGGAGATGGTGGAGATGGAGGGTATTACTAGCTGGGACCGGAGAAGATGGAGATGGAGTCGGCCACCATAGACATTGGCGAGTCCACCTCTACCGCAACAGACGTTGACTGGTCTTCCTCCACCACTACAAACACAGGCGATCCCTAATTTCCTTTATCTCTTATTCGATTCCGGTCGCTACTGACTTCAATGAGTTCGATTTGTCTCACAGTAGATGCCATCTGGTCAACCTCTACCACAACACGATCCGGACAAGCCCAAAATTATTGTAAGTCCGATTTCTACCCTTTCTAACACTCTCAAACTCTTGGAAAGTTTTATTTTGGTAGGCATATGACTTTTCATTTAATTTGATAGGTACGTCAGCAGGTTTGTTATTTTCATTTATTTCGTATTCTTGCTATTGCAAGTTTTGTTTATCAAATTAATTGAATGTGTTTTACAAGACCAAGCAGATGAATGTCGCTCTCCACCACCACCCTGTCCCGCCTAGGTCGGTTTTTGTTTCTCTTTACAATTCAATTCTGATAGCTTCAAAATTACGCTTTCATTTTTGGATGTAGGCAAATACTTGGTCCATCAGGAATTACACAGGGTACTTAGAAATTGTTTGATCCATGGGACAATCCCTGAATACGTGGGGAATCTGAGAACACTGAAAACTCTGTAAGTATAAAGGTTAATATAGGTTTAAAATTACATTGTCTTGTAACTTATTCATGATATATATTGACTGGTGAAATCCCATCATCTTTTTTTGAACTAAAACATATTACATGTAACTGAATTATCTTCAACAATATTATGTTGTCTTCTAATAAGTATTGTCGATTTTCTAAAAAGTGACATTGTTTTATAGTTATTTGACAGACAATTATCTTACTAGACTTATACCTGGATGGGTCTTCTCAAGCTACAAAACTGTGTAAGTACAATATTTTCTTAAATATCCATCTTTCCCTACATAATTTACATCATTAAATAATCAAAAAGTAAAACTAAAAGTATAATATTTTCCCAATATATGTTTTTTCAGGGATGTATCTTATAACCTTTTTACATGGGATTCCTCTGGCCCAAATGAATGTCTACGTGGGACAATGTAGGTTTTTCCACTTTTTCTTTTTTTCTTTTTTCCATTCTCATGTTTATGCTGTTGGTGATTTTAGTGTCACCATGTCATTTTAAGTAACTGGAACCAACATGTGAGTTAAGGGGCTTCAGGATTTATACTCTAATATATGTACGAGGTTGTGCAGAGTGCACACATGTATAAGATCGAATCAGAAGCCGGTTCGACGACTAGTCGGGGGTTCCGGGGCAGCACCCCCGGGTCCGGGGTTTCCAAAGGGACAACGCCCCTTTGGCGGGGTCTAGGGAAGCTCCCCTAGCGGGGTCCAAGGAGCAGATCCCCTAGCTAGGATCCTGCTGCCAGGTCAGCGGGCGGGGTTGAGGGGCAGAGCCCCCGCGGGGTTTAAGGTAGCGCCCCAAAACCTCACCGAATTTTACATATGGGAACATAATGGAAAATTCAATTTCTTGAGGGTGATTATAGTAAAACTAACGAAACTCGTTAGTTTTTGGTAACCCTAAATCCTCATTAAATCCAGATTAACATTATTTGCTTCCAAAACAACTAATGACGGCCCAACCCTCATGAAACCCTAATCGTGTTTAACATATAAACAGCTCTTCCTCTATAGAAGAGGGTTACGATCTTAAGCTCTCGTTTTCATCAGGCTTTCACAGAATCCTCTAGCATATTGTCTTACGTCTTCTGTGCCTAGAAACTTAAGTGTCCACTTGGATTATCCTAGGCTGAATTTCTTGTAACCCAGACATAGGGTAGAAATATCAGTTCAGAAAGTGATATCACGATCCAAGTTGGTATCCAGATCTCCACCACAAACTCTAAATTCCCAACACATGCTTACATTTTTTTACTTTAATCGGAAACATGGTAGAAGGATGTTCTTTGTCCACAAACAAACAATAAGACATGTGGCATTTAGATTTTGTGAAACCATCAAAACTTAATGATAACTTGATTTTATAAGTTTTGCTGGTGAATGAATGCTTTTGAATATGTGAAAGTTTGTAGTTTATGTTGTTGATTACTGGTATATATGTGTGGTATTTAGATATAATGGGTTAACCTGTTTTTGTCAAGGGGTTTTATTGTTCTGATAAGTTTCCAGGCTCTCATTTTTCCTTTTTTGCTATATGCATTTACAAGTGTTTTTTGATATTGCTCAGGTGATTCAAGGCTTGCCAAATATATAGCCTAGGATGGAGAAGGGGCAACATGTATCGTAGAGGTTCACTACTCTACTTGATCAATCATAATCTGTTTAGTTTTTAGACTGAGAAATATTCCAATATACAAAATCTTTTTCACCCAATGGAATTAAGTAAATGTTGTTTGGCCGTAACTACATGCGATGATTTCTGCTTTGCTATATCCCATATCAATTGAACTTTCCCTTACCAAAACTTGTTGGGTCAAAATATTGTTTATACTTTACTTTTCTGGGCATTGTATTTTTGTGTAATAATTGTGGAGTTTTCGGTCTAGTTTACGGTTGAGTTTACGGCCGTAAACACCTTACGGCCGTAACCCATTTAAGGCCCATTTGTTTCCGGCCCATATCCAACATGTATAAATAGAGGTGTTAGGGTGAGGAGTAGAGATTGATGATTGATGAACCCTAGAGAGTTTACGGCCAGAGAGAAACTGGAGCTTATGTGTGTGTGAATCTCTTGTATCCGGATCATAATTCTAATCATATCATACGAAGATTCATCTTTTTCTTCTCCTTCTTCTCTTCTATTTTATTTTACATCATCCATTTGATTGGGATTCCGCACCATCAAACGGATCTGACTGATACACGGGCAGTTTAGGGAATTACAATTGGTATCAGAGCCAAGTTGTATCAGTCAAAAGGTTTATTGTTTCATCAAAAAATCAAATATTCTGTGTTTACGGTCCAAGCTTACAGCCGTAAACACCGAGTTCTTGGGCCGTAAACTCTATTTGGAGCATTATTTGATCTTATTTTCGAAATATTTTTGCGTTTTTGGATAGATCTCGCAAAAATAAGGGGGGTTTGTTCTTTGTGTTTTTCATAAAAAAGGGTTTTTGATCGAGTTTTGGAGCTTCAAAGTCGAATTTTCACGTAATCTGGAAGAGTTTACGGCCGGAGTAGCTCCGGCCGGAAACAGTTCACGGCCGGCGGCGGGTTTGTGTTTACGGCTAGGGTTTCCGGAGATCTCGGCTCGGCAACGGCTTGCGACTAGGCGGCTTACGGGTCTCGGCTTGGTGAATCGCGGCTCGGTAGAAGAGGGCTCAGCTCAGCAGCTCGCGTTAGCGCATTCTTAAAAGTCGAAAGGGTTTTGGGGGTTGCCGGGGTTCGAACCCGGGTCCTCTAGTTCACAAGGCAGCCACTTAACCAAGTCGACCAACTGATTCCTTGTTCTTCTCCTTCGAAAATTAAAATATAACCCGTCTTTTTCGCACCTACTTTCGAAAATTTGACACTTTTAACCCAAAAACTCAATTCCTTTTAATTTTAAATTCCTCTTTCATATAAATAAAAAAAAAAAATTTAATAAATAATAATAATAATAATAATAAATTGTTTTTATTTTTTATTTTTGACTTTCTATTTTAAGTTTTGATTTTGACTTTCAAGTTTGACCTTTGATTTTAAAACTTGACTTTTTCGTTTAACCTTTAAAATTTCAAATGTAACTTTTCGGTTTGACTTTTAAGTTTGACTTTTCAAGTTTAATTTTTTTTAAATTTGACTTTTAAGGTTGTTTTTAAAAAAAAAAAAAAAGACATTTTAAATTTTACGTTTGCTTCTAGTTGTTTTTTTAATTAATTGATTTTAAAGTCTACGAGGGGTCTGAAAACATGAAAGAAAGTCGTCAGGATATGTTAAGACAAAATTTCAACTTTTTTGATTATGTCCCTGGAGAAACGCTCGAAACTCAGTTGCAGCGGTTTACTACACTCACTACTGAGATGAATATAGCCGGGATCTTCTTGACTAAGTCCGAGATCAACAAAAAGCTATTGAATTCACTTCCAAAATCGTGGGACATGGACGTGGCTGACATCAAGAAGACAAAAGATCTCAATCGTCTTAGTCTGGCTGATATAATTGAAGAACTTAACGCTTTGAATTGTCAAAAAACAATGAGTTCAGCAAACCTTCCGGTCAATGAAGTGTCGTGTTCTCATTCATGTGAAGTTTCATGTTCTCAATCATGTGAAGATACGATTAAATTTCTTCGGGAACAAATTGATTTATTAAAAGTGGAAGTTGAGGACCTGAGATATAAAGGATATCAACTCAGGAAAGGACAGAAACCCCTGAAGGCTGAGTTAGAAGCTAAAACCAAGGACTTTAGAAAACTTCAGGAAGACTACAGTAACAAATGTGAAAACTATGATTATGTAGTCAAACAAAATGTTGAGCTAGTGGCTGAAGTTGAATCTTTGAAAGGAAAGTTTGAAACTGCCAAACTTGATGTTAGAAAATATGATTTCTCAAGTGAGGTGGTTGCAAATATGATAGACCAAAGCATGCAGTTTAAAAGGAATCAAAACAAGGGTCTAGGGTATGATAGTGTACCTCCTCCTTTCAATCATAACTACACATCCATCCCCATGAAACAAGAAGAAATTGACAAGGAGGCACATCTTAAATATGGCAAACCAGCTGGATTTGTGTCAGAAAGAGTTATTAATGTTGAAAACATTGATGTTTCTGTTACATGTGCAGGTAAAGTAGCAGAGGATGAGAACAAGGAGAGTTCTTCTGAACAAACCAATGACTCCTTGAACTCTAATCTGTTGCTTCGAACTCGGCTGCTTCTAACAAACCAGCCGTTGAGAAATATAGGCCTCCAATTCCAGCGCAACAAAGTGCTTGTTGTAAGTGTGCATATGGGAACAACAAGAGACAAGGAAAGGATACGCCACCATGGGCAGGAAGAAACAATTTCCCAGTGAAGAAAATGACTTGTTTTCACTGTGGAACACCTGGACACATTGCCCGAAACTGCCCAAATCGCGCATACGTTCCTTACTATGCACAAGGGTGGCAGAACGTGCCAAGAGGGAGATACTCCAAAGGAAGCCCCTCAAGGTCACGTTCAGATAATGCTGATTGGAACGCGCAGAAGGCCAATAATCAATCTTCCAAGGCCAAGAATCAAAATCCCAAGGGCAAGGAGGGAATGTCGACCAAGAAGTCCAATCCAAGAGATGCCCCAACAAAACCAAGACCGGCTAGGTCAAAGTCATCTCGAAGATCGGCTTCAAGTGCCAAATCAAGTACTGAGCCACCCATAGGATCGAAAAAGAAATGGGTTAAACCCAATTACAAATGGGTTCCAAAGGCTCACTCTCCCAAATCTCCTAATGACTCTAATGTTTCTACATCTTCTGTTTCTGATAAGCAGGACATGTCATGGGAGAGAGTACCGTGCAAGGATGAAAAAGGTCGACCCAGTTTCAAAATGGACTGGGTTCCAAAGACCAACTAATCCTGCTATGTGTCGGAGCAGCTATGGAGGCATATCATCAGACTTCGATTTGTTGGTAGTGGTTGTTCCAGGCACATGATAGGAGGCATCTCTTAACTGTACAACATTCAGAATTTTGTTTGAGAGTATGTGTCCTTTTGCGGGAAAGGAAGAAAAGAAGGGATCACATGGGGTTAGTGCTTAATGATATGAAGAATTTTCGGATCTGTTATGAGATTATGTGTGCTGTTCTCAGACCTTCTGGATGCAAATTCAATCGGTGACTTACGGTTTGCTTTTTCTTCTCTATACTCCTAAGTTTTTCTTAACCTGATTCGCTTTAAAGACTAATTTTTGTTTTAGGATAGTTTAAATTTGCGCATTTAATTTCGTTTCTCTCCTATGCACAAATTTAGGGGGAGAAATAAAAACAAAACAAAAATTTTAAAATTTTAAAAAAATCCAAAAACATCAGAAAATCAAAAAAAAATATATTGGTTATGAGTCTGTGCTTGAGGGAGATGTTTTGGGAAGTGATATTATCAAGTGATAACAGGCAATCTGCGTCTGTGTAACGTACCCGAAGTTGAAGGGTCTATGCTCTGACTTGATGCGTCGGTAGGCACGAAAAAATTTTAAATGGACTTGACTAGGAAGATTTGAACTTAGGAAATTTATAGACTTGAAAAATCTTGACTTAGTTAGATACGTTCAGCCTGACAATACGACGCTCGGATAGGTTGAGCAGGGAGATATATATGGGAATCTACTCATCACATTAATTGAACCCGTACTTGGAACCGTGGCTTAACTTTTCCTCGATATGCGGATTCTGTCCTTAATTCCGGTTGGATGGGGCGACTGGTAAATTCCAATAAATTAGGTCTGTAGAAAATCGTTTTCTTTCTTTCTTTCTGTTAGTCATATGTTGTCTCCTTTGCGCGACTTCTAATCCGACCTGGTACACAACATATGCAACTCCATTTCTCTGTAGGAAATATATATGTGCGTGAAATATATGTGTGAAAAACTTCTCATCTGTTAGCCATATGCTGTCTCCTTTGCGCGACTTCTAATCCGACCTGGTACACAGCATATGCAACCTTCTTCTTCTCAACCCCTCTGAAGTAGTTAGCAATAAAATTCTGTATCTCTTCTCTCTCTGAATGGTTGTCTGCTCACCCGGTGTAAGGAGTACTCTGGAAGTTCTTGATGGCTGGGGCATAGCAGGAAGCGGGAAACACGTTCTAGTACACTTAAAATTGAACACTCAAAGATTGTCTATAGATCTCGCTGCTCAATTTAGGTGGACAACAATATCCCTGGTCGTCGTCAGATGAATGGACCTTAAGATATAGTATCTAAGAAATTAGGATTAGATATAATTTTTAGGAACTTAAGTTCACTTTGTCTTGTTACAAGTAGTATGTCCTAAATAAGTCACAAATTTTTCGTGTTTAAGTGGACAACAATACCGACGATCGACCAGACAAAGATGTGAATATGGAAGGTACCGACAAGTGGATAAAGGTTGTTTAAAAACTTTGATCCCAAATCTCTCTTAAAGTTAGATATCATTTTTATTTTTGTTAAATTTGTCATAGTTTCTTCTAATTTAAATATTAGGGGAGAATTAAAAAATTAAAAATAATGAAAATTAAAAAAAAAAAAAAAAAAAATTAAAAAAAAAATTCAAAAATCAAAGAAAAATCAGAAAAATTAAAAATCCAAAAATAGTGTTATTTATGTTTTATTTCTTGTTCAGAAAATAAAAAAAAATAAAAAAAAATTACAAAAATATTTTTGTTTCTGTTTTAATTTGTGTGCTAAGTTTTCTTTTAGTTTTGTTTTGTCTTGAATAGTGATTTCAGGTATAGGTAAAGCTCATGAAGTTTGTGTTGAAGATTTCTGAGCAAAAGCCTCGTCCGTGAGCATCGAAGAATTCGCATTCGAAGGAGCAAGAAATGAAGATTATTTTTTCAACATTCAATCCTTCAACCCCAGAAGCAAGGTGAAGCTGCAATTGAAGATTATGTGACGAATTGCATTGAAGCCTCCTCAATCAGTCTGCTGCTGTCTATGAACTTGCTGAAGTGATCCAGAAGATTTGTTCTCTCTGATGTTCTCTCTGAAGATTCTAAAGCTGAATGCGCCATCTTTCAAGAATCAGTACAAGAAGCCTCCTCACCCAATGTGCGATCAATGCCAAACTCTGAAGAAAAGCCCAACTGCTCAAGATGAAGTCATTCATGGAAGATTCATATGTTCATCCTGATGCTGTGAAGAATTTGAAGCTTAATACTGAAGCCAAGTTCCCAATGAAGATTATCAAGAAAGTCAACTACTTTTTAGGGGGAGCTTGTTGGGTCAATTAAGAAAAGAAAGCTATAAACCAAGGGGGAGATTGTTGGGTCAAAATATGGTTTATACTTTACTTTTCTGGGCATTGTATTTTTGTGTAATAATTGTGGAGTTTTCGGTCTAGTTTACGGCTGAGTTTACGGCCGTAAACACCTTACGGCCGTAAACCCATTTAAGGCCCATTTGTTTCCAGCCCATATCCAACATGTATAAATAGAGGTGTTGGGGTGAGGAGTAGAGATTGATGATTGATGAACCGTAGAGAGTTTACGGCCAGAGAGAAACTGGAGCTTATGTGTGTGTGAATCTCTTGTATCCGGATCATAATTCTAATCATATCATACGAAGATTCATCTTTTTCTTTTCCTTCTTCTCTTCTATTTTATTTGACATCATCCATTTGATTGAGATTCCGCACCATCAAACGGATCTGACTGATACACGGACAGTTTAGGGAATTACAAAACTTCAACCTAAAGTTAACTACTTGATGGTTTTCAACATTACAAATGACACATTGTTATAATTCTAGACAATGACATTCCGTCTTTTTCATTATTCAAGCGTGTTTTTGGAAACGAAAAAACAAATGAAAATTTCAACTATATGAGCTTCTTTTCCCACTTGAATAGCCAAAATATAAGAAAGTTTCACATATTTTTTTTCAATTAAGAATTTTTAAGAACAGAGTAATGAGAAACTTCTTTTATGTATGGATTGGAGCGAGTAAGTATGGGGGGTATTAATCACTTTACTCAGGCACGTTATTTTCCCCATGTCATCTTTCATTTAAACCTCATATTCATTTGGGATGTTGGGATTGGAATCTACATGACATTTTATACTCCTAGAAGTAGTTTGGAGGAAAATGATGATACAATGACTGAGATGGTATATAACTATTGTTTCTGATATTATTTATAATTTATAATTGTCATTCTATTAACTTTTAACTATCTAATAATTTAATTTATATAACTTTTCTACTTTACTAAGAAGAAAAATGATTAATGTAAAGAGTTCCACTTTGGAACAACCGCTTGCCTCTTAAAGACTTTGTTCGTGTTCATTGTTTGTTCACATCGGTACCGGTTTTTAACAAAGAACCTCTAATGGATTTAACATGTAATTTTTTCTATTCAATAACCTATTTTCCCATTCTATTTTTAATTTATTACTGGATAGAGGTAAACAAGGAAGGTCCCTAAATTAAATTCTCATTCTAAATTTATTAAAAATATTAGATACAATTACATTAAATAGAAACACAGCAAAAAAAACATTTTGACCAATTTGCGTGGCTTTTTGTTTAAAACCCATACCACTGTCATTTACCACCTTTTATATTATGATAATATGTTTTTTTATACTTTCATTTGCAAAATAGTTGATTGAATTGATACATGCTTCAAGAAATATGAGCTTTGGGAAAGAGCGATTATTCTTTGTTTGCATTATCTTACTTTCGTTTGATTCATCATTTACTTGACCAATGGTGGTTTTGTTGCTTCTTGAATGGATTTAAAGGGTAGAGTCAATTCCCTCTTCATCTTCATCATCAGAAAAATGACTTAACATACATTTGGGTTAGTTGATGGAATTCAATTCCATTTCTTTACGCTTTGCATATGAAGGAATGGAATTTGATGAAAATTCAATACCAAGGGTATTTTTGTCTTTTTTACACATGACATCTTTTGTTTTCTATAGAATGCAAGACGAAGCATTTAAGTTAAACGGAAAGATAAAAATTGTTAATCGAGAAAGAAAATATCATCAAGTAACTTTATTTTTACTAAATATAGCAACAATTAACTTGAATTTTATCGAACATATTTTATTAATTTCGCATATAGATGATTTGGATAACTTAGGTAACCTACATGCATTTAGCAGCTAATAATAAATTTTGGAGATAAATGCACTTTCTTTGTGTAGAAATTAGCATCACAACATACTATAAAAATATAAATTTGTGACTTTTAGTGTCTATGAAATGTATATAGTTGTTATTGATGCTAAGTACATTGTTATTTTCTGAATTTCAAACCAACTCAAAGGGTAGAAAATTAGAAATTCATCAAATCACATACCTTAACAACAGGTTTATCCCCAACATATTTTGGGCTTCTTCGCCTGGGGCCGATTATGATATTAAGTTTTTTTTCCTGAATCTATCTATGTATATTTTTGTAGGTTGTTGTTGACATATGAATTGGAATTCCATAGCTATGTGTAATAACTTCTTACTAAATTTATAGGGTTAAGTTCAAATCAGAACACTATTTAATGTGAGAACACTACTTTATGTTACTATTCTACTATGAATTTTGTATATACAACGATATGACATTATTCATCAACAAATATACGAACAATCACACATTAATATTTACATTAAAATTTTGTATGTACAACTTTATGACATTACATATTTAACATTCACATTAGAATTTACTAAATTACCACACACACACACACACACACACACATATATATATATATATATATATATATATATATATATATATATATAGTAGAATAGCAATATAAAATTGAATATATTCATATTATAATTACTATAATACTATACATATTAAATTCATAGTAGAATAGTAACATAAAGTAGTGTTCTCACGTTCTCACATTAAATAGTGTTCTCATTTGCTTATTACATAAATGCAAAAGTTAGTATTTTTTGTGTTCACAACTATTTCACATAAAGAAAATTAGCTAAACATGGTTGATATATTGGAAATATTTCAGTTATTTTAAGATAACAAAGTTAGTTTCTTTATTATGCTCAATACAAATTTGGACCTTTTGTTATACCACATTTGTTCACGATACTTTTTTTATCTCCTATTTTAATTACATCAGATTTGGAGGTGCCAGCTAAGTACCACAACACTTAGGTCTTAAATTTGGGATAAAGCATAGGAAAATCAATGTTTTTAGTTCCCTAGTAATTCAAGTGATTTGTCGAAAATTCATTTATTACTAAAAACATAAAATGGTTATAACAGGGGTCAAAACTATCAAATTTGTTGGAAATTTAGTAGCTTCATATCTCTCTATCATTTGTATGTCTTTGATGACTTACACAAAAAAATCAGACATCTGGCCCCGCAAAGCGGGGTTACTCTACCTAGTTTAAATAATTGCAAGTGTCTACAACGGATTAAATCCTGGAACAAATCTGCCACTTTATATTACATTCAAGTATTCATCAATACAAAGATTGATTTTCAACTAAAATATCAATAAAAATTTATATCAGGGACTAAACTTAAATAGCAACATAAAACCATAAAATCATCGATAGTTGTTGTTTTCTTATTTTATACATTTACTTATTAACCGACCCAACTGATCGCTAATCATACATGTCTACTCATATATATGTCATGCTAACATTATTAAAAGTTATATGATACCGATACCATGATCCCAACAAGAGCTAAAACAACAAATACAATGATTTAAAAACCATCAAAGTTCAATCGGAATGGCCATGAGTGGTACTTTTCTTGGCAATGTGAGTCCAAACTTCTCCTCCATATCCATATCTTGTGCTCTTATATTTCCATCAAGTTTCCAATCAAACTTATGAATCAAAGACCCCAACAATATATGCAACATTCTATGAGCAATATTTAATCCCGGACATATCCTCCTACCCGCACCAAATGGAATAAACTCATAATCTTGGCCTTTATAGTCAATATTGACTTCCAAAAATCTTTCTGGCATGAACGTTTCTGGGTCTGACCAAATGTTAGGGTCACGCCCCATAGCCCAAACATTACAAAAGATTTGTGCATTTTTAGGCACGATGTAACCTTGGACTTCGACATTGTTTATGGCTTGGTGTGGGACAAGAAAAGGGGCCGGTGGATGAAGTCTAAGAGTTTCTTTTATCAAAGCTTGTAAGTAAGGGAGTTGGGAGATATCTTTTTCTTGTATATTTTCCTTTTTGTTTTGCATGAGTTTAGTAATTTCTAAACGAGCCGAATTCATTTTTTCTGGGTTACGGATAAGCTCGGTCATTGCCCATTCCAATGTACTCGATGTTGTATCGGTTCCCGCGATAAACAAAGCCTACAATAATTTATGAGATGATTAATCCTCAAAAAGTTAATATCAGTATACATAAGTGAACTAGATACTTTTAACGTATCAATTTAACCGCTAAACTTTTTTTTTTTTTTTTTTTTTTTTAAATTTATATCAACATAAAATACACTTAAGTTGTAGTTGTAAAAGGATTTACTTACAAGGAACAAATGTCTCATGTCTTCTCGACTAAACATAGATTCTTCTTGGTGTACGAGGTTGAGCAAGGAGTCCAAAACATCATTGTTTGTTAACGATGATGAACTTAATCTTGATTGCAAACGTTGGTCAACTATCCTATCAATAATAGTCAACAGCTTTTTACCATAAACATTTCCTTGTCTTACAAATCCTTGTGGATCAAACGGTTTAAGTATCGGAAAAAAGTCAGCTAGATTTGGCCTTCCCCCGAAATTCAATAACGCCATCACTGCTTCCTTGAACTCTTGTGACGATTCAGTATCATATTCAGCAAAATCCACAGAGAATATTAATTTGGAGAGAATGTTAAGAGTTGTGGTAAAGAAAGCAGCACCAATGTTTACAGCTTTTTCATTTCTACAACATTCACGCACATGATCAACAAGTTCTTGTACCTAAGCATGCATAATCAATTGAAATTGATAGTATACACTTGATTAAAAAGATTCACATTAAATCAAACACATAATTGAAAACATTTACCTTCTCCCCACGGAGGAGTTGACTAGCATCTAAACATTGCACAGAGAAGAAAAACTCTCTGGTTATTCTTCGTAGTCTGCGCCATTCATCTCCGGTGGGCAGCCAAGCTATGGAGTACTTATCGTGGTCCACTATTCTGGCGGTGTAAGGAATAGTCCGGCTAGAGAAGGATATATCATGAGTGTGAAAGAACTCTTTGGCCAAATCAGGTGACGAAACAACTATCGTTGTTCTGCTTCCAAGCTTAAGAGACATCAAAGGACCATAGCGTTTTGAGAGTGTGGCGATAGATCGGTGGGGTTTGTCGCTGAGTTTTAACAAGTTTCCGATGACCGGAAAAGGGTAAGGTCCCGGCGGAAGCCGCGAGTTGCGGCGGCCGGAGATGGTGAGGGCGTAGATGAATGTGAAAAGGCTAGAGAGTAAGAGAAATAAGATTGGATAGTCCATAGGGTTATGTGTGTGTACGTGGTGTGGAATGCTCAGTCTTATTGGGGTTGTCCTGTTGACAATGCCAACTAATTTTGTCCTTATATCTAAAAAATGGGTAGTACTGTTAATAAAATTTTATTTTTTTAGTTTATCCTCTTCCAAATAAAAAAAATACTTTTATGCGATATGTGAATTCCAAAGCCCATAATTTTGTAAAGTCAAATTCCTAAAATACCCTTCAAACTGTCATTCTGTACGTGTATTGTCTTTTGTTTCTGTATCAATCTCTATTCAATATCTTTTTGAAAACCCCTCACCCCATCAAATCAGCAAAGAAATCCCAAAATATAAGGACGTAAATCATGCTCATATTCAAGAGATTTAAAGAAAGCTCATTCTCACTCACTCATTCCAAAGCTTCATAATCCATATCCATCTTTCTTCACAATAGTTGTAGTCCATTCGCTTGTAATTCGTTTTTGTTATGTAGTAATCTCGATTTTCAAGATGAATGAATCAGACATGCTTAAAAACGAGAACTGGGAGGAGAATTCCCATGAGGAAATCACACCTTCTGCAGGTTTTTTACTCGCTAGATCTTTTCTCATTTTAAACTT